>NC_137462.1:215304497-215904497 GCF_964235325.1 Thermobia domestica | reverse complement strand
CGGAGGGCAAAACCATAAACTGGCGTGCTCATAAGATCAGTGCAATTTGTAGTAATGTTCAATTAGCAAGGCAAATATCGAATGGTGTTACATGTTCATGTATTGTTTATAGTATGATGCTACAAATATAACAAAATATAATGATCAAATAAATCACCAAATCGCCAAGGTCGATTAGGTGTTTCTGGAACGGTGGCTCAGTGGTTGAGCGTTCACCTCTGGTGTATGGGGTCCCTGGTTTGATCCGAGCTCTCGCCAAGTGAACTTTGTGGTGGACAAACATCGTGTGGGGGGTTCGCGGCGTTCTCCTGTTTCCTTCCACTTTATTTACTCCACTATTTCATTTATTTCCCACCAGCGTCTCCTTTAGGCTAGTTGGCATAACTTGGAACCACCTACCAAGAAGCACAAACTAATGGATTGGGAAGATAGACATTCAGTCTCTGGTGAATTTGATGATGAAGTAGACATCTACCTCAACATGTCATCATGTGTAAGAGAACTAGATATATTGCAGTGATGGAAGCAATAAGAACAAACATTACCGAAATTGTGTAAATTAACGCGTCAGTATCTCGTCATCCCTGCTTCTAGTGCGTATACTGAAAGAGATTTTAGTACTCAGGAACGGAGAAATGCTCTAAAGCCTGAAACTGTTGAATCTGTTCCGTGCTATTCGATGCGTACAAGGACATACAGTAAAGCGATGTTCATTTTGCACTATTGGTTTCTTAGGAAACCTTATATTTTCATTTTCTTAATATCAACTATCCCTTCTATTATATGTGATGTTAAGAGGCTGTTTTGATAGCTGATATCTATACATTTTTCATTCAGGGGACTTTTGAGGTATTTTTTGATCAACAATGATATGTGTGGATTTTGTTTTGATTTACTGCCTCGCATTCCGTCATATAGCTCCAGGGTGCGAATTACCGGGGGAAATGAGGGGGATTTTCCCCCTCAATCACATTTTGTTCCCCCCCAAAGAAGTCAGCTGAAGTATCCCCACCGGGGATGCTCGCTTTCCCCCTCAAACTATGCTTAGTATAACTCCAAATTTCACTGATTTTTGTTATTTCTTGTAAATTTAATCTTCTAGCTGTATTTCGAAATGATCGATGTAAACTGTTCAGTTTTGGTCATTTCTACTTACCACCTAATTACCCACTATTTTCAACGTTGTTTAGTAGAACTATGTTATTATGACTACGGTTGTTACTTGCAACTGTACCTTCGTACCCTTCAGTTCGTCATCGTTTGTGAATTTGAATGTACTAATTGCGTATAACAAAGCCACATATAGATTTATAAATGTTCTTAGCGGTTGGCCAAGAAGAAGTAAACAAATAGCTTCTTCTACCATACTTGGCGAAGTTCGGATATGTCATATTCATCCTCTATATTTGTATCGATTATCATCTTATTTTAATTTTTGTTATAACATGTTATTTCATTTTCCAGTGTACTCTTTGTTAGCACATGGTCTTCATTCCCTAGTAGGTTGTGTGTATGCAACTCAAAAGTTGCATTTAATTTGTGATAATTAGCATAGTAATCACTGCTTTTACAGTTTACGGAAATGAACTTTTGAAACTATACTCAAAATCTGAGATATAGGTATTCTCTCGTAAGTATATGTTAACGTACACGCTGGGGGATACGCTCCTAGTGAGCAGACATGTTAATGAAGGTGATTTTTAGGTGAATAAGCGAATAATTCAAGATTTGTTTCAGCATTTGTTAATACGACTGGTTCTCCGTGTCATTGTCCGTGTCTGTATAAGCATTTCAACTGGAGCGGTTTTTTTTTTAAAGTTAACACTTCATTTTTCCATCTTTTCGCTATACAGTTTGCTGTCCACGCAATTAATGTCTGAAAAACTTCAGTGTAATGTTTTACTTTATTTGAATAACGTAGCCCATAGTGAATCAACTCATCTTCAACCTAACAGCAAAGTAATTTTTAAGTGTTGACTTTCCGTGCCCATCACGGAATCGATATTTGGAGAAAAAAAGTCGTGATGAGCACAGCTTTAGCGGGAAATAGAAGCACAAGCTCGAAATTTGAATTGAGAGATTTTAAATATTTGGCCTTCGATTTGACCTTGATGTGAGAAATCGGGACCAGCAACAATCCATTTCTTATTTGATAGGCTAATATCTAGATTTTCTTAAAAAAAAAAAAAAAATGTCCGGTTTAACTGATAATTTTAGTGGTTTTCACAAGACTGAAGTAGGTTTCTTTTCGCAACCTGTATGTATTAATGCAAAGTGGAAGCTTTCAATATGAGTGGAAAAATTAACATATGCTTGTGATCATGGCTATAGCTCGAGCCGAATTATTAACTAAATAAACCTTAGAGAGCTACGGGGACAAGAGTGAGTACAACATTAAAACACGTTCAGAAAGGTTTAGTGGGGTGTGTGTATGTCAAACAATATATATGTGCATAGTTATTGTCGGTAGATTTATTAAATTAATAAATCTCTTATTTATTACACATGCCACACACAGACACACACAGACACACACACACACACATATATATATATATATATATATATATATATATATATATATATATATATATATATATATATATATATATGTATGGGGGTAAGGCATTTATTGTCTCATTTTGAAATTTAAACCTTCAGACTGTCATTTGGCCTAATTTTATCCCCCCCAATATAGGTTATCTAATTCGCACACTGTATAGCTCTGTTATTTACTTGTTACGCACCGTTCCAGGAACACTTAATCGATCCTGGGGTCTGGGTGATTTATTTGATCATTGTTTTTTGTTATTATTATTGTAGCATCGAATTATAAAGAATACAGGAACATGTAATATGATTTGGAATCTGCCGTGCTAATTGAACATTACTACAAATTGCGCTAATCTTATGAACACGCCAGTTCATGGTTTTGGTCTCCGTGGTCTAATGGTAGCGGAACAAATTCTAATTAGTAGGTCAAGGACTTGACTTTCTCATATGTTCTTTAGGCAATTACGGCTCAAGACGTATGGATGATGATGGATGAATTGGTGTAATGAAGACAGTGGACGAAAACGGGGTAATCCAAAAACTCCCACGCTCACGATGTTTGTCCACCACAAAGCTGACATAACACGAGAAGGAATCGATCCGACGACCTCTAGCACCAGATGTGAATGCATTCTACTGGCCAGACTACGCAGACTGGCCATAATAACTAGTATTTCTTCGATTTTTTCTGTACTTAGATTGTAAAGTATGTACCACCAGACATGTCAACTCTGACGCTCGTAGCAGTTGTAGTAGTAGAAGTAGTAGTAGTAGTAATAAGAGTAGTAGAAGTACAGTACTTTACAGTCTTGAATAAAGAGTTAATTTCCCAAACACCAGTGGCGGCGGTTGGACGTTAAAAGTGAGGGGGCAAGACATGATCTGAATATTTGTATATAAATGTTAGTTTTCCTGGTTGTTTCTAACATTTTGTTTGATGAAAGGTTGTATAAGTAATAGGATACTATATTTTCAGTTAAAATACCGTATATCGTATATAATTATTAAGTAATTATTAAGTAAATTGAGAAGAACAACGCAAGTAGATACTAGCCCTTTGTACTCTTAAACAACGAAAGTATAAGAAGAGATTTGATTCCTTGCTCATGAACATCTTAAAATTCTGTCTGGAAAATTGTGTGATCAGATTATTTAATAAATTTGCAAAACAAATAAATGGAAAGGATAATATTAATCATAGTAATGAATAATGATGCTTGTTTTGCAAAAGTTATATTGAAACTGAGGATTAATGAAAAACTTAATATTTAATTCCACACATGCTATTAAATGTATGTTATTACTCTTAGAAAATGAAAGGCAGTAAATACTACAAGCATATGCTATGACATTTAAAGAAATATTTGCTTTTGCAACTTCTTGAAATATGTTCGTTGCCATTAGGTGCAGTTTTCACTTTCTTGGAACACATCAAAACACAACAATACTTAGAATCAATCCACACTTCAGTTATACAATATAAACTTAAAACCTAGAATTATGTTCAGTTCACTAAATTTTATTGTATATACACTCGTACATCCTTAAACACAACACTTCACTCGTATATTACACTACAAAACAATGGAAAAGGTAGAAGTTGTTTCTTATCACACTCTTTTTAATCGATATTCCTTACTTTAGAAAGAAGAAAAGACATTTTAGGAACTGTCAATTTTTGTGCAATTAAAGAATAACTTGTGAAATAAGCCCTACTTTTTTGCATAATGTTGTTTCGATTAGTTTCAAAGCGGCTCACTAACATATCGAGCCCTTGTAAGAAGAAATGAAAGTATGCTGAAATTGTGCTCCAATAGGTTATTTTTTGGGGTTATTTTCTGTGGCAATTAAAACGCAATTACTGTAGCTTTCTTTACTCCACGGGAAGACAAGCAATACGTATTCACGCAACAGCAAATATTATATGGCAGCATTTTTTCCTATTAATCAGTAACACATACAAAATCGTTACATTTCGAAATGAAACTATATACATTAATTGGTTACTTCAAAAAAGTTCGGGGGCAACTGCCCCCCTTTGCCCCCCCCTAATCGCCGCCCATGCCAAACACATTACGATTAACACAGGCTGCCAACATTAGTTTCCGATCCGTCTTTCACAGTGTTCGGGCCGAGTCGGGCCGGCCCGTTTCGGCCCGGCTTGGCCCGGTTAGAGCCCGGCTCGAGATTCGGGCTGGGCCGGGCCGGGCCGGGTCGAGCCGGGCACAGAATTCAGATCCATTCGGGTCGGGCCGGGCCGTCTTCGGACCTGGGTTTGCAGGGCTCTGGATCACAGTACATTTAAGTTACAGTGCAGCAGCTACGAAAACATATGAGACTCTGGAAGAAATGAGAAATAACAATGAAGATCAAACCGTAAACACTTGATTGAAGAAATTCTCCTTTCCAGAGATTGAACAGCAAATAAAAATTGAGAAGTCGAAAATTTCCAAGCACTAATTTATTCCTGGTTAGACAGGAAAGGGATCTTAATTTGAGAGAAACTGACATTAATTATTTAATACTATAGAAAGGGAAAAAGCCTAAGGAATGAAATACGAAAATAATACACAAAGAAAAGTGATTACGTGTACCGTATATCACGTCTTGGCTTAAGTAAATAATTTTATTAAATAAGGCCAGTGTAAGCAAGCTTCTGACATTTACCTCTGGGAGCATTAGTCACTCTGTTCTACAATAATTACCTAATCCACCCTACTTTAGTAAATCTTTCCATTTGCTTTCTTCCAACTGCTGGAAATAACTCATTTTATAGTATAACTTCGATAGAAAAAAAAGGAATTTTAGCACAATATGGTGTATATTTGCTTTAGGCTTAACTACTTAAGGCTAAAATCGGTCAAGAAAAAGATGCTAGAAAAGATAAATAAACCTGCAACTTAGAAATTTCTCCATATACATATTGGTGATGCTATGAATTGTAGGAGCAAGAGAAAGTTTATTTATTTACTTTTAATAATTGGAGAGTTCATCGTTTTACCCTTCAACAATTTCAATTCTAACAAACAGGAGTGATTCGTAACTTATCAAGAAATAATAAGCCTTATTACGTGAATTATATATATCGCTATCACTATGTATATATGTATCACTAGAAAGACTGGGAAATTTTCCCTCCACTAAGGACTAAGCGTAACATTTCTCACGCTTGTATAGGAGGACAAATTCTACCGGAATTCCAACCTTTATTCATTCATTGTTTTAAGTAAATAACACACACACACACACACACACACACACACATATATATATATATATATATATATATATATATATATATATATATATATATATATATATATATATATATATATATATATATATATATATATATATATAGGGTTATTCAAAAAGAAAGAACAGATTTCAAACATTTATTTCTTCCAAACTGCAAAAGATAGAAACATGATTCGAATGTTACTTGATTAAGAAAAGTTTACAATTTAAACAGCCGGGATAGAAGTTCCAACCACGGCCGGTTGTTTGTTGTTGTTTGTCTGTAGTGAAATGGCGACGTCACCGCAGGAGAAGTCTTTTTGTGTGCTACAATTGGCAAAGCTTGAGTCCATTGTTGCAGTTCAGCGAGCATTTCGCCGTCAATTTAATAAACAACTGTCGCATCATAAGCAAATTTACGAGTGGCATCGAAAATTCGTAGAAGATGGTTGCATCTGCAAAGGGAAAAGCATGGGACGTCCACGAATATCGAGCGAGAATGTCGAGCGTATTCGTACACTTTACGAAAGGAGGCCAAAGAAATCCACATCACGAGCAAGCAAAGAACTTAACATTCCTCATAAAACATCGTCTGCACATGAAGCCATATAAACTGCAGTTATTGCAAGCATTGCATTCTGACGACCACAACAAAAGGTACGATTTTTGCATTTGCATGTTAGATGATATGGAAGAAGACAATTTTGCTCAACGATTGTTATCTATGGGGTTACGTAAAAGACCGTGTTGTTATCCCTTCTATGCCTGACACTCTTGAAGGTCTACGACATCGAATTGTTGAAGCTGTGAATTCGATAATTAGAGACCAGCTGATTCGTGTGTGGCAAGAAATGAACCACCGTTTTGACATTTGTCATGTAACACACGGTGCTCATATTGAATGCACACCATAATTACTTACAATAAATTGTAAACTTTTCCTTATCAAGTAACGTCCGAATCATGTTTCTATCTTTTGTAGTTTGGAAGAAATAAATGTTTGAAATCTGTTCTTTCTTTTTGAATAACCCTATATATATATATATATATATATATATATATATATATATATATATATATATATATATATACAGTAGAGATAAATTGGAACAGGTGACACACATAAATGTAATAATAACAACAACATAAAGAGAATGTGTGCATGGAGGCTTAAAGAAATATTGAACAAGAAAATAACAAAATTTCAGTGCATGAAGGCTAAGTGCATGAATCTAATAAGAAATAAGAAAAACAATTCAAAGTACCAGGAAGTAACAGGAAGAACAATTCAAAGAATAATATTTTGAAATGATGATGAAAATGAGGATGAATTGTACTGGACGCCAGAATACTAGGTTCTGTTAGTGAACGTATGCAGTTATCTTCTGTTCCTGGGGCTATTCAGGAACTGATGTAGACAGGAGAGATCCATGTTAGCAGGTGATTACTGTGTATATGATGGATATATAGAAGATGACAGGTGGCGTGGAAAATATATGGCAAATACTTCTGGGTCTTGGTCGGTAGGATCCATTTGCAAGTGGTACAATGTGAGATAATGCTGGAGCGGAGTATCGAGGTATCGTAGCGGTGCATCATTGTCTCGGCCATAGCGTATTATATCTTGTATGTTGTGCAGCGGTGGACACTTCTAAATGGTACAGCCATATGGAGATTTACGGCTAAGGTGTACCATTTAGAAGTGTCCACCGCTGTACATGGGGTGTTGTAAGCCAACACGTTTCACAATGTAGCGGATACGAAGCTGTTCTAGATGGGTGAGCAATGGCGGAAAATCTATGAGGTCATAGAGTAGCCTAGTTGGCCAATCTGAAATCATGTCGCTCCATTATAGATAATTGTTTGTATCGGGGGCTGCGGCCCAAGTTGCCATAAGTTAGAGTAATCGTCATAAATGCTTTGTAAGTATGGAGGACAGTAGGTGGTCGTAAACCCCAGCTTGTACCAAGTAAGCGTTTAAGTAGATTTAGTCTGTTCTTGGCTTGAGTAACAATTTTCTTAAGATGCGGAGTCCATGTGAGTTTCGTGTCAAATATCATCCCAAGGTAGGTAAGAGATGATGAAAGAGGAACTGGTGTGTGGTCCACGTGGATGTTTAATAGATTCTGATTGCGAAACACTGGATCGTCTATGAGGTGGTAAAAATACGATATATTGCGTTTTCGCAGAGTTAATACTGAGTCTTCACCCGTGACATCAACGGACAAATGTATCAATAGTTGGCTGCACTAGTCTGTTGATACGCTGGATAGTGCGAGCTGTTGTTAGAAATGCTGTGTCGTCAGCAAATTGATAGACTTGAACTTGAGGAGTGAGTCGGAGATCGGCAACGTAAAGTAAGTACAGCAATGGAGACAAGGAAGAGCCTTGAGATACGCCAGAGTGTAAGAAAATGGGATGAGATAGAGCGTTGTTAATAGAAATATATGCGATACGTTCGGTTAAGAAGGTATTGATTAAGCGTATATAAGATACGGGCAGCAGATAGTTATGTAATTTGTGTATCAAGCCAGGATGCAAGACTTTATCGAATGCCTTTTCCAAATCAAATGTAACTAAGCAGGAAGGGAAACCTTTATTGTATTGGTTATAAATGGCCTTGGCAAGTCGTAATAATTGATCTAGTGTACCGAACTGCGGTCGGAAACAAGCTTGATGGATCGGCAGAAGATCATGCATTAAGAGGTGTCTGTGAAGCCGTCGAACGAGTATACGTTCGAATATTTTGCCGAGACAACTTGTTAAATGAATGGGGCGATACGACTGGACGTCAGATGGAGGTTTCTTTGGCTTAGGGAATAAAAGAACTTTGGAGTACTTCCAATCGAGCGGAAAGAAGCCAGTACGAAGGATGAACGTGTAAATATGACTGAGAATCAGAATGAAAGAAGGAGGTGCATATTTGATGAGAGCATATGTAATGTAGTCGAATCCAGGTGCCGTACTGCGTTTAGTTGCTAAAGTTGCTCTGATGCCATCTGGGTCTATAGCCGGAGTAAGTGGATTATTAGGTTCCAGAACATGGTAGTCTGATGGTTGTAAATGAGAGGAGGTCGGATCAGCATGACGGTTGATCGAAGATTGAAGGCGTTGCGTTTTGTACCCTCACGAAGTGGAGTGAAGATATCTTGGAAAAATGTACCAAAAATATTCGCCTTCTCTATGTCAGAATTTAGAGCTTGATTGTTGTGAATAAGAGGATATGGCTTGCGAAACGTTTGGCCAGTGAGTTGATCGAACTTACGTCAAAATTTGCTGGGATGAGTTTTTGTGTTAAAAGTGTTACATGTTGAATCCATTGTCTTTTCTTATAAGCTATTGTGTAGCTATGTGTCAACACTAAGTTTTTTTTGAATCCGCAGCTTATGTTTTTTTTGCTAGCCTTTTTTGCTTAGCAACCCTGTAGAGGGCTACACCCTCTTTAAGGAAAGGGATGGAATGGAAATTAAGGAATTCAAGGTTATAATAGTTGGGCTAAGAGATGTTACTTTATTTATTACTTTATATACTGGGTCATTATAGTCTTTGCGACTATAATCATTTTATAGGTGAGGTAATTAACAAAATTATGTATAGTTATAAATACAATAATTATGATTACAACGATACAAAACAAGTTTGTGGAAACAATTCAAATGTGCATAAATGAATATGAGGTATGAAATGAGGTGCGATGCACGCCACAACACACAGGTACTGTTAATAAAAACAAAGCGGGTTATCTTCTGCCTAGGGGCGCTAGGGGCGACGCTAGGCCAATGTAGACAGAGGAGGCCCTGTTAGATGACAGAGGAATTACTGTGCGTGATATGACGGTTAGATATGCGGTAGATGGACATGAAGGCAGTGATCTTGCACAAGTGCGAAGTCTGGATGATTAGGCGGTAAGGTATAGCAATAGAGTGTGAAGAGTAAATTAAGAGGGAGATGGTAATATCGTGGCCGAACAGATGAAAGGGCGAGGTAATGTATGATTTCAAAAAGTAATGGTTGCTCTTGCTGGAAGCGAATAGTGATGAAGTTCCGGCGGAGAGATGCAATGTGATAAAGCAATGTAGGAAATGTTATGAGAGAATACAAGTAGCGAATCGGACTAGGGAGAGAAATACGATGAGCGATACGAAATGAAAACACCAAGCAATTGCCTTTAGAGCATATCAGAAATACCTCCTTACTGGCTGTGAGTATTTGCATTGTTTTTTATTGCTTCGTATAAGGAAAGCTTTGCGAAATATATTTCGCATTTATGGCAAGTAACTAATAACATTCTATGTTTTCTGTAATCGGTCACAATAATATTATTATAAAACTGTGAATCATCTGACAACAGTTACACAGATAGCAGTGCTTCCATCTATTTTCTTTATCTGCCATTCCTATGTCTTAGCGCTTGTGAACAGAAGATTGAAGAACTGTTGCCTATGTAACTGTTGTCAGACGATTGACAGATTTACAACAATATTATTGAGACTGATTACAGAAAACATAGAACATTATTCGTTACTTGACATAAGTGCCAAATATATTTCGCAAAGCTTTGCTCGTATTAAACGATAAATACCAATGCAAATTCTCCCAGAAAGTAACCAAATATTTCTGATATACTCGGAAGGCGATGTGCTTGGTGCACATACTTCGAACCTAATTCCTTTTGTAGTTAGTTACTGTACTAAGCAGTGATCAAGTATTATAGACGTACTTGGGATATCTGTACAGATACTCTACTTAGGAGTGTGACGGAAGATCCTCATCTTCTGGAGGGTTTTACTTAAATTTTTGAAGGTCGTTGTGGTATTCACACTCTGACCAACTCTTTTGTCGCTCTCCTTGGATTGTACCACTCATTCGAACGGGCTGCTCTTTACCCGTTTAAACCCTACCTTATGCGATGCATATTATTTATCACACCATGCATAAGCTACCGGGATTAGTTCAAGGACTTACACCTAAACCAGTGGCGGATGCCAAACGAGATCGCCGAAGTAATCGGCGTATCTGACAGCTCTCGGAGGGTAGTTTAGAGTCTGTTGAGAAGAGATCCCGCTCTCGTTCTCCTACCTTTATCAAACATCCAAAAGATCCAGAACCAATGCAGACCACCGCATCAAATCCTACCACGTCCACTGTTGCTATGCAACAGTTATATGCAGCCACACTTGCTCGACCGAAACTATACTCATATCTTCTGACCAATTTCGATACTAAGTACAGTAACGCTCGTCATATCTTTAACAAAATCATTAAATACCTAGCAAGAGCCAGTATTCACCAGATTGTGTTCACAAGGAGTGGTGTCATTATCAAATCCTAAAATGAAAATTTCGGTACAACACTTCGTAATAAGGCGAGTTCGAAATTTTTGGTAAAGTTGTCCAATTATCTAAACTGCCGGATGGAGTCAAACAAAATCCTCCACCTCTCAGAACACGCATGATGTCAGTAGTTATTCGAGGTGTCTTACCGGAAATAACTGGTGAGGAAGTGCTTGAAGAATTAAAAGCTGAGGGAATTGAAGTCTCAAAATGTATCCGAATTAAAAATAATAACGGTGCAACATATATGGTACGAGTTTTGACCACTTCTCAATCAGCCATTGATATTCTGTTGCAAGAGGGCGCATTTATCTATAAAAATCGTCACAAGGTAGAACCATCTCGTACCAATCAACCTCTGACAATTCGGTGTGAGCGGTGCCAAGTTTATAATCAATATATAACTGCCAAATGTCCAAATGTTGCGAAATGCGGATATTGTACTGGCACTCACGAAACCAAAGATTGTCCAAATACGGGAATTACACACATCCGACCTATAGCTATAAATGTAAAGCTAAACCAGCAGCAAATCCAGAACATCCTGAGATGACTGTCCTACTAGGGACTACAGACTCAACAGTACCAGTGTAACAATCCATTGCAACTCCATTAATTGTTGAAAACTTTCTCCGTTACATTACGCTTATCCTTCAAAATATATTTCCTTTCCAACGCCAATTTATTCTGACAGCAGCCTCAGCTATTTTTCAAGTTAATCTGTATGGTACATATTCTGGACCTTATGTTCATTTCCACATTGTACCAAGAGACTCTGCAGTCTAAGTTCATAATGTTTTATGCGATTATGGCTCTTGCACTTCTTTTCATGAACATTGGCTCTCTACCGTCACATAGCATACTGTTTGAGCAATTACTACTTGAGGAGAATATAGACATCTTTCTTCTCTCAAACCAATTACATATATTCGTTTTTCTTGATATATCTTTCTTGGCTGTGATTACCCAGACCATAATGCAAGAGCTCAAGGCAGCGCTGCAATCGGAATACGTAATAAAATCACTCATAGAAACCACTCTATTGCACTGCATTATCAGTTACCAGAGCACCTAGTGACAACAGTTTACCTTCCAAATCTTGCATTAACAGTGGCTACAATCTACATCCCTCCCGGTCACGTCATTCCTCTTGCTTTTTTCACTTACTTGTTTCACCAATTTCGACATATCATCATATTAGCCGACAGTAATATTCATAGTCGCTCTGTACAAGATAAAGAACAGTTTCACGATCATATATCACTTAATTTGCATGGACATGTTTATCAGCTACCAAAACATACGCTACCAAGCAGTCAGACGACACCTGATGTTGTTATTAGTACTGTTTCAACTGTCGATAAATGCATCATACATATTCTGGATTGCATTGGCAGCGACCACCTTCCAATAAAAGTGATTGTTAACCATAAAAGACTACAATCTGAACCAATTTTAAGAACTGTCCAGATATACGAAAAAGCCAACTGGGATCAGTATCGCTCTGATATAGATGTCGCTCTTGCTCCTTTAGCACTACCTACTACTGAATCCGAGCTTGAAAATAACTTACATAGCATTGTAGAGGCTATAAGAAATAGCCCGGACAATCATATACCTCAGTATCGAGGAAAAACATATCAGCCAGTATTACCTCCTCAATATTTGGCTCTCGTACGCAAATCTCGCTATTACTTTCGAGAATACGAAAAAAAATGAAACCCAGAATACCTAACGCAACCCCGTAGGTGGCAAAGGACGGTGCATAATTATATTGTTGCTCACAAGCGGATTAGCTGGAGCAAAACCTGTAATCAACGGAACACAGAGTCACATCCAACGAAATATTGGAAAAAAATTCACCTTCTAACTGGGCAAAAAGTTAATTCATCTTATCCTCTTATGCAGAATGACCAACCTTTACATACAGACCATGAGAAAGCTGATGCTTTCGTCGGCCATTTCCAATCTGTCTTTACACCTCCTACCTGAATTCACCGCAGTAGTCCCAAAGTTTCCGAAGAAACAATAAACCAGCTATTACAGCCTTCCATCCATCACAGGTTAGACAACAATAATCCTTTAACTCAGAAAATCACTTCTGGAGATATCGTATCTATCATTAAACGGAAACGTAGCACTACCCCCGGCTTTGACCAAATATCGTACAAACTTCTTAAGGAATGTTCAGCCATTTTTTTCATTTTTTAGCTACATTATATACATTTATACTACGAACAGGTTACTATCCTTCCAATTGGAAAGTATCCAAAGTCTGTATGTTTTTGAAACCGAACAAACCAGCACATTCTCTACAATTATATCGTTCAATCCAACTAACGTCCACACTTGGGAAAGTCTGAAAAATTACTGATCTTACGTTTACACCCATATATCATTGATCATCAACTTTTACCACTTAATCAGGCTGGATTTAGATCCTATTACAGTATAAATGATCAGGTACTTCGCCTAACCACCATCATAAGCAACCACTACAATAAATTCCTTCCGTCTTATCTCATGCTGATGGATTTCGAAAAAGCATTCGATCGGATTTGGCACTACGGATTATTTTAAAACTGCTTAGATTGAGTCTTCTTATTTCATATCTCAGAGTTATTTATTCATTCATACTTAACCGTATTGCCTATGTCAGTGTCAATAACTCTTTATCCCATTCAGTATTTCCACACAAAAAGGGGTACCGCAAGGTTCTAGCTTATCGCCTCTTTTGCACATCTTGTATGGTTCAGATTTGCCATCTCCAGCGCCGAATACTTATCTGTTCCAATATACTGACGATACAGCCTTTCTAACATTAGGCAAAACAATACAACATATTAACATACATTTGCAGACTACGATTACAGCTTTTCTGCAATGGTGGTTCTGGTCTGTGTAAATAGCGACTACCTCTTCATCTTTTCCCATCATAGCAGTGTTCCTCCACACCACTAATAAGGGCTATCCATATGTCTTTCATCAGTCCTGAGCCGCCCCAGGACAGAAGATTAATATGCACTTGTTTGTTCTAACATCCATCTACTGTGTTGTGACGTCCAGAGCAACTCACTCATCACTATTCATTTGTCACAAATTTGTACTATAATTTCTTTCAACAGTATCTTCTATACATTTCACAATATTTTATTCTGCTCTACTTCTATTATCACTTTTTTGAACTTATGTTATTTTTCTGCACTCGTACCTTTGCTAACTAGTTTGATACTTTGTTTAATATTGTTTTGTTTAATAACATTTTTGTTTTCATATTTCATTTTGTTGATATATAAAATAATCTTTGGTTTTGATATAATCTTTGTACTTTGTATTGTTAAACAGGATATCTGGTACATACTGTCTTATAGCAGTACGCTCCAAATTTGGTGAATTATCCAGTAAGAGTGTACAATTTTCCCCCACACATGATTCAGCAGACTGACTTAGCAATCGTGGTAATTTTATGAAACTTTGGTAGTCCCAGGGATAGATCGTCTTTGTTTGTGTCGTAATCTGTAGGAATTTGGATGCAATTTGATGTTAAGTGGTGCAGTTTTGCAGTGTCAGCCTCTTGCCGCAGTACTTTGACCTGAAATTCTTAAGGAAGGGTTTTTTTTTTATTATTAAATTTGTCGTCGTTTCAGTTTCGTTTTATGCGTAGTGTATTACACAGAATTTTCGATTTTTCAGAACAGTAATCCTTTTTCTTGTTGCAATTGTCGTCTGTCTGACTGGCTTGTTTTTGTTTGTCATTCTTTTCCAGAATAACTGAGAACACTTGGATTTCAGGGCGAATGTGCTACTATTATCAACTTACAGACAGACAAGAACACAAAGAATATAACAAATTATTTAATATTACGGCAATTAAAAAACTACATATTACATACTATATTAAGTGCGATTATCTGTGTGCACATATAATAGGAATACATGCTCTACGCAATGACTTCGAGAGTTGTTTGATAACTTCACATATCAGCAAACATGTTTGGAAATGTATTCATTGTAGAATAGCAGAAGTACAAGTATTTTCAAAGGAACATAATGTAACCGCTCAAGAGTAAAATTATTGCTTTGAAATTATTTATATTATACCATGGACAAACAAACCATAAAACCTTCCTGGGGAATTTCTCGGTACTGGGAATCTGTCATAATATAACGAATGAGAAAATCAACTAAAATAATTTGTATAACTTGTTTTCTATAGAAAAATAAAACGAAACATTGACGCAAAGTCATACTCATACTTCGATGAAAATCAATTATTATTAAAATTGTGAAGACTGTAAAATACATATTTCCTCTGCTGCTATTTGATGGATCAAGACGAAAGTTTCAGTTTAAGTTGAACATAGAATAGGAGGCATAAATACATTTTATTATTCACGTAGCTTGCAGTGTTGGCACGTAATAACAGTACATTGACACAAAGTCATACTCGTACTTCCATGAAAATCCATTATTATGAACCCTGTGAAGACTATAAAAAACATATCTCCTCTGCTGCTATTTGATGGATCAAGACGAAATTTTCAGTTTAAGTTGAACATAAAATAGAACACATAAATACATTTTATTATTCACCTAATTAGCAGTGTTGCCACGTAATAACTAAAAGAATCGCGAGAAGGGACTTTTTAACGGAAATTTTCTTAAATATCCCTCAAATATTTTTCCTTTGTACGCAGAAATGTCTCGTTCGTTACATAAACTGAAAGCCTGTACTCTTCCAAATCGATCGAGATATAACTTGTTCCAGTGTTGCACTAACGGTCTGATCTAAGTCAGTTGACCAAAACTATTATTTGATTCTAAGGACCCTAAGGAACATATCTAATATAGTGGCAAAAGTTCCCTAGGGGGAGAGTTATCACACCCTTGGCCTAACCGTGTACGGTGCGGCGCCACACCGCGTCTTGAAGGGCGCCGTGATGTTTACGGCGGCCGCACGCGGCGAAATGCCGTGGCCGGATAATCTGAAAAGCCTAATATATACTAATGGTTATCAAATAATCACGGCGCCGTGCCAGTTAAGGCATAGTCTCAAAGAGGCGTAACACAGGTAGTCACATTCACGGGTATCATTTGGAGAGGGCAGGGTGCAATTGCCTCTATCCGTCTGAGTTTGAAAAACACGTACCTTTTAATAAAATGTATACTAATATCCTAGTGAAAATCATAGTTAAAATGTAAAGAGTAAAAATGCACGAGAAGAACGAGGAAAGCTCATTTTTAAAGATTTCACTAGCCTGCGATGGTTCTCTTTTTCAACATTTGATGATGGATTCCTGTGTATCTTGGTGCGCTTAATCCAAAAAGGACCGTAGTTTATTTCAATCACGTCAGACTTGTTTGCAAATGGCAATGTAGTTTATGTCGAAAAATAGATAAATATGCGACTTAATGACATAATTTTATCATCGATATTACCTTAAGATCACCACACATTACCCATTGATATTCGCCATACTTAATTTTGTGGAGCACAAATGGTAAATTTTTGTAATGTCCTTGTAAGTGTACAGAATGTCCTATGAGTATTGACGCATACCTGTTTCCATTGTGAAGCAGGCCAACTGTCAGGCTTCGTTTCGACCAATTGATTAATAATCTCCAATCAGTGCTTTCGTACAGAATGTTAAATGTCTGAAACAGTACACACGCATCATTGCATAATACTAAGTCTCCTTCTCACGCAGGTGTGAAAGAAATTATTATTCTCTGTGCCTCAACCAGGACAACGAAGTGCCAGTTTCAAGCAAATACTTTTCTTTTAGCCTGGAACCGAGCAAGTCTCTTTGGTGATATGTAAGACACGAATCACATCGTTCGGTTCTGATTCTGTAAATTGTTCTAGTGTAGACGTGCCATGTTCGTAAGTCTCGTCGTTCTTGTCGGTGCCTTCACGTCATTCAATTTCGGAACCATCCACGTCAGGTAAATGTTCTGGTTGCATAGGCACGAACACGTCTGCATCATGAGGAACAGGACGTGACGTCAATGGCACATTTGGCTAGACGATGTTCTTTTTAGTATTGATATTGAAACCATAAATACTGGTTGAACAAAAGTAACAACCAGCACTATAATTTTGTGGCTCGCCTCAGACAATCAGAACGTTGTTCCCCCGTTGTTGGTCTTAGTCCTTCAACATACGCATAGCAAATAGTGGGGTGCCCAAGTTTTATCTTGATGTCCTACCTGTACACCGAAATACGCAAGATACACTAGTCTCACGAACTTTGTTATCTGTCTTTTTCTCCTTGCCGATATGAACTCACCACAAATGTAATAAAAGGCATCTGTAGATGTTTTACAGCCTCTTGACGCGATGTTGAACACTACGTTTAATGTTTCGGCGACACACACACGTTTGATCACGGATAATACATACGAACTGTTACACCAGTACTAACAGTGGTAGTGCCACCAGCCACCAGCAAAAGTATCTCCCCATCTAAGTGCTGTAATTCCATTACTTGGGGTTCAGGTCATTTGCAGTTGTGAGAACGCCTGGACAGATGTAACCCAACTTTCAAGAAACTTTTCTCGGCACTGACATTAGTTGGTAGCACTGATCCAGGTGTTTATGCAGGTAAAATTGTAAAGTAGGCGATTAACGAAACAGTTCTCCATTCTGAGATGAATCTCTATGGTTCGGATCGTGTTGTCCAATGAACACCATATATTATTCTCAACATTGCTGCGTATATAATATATTATTTCGTTATATATTGTATGTTCAGAGAAATAAAAAATACTGACCACGCATGAATCAGAAAATGCTTGAAAGCAGATGAAAATTTGAAATCTAGAACAACTGCTGAAAATAAGTTTGTAAATGGTTATTTCCATTGACAGACCTACCCCAATTCTCCTCATTCCAACATCTTTCCTTTCTGGAGAGGAGAATTATCTTGCTTCTCACAATGAGTATGTATTGAAATTGACTTTGAAACATTTGAAACATTTGAACCTGGCCGGAATTTGAACCCGGGTCCGCCGAATAGAAGTTTAATACGCCAACCATTTACGCATTGAGTTTTTATTATTCATGTACTGCATTGTACAAAACTTTACAGAAACTTTAGAGAATATGGTTGGCTCCGTAACAAAACACTATAACAAGTACTGAAGACACAAGCATATATAATTAAGACTAACATAACTAATGAAAGCACTTCCGCAGTGGAAGCTAGGAGTAATGAACAGGAAGGGGAGAACTCACGAAAGTACTACTTTTAGAAATCTACTGAATTACCGCTTGTCAAACGCAGAAGAAAAAACTTTTAACAAGTGCATTAAAGAAAGTAGTAATAAGAGTGAGCATCCATCAATGGTGTGTATCGGTGAATATAAACGATGGTGCATGCGACTAGAAGAAGAACGGCATGATGTTTTGTAGATGGGAAAAGAACGGAAATTTGGAAACAAAAATGTAAGACATTGTAAACAGATGGGGGGTCGTTGGCAAATTCTTCCTAATAATGTCGCGAGGCAATTCCAAATAAGCGAAGCACCGACGCAACAAACGTAACGGTGGAACAGCGTATCTTCCTGGGAACATCTAATGCACTGCACGTCAGGGAGACGATGCAGCTCAAAGAGACGAGCACGGTATTAACTGATGAAGCACTTGAAACCAGGTCACCTAGAAATAGGAAGGCAAAACGGGGGCAGAGATGTTAGTCCAAACTTGAGACCAATGAATCTGTGAAAAACGCTGGCGGATCCGTAAGAAAGTCGAATCGTAAGTAAAAGACACAAGTAAATGGTACAACGTACGTGAAGTATGTCCCTCAGGGCATAGTGCCATGCCTGTATAGGTTCAGTACTGTATTAATGCAAGAATGTAAGACGGGCAACGGTCATAGAATTGAATGAAAGCAGGGTTGAGAGGAAACTCATAACTCGGCCAAAAACAACGGATCCACTGATGTGTAAGGGACTCAACGTTATGGACGGCTGTATAGAAGTCAAGCATAAACAACGTGCGACATTTAAGACAGATATTGACCAGTCCTAATCCTACCATAGAACGGGGAAAGTCTAGCCTGACGTGGGAAACGAAAGAAGAAACCACACCAAATATTCCACAGAAATAAAAATTCAAAACGTTTCACGTAGATTTCCGGTAAGGATAAACGCGCGCTCTGTACCCGAATTTGGAAACGACATAAATATGAACAAATTGGATACGATGCAACAAATGAAGACGACGAAATCGCTGAGAGTACAAAAGGTGACGGATTTCGGTTAAGAGTGGTGACCAAACTTTTCCATACAAAGGGGTAGGGTTTTAACGTAAATGGGATACCTAAAATCCGCAAAGAGGTAACATGTGGCATTTGTAGGGTCCCGGTGTCGGGGGTGGGTAAACGAAATTAATTGAATTGAAGTAGCTGCTTTTTTCGTGGATTATAATGTAATCCTGAACAACAGGTATAGGATTGTAACACATCCAAGACACTCGCTATCTGCGTTGGAACTACCCGGTAATAGTGACGTCATCGGCAAACACGAAGATGTTCTGGCTAAGAAAACGAGAAGGGCCTGGTGGATGTAAGGTTGCCAATTTTTTAAACAAGGGGTCTAGTGCGAGAGAGAAAGAGTAGTTGATAGACTACAGCCTTTTCGAAGACACCGCATCATCGGAATAAGAGGGGAAAGATGTCCGTTAATTTGAATTCCGAAAGTAACCGTTGAGTATAAATTCGAAACGAAGGCTAACGGAAATTGCCAAGCTTCGAGAATATGCGTAAAAAAACAGTCGTCGAGACTGTCGTGTGCCTTCTCTAAATCTACTGCTAGAGCACCAACCAGAACTTGCCGGAAATGGAAGTAGGAAAACAGATTCCTCAAATAGCGAAGGGTATAGAGATTATGTGTGAAGTGAAGTGCAGCTTGAAACGGACTGATGTAATGAGGCATAAAAGGAAGTAAACTAGCGGTAAGGATTTTCGTGAATAATTTAATATCAGCGAGGAATAAAGAAATGGGTATAGAGTCCTGAAACACATTCGCAGCAGTGGATTTGGGAATGAGGACCATGATTGCCGTGTTTCGACAAAGGCTTCTCCAGATAAGAAAGCATTAAATGGAGACGGGAGATGAGTGCTGAGGTATATCCAATAGTGTTTGTAGAACTGAAGTGTCAAGCCATCTTCCTCAGGGAAGCTACGACCTCGCAACCAGTTAAGGGCAGCGAAAATTCCATTCGAGGTAATCGGTTGCGTAAGAGTTTGGCTATAGTGCTCTAAAAGTGGATGAGATATCATAAACAGAAAATCCGGGGTCTGTGTAGCTTCCATGGGACGCTCGGTCGTAAAATCCGTATAACAGATGTAAATTGACTTAATACTTGTGTAGCGTCAATGATGGACATACCGTCAGCCAGAACGAGAGAATGAATAGCTGTAGAACGTTTCTGTCGTAAAAAGATCTTACGATAAATAGCAATACTTTCATCGGGGAAAGGCTGATAAAAATCATCTGACAAATAGGCTTGGAGGCAATCATCGGAATAAATCTTTTTAAACGCTGTTTGATACTATTGATATGTGCAAGGTTGGTAAGCGGAGGGGCTACCCAGAACTCACGAAGTTCTCTATACAAGAATTTACGTAAATGGTGATCATCAGAACACGCAATTTGTCCGCGCCACTGATAAAAGCTACGAATTTTCGGTTTGCAGTAAAGGGTCCGCCATGAACTTACAACTGGGTAATATCTTTGCATACGACCCCAGTATAGGAAACGAGGAGAAAATTCTTCCTGTATCTCGTCTCGTAACATTAACTCATTATTCATCTTCCAATAAGAAGGATCTCTAGATGGTGGCAACAAAAAAGGTAATTCAAAAATAATTTCGATTGTGGAATGATCTGAAAAGACAAGAGGGATTGTAAAAACGTGCAGAACCGCGGAACAGAGTAACTGTAATATAGGCCCTATCGATACGACTTTTAGTAGGAACTGATCAATATGTAAACACATGTTGTGACTTACACATGAATAAAGTGTCTTTAAATTTCATAACTCGAACAAGCTCAGCCAACGAAGAACAAGGCGAGGCAGGCGTTAGTCAGACCCGCGAATCGATAATAGCATTAAAATCACCGACTAAGATACTATGCGAAATCCCTGGGGGCACTAATGATGGGATCGTAGTTGCGTAAAATTCCTCCCTTTCCTGTGTACGTACAAAGCCAGAAGGCCCATAGAGATCTAGAAAAGAAATATTCTGAATGTAACAACGAATGGGTCGGCCATTGGGAGCCAATATCACTCTGTCATAGTAAAATCCTTTCCGAATCAGAAGCGCAACCTCTGGTGTGCGTTCTGTATGTACAATTGAATCATAGTCACTGAGAAAATCTAATGACGAGAACATTATTTCTTGAATACAACAGACGTCTGGACGTCGATTGTCAATAAAGTGTTTTAGTAGAGTCTTACTATGCTCTGAAATAATTCAGTGTATATTGAGTGAAAGCACCTGAAAAGAATTCACTGTGGGCATTATATACCGTACAAATATTAAAGAATAATAAAAATGCCTACTAAAGTGAAAGGATACATGACCCATCAAAACTATAAACATCACACACTTTGTGAAAAGAACATGTCCCTCCAAAAATATAGTGGACAAACACCGTGTGCACGGGTTTTCTCGGGGTTCTCCCGTTTCTTCCCACTTTCTTCATTCCACCATTTCATTCATTACTCATCCTCACCGTCTCCTTTAGCCTAACTGGCATAAGCGTGGGACATAAAACTCAGATTTAATTTCATTTCATTTTTTCCAAAAAATATACTCGGGACTCAAAAAACGAAAAAAAAATACTACAACACATGGTATCAAAACAAACATTGCTTGAGTCGTACTGAAGGCCAAGTACAATAGCCAGCTGCACGTCAGATGTAATTGACACTGATGTTTGTTCTTATGGTGGTTCTAAAGCTTCGTTATTCTCACTAGCAGAACTACTCAATACGGTAGAAACTATCTGGGAGGAGGAATTCGGTGAAGCACTAGGTAAAACTTTCATCTCGGTATTATCCTGGGAAGATAGAGGTGCTGGGTGTGAGCCGGGAACACCTGGAACTTTCGATGAGTCATTTAATAACATTGTCGAGGATCGTAACATCGGCAAAGCAGAAAACAAACGTGCATCAGATATTACAGGTGCCCGACAGGGGCCTGAGTTGGAGTCCAAGGTGGCCGTCGGGGGGCCCGGTTGGATCCACGAACGTTGTACTTTTCTAATCTCGCTCATACGGAGTGGGGTCTGTTCAGCGACAGCGTTAGTAAATTTTGATTTCTTCAGGAGACAAATGAAGAAACTATGTAAATTTGATTGGCATTGAAAATAGGTGGTTGGCTGTTCTTCATACGAAACACTGACTCTGCATTCATGCACTATAATACTATAATATGTGTTTAGAGTTGCATATGAATAAGTCGCACCCGGTGTCTACTAAAGAGGGCAACGGCGCACTGTATAATAGGGGCTCAACTTTTCAAAACAGTCCTTACTGACAGAAACGTTATTCAAGGATAGAGAGAGGGCATTCTAATGGGTAATCGTACAGACGTATTAATTACACTGAATGCCCGACTTCTACGACCCTGATGTCACTAATATTGCAATCCTAATGGGAAATGCAAATGAAATACTTTGTCCTGGGTAATAATGTATCTGGGTACCCGAATGTCAGTTCCCGATCCGGGTACCCGATTCTTGGTTCGGGTATCCGATTGAATCTAGAACCGGGTAATTTTGATTCGAAATTTTCTGGTCATCCCTAGAATGAATATAGACGATATACAGACCTAGAGTTTCCAACTTTAAAAGCTTATATCTCAGAAGGATGAAAATGCGATTTTCATCGTTATTTCCCCGTACTCTCTAAATGTATTTTACGTATATAATGACATAGTACTAACAAACAGGATTTCGCTTCTTTTTCGTCTGTGTACGCCTCCCAAATGGTAATCTCAAATGTCCAGCAACTTTTCTGGTGCTATCGTTAGTATTCCAGAATATGAGAACAAAACTGTTTTGTCTTCTTGAAGTTGCTGCTTGTAGGAGACAGAGACAAAATAGTTGTGGAACTCTTATTCCCGGGTCCCGAAATCTTTTATTTAATGCATACAAGAGCAGAATGTCATTCGGTACAATCGGTATCGTTATTTCCGCAGACGTCCTCTGAATTTTTCGCTGTTGGAGGCAAATAATGTAGTTTTTTTTGTTTTTTTTAAACTAAAAAAGTATTTATGTATAAATATAAATATAAAATTGTACATTGTGTTTATGTTTTTTTAAAGTTCTTCCGATATATTAAGCTATTGATCAAGAAATATGTAAATTCACTTGAAAGGATTTCTCTATACTGACTTTAGTGTAGAAGTTGTCAAAGAGAAAGGTAAGATCACTTAAGATATGAGGCTTCGTACCTCCAATTTTGAGTAATGGATGTAAAATGTTGCAGGAAAAGAAATTCAATTTTCTTATGGAATCCTTATTTATCGCAAAGCTTCAATTATTTAGACACAATTGGCTGTAGTGAATTGGCATTTCAATTTTAGCAGAGCTTTTTATTGATTTCTGAAAAGTAAGGAAATTAGACATACGAGTTATCACATCGCAAGATAAGGATCTCTCAGTATTCCAGGGGCGTATAATTATTAAAATAAGATAGCGATTAACATATCGTTAACAGCTATAGACGACAGATGTCTCTGCTCTGAAACATCATGTGTTACGTTGGACTTCCTTACGTGTACTCGTTGAAAAGCTCTCCTTATGAATACAAACGCTCTCTTGTCTTTAAAAGCCATACTTTAATATAAGAAAGACAGAGAAAAACTTTTTCAGCGTGAACAAAGAGATTGCCTATATCTGCCTAGCTAGAGCTGTGGAACGCATCTATATAAGTGGCTTAGCATTAAGAAGTTACGACGCCTGGAGCTCATGCATAAGAAGCTCTCCAGAGGACTTCTGTGTAATAAGGAACGACAAGGGCAACACTGCACGGAGATGATAATATGAATGAAGAACAAAAGTGAGGGTAGTAAAAAAAGAAAATACATACTACCCGTAAGAGGATATTAAAGGAAAGAGAAGAGAAAGAGATTGAAGAAATGGTATATGAAACAGGATTGAAAGACATTTTGATGAAATACAATATTGTCATTAACCATTATAGATTAAAACCATCCACTGATAAATGTACAGAGTACAGAAAGTTTCCTATGAAGAAGAACAAAACACCATAGGTTGCTCAGAAATGTTAGAACTTTTACTTTCAGGGAGGATAACACATTGAAATAAAATAAGTTTTTTTTTAAATCATTAACTTGAAGGAAAATAGGGTATGAGAGAGTCTGCCTTAAGAAAAGTAGGTCTTTAGTTGATGGTAATGCAATTCTTAGAGATTTATGTGGTTGTGCCCAAAATTTGCCAGATTCTTCATCAATATTGTACAATGTAGAAACAAAAATAACAACAATTCTTATGAGGTAAAATATGTGTTGTAATGAGAAAAACAATGAATGGAACACTAAAAGTAATCTCTTTTACTTTTTATGTGTCCATTAACATTATGCTACTTGAAATGTACAGAAGTCAATCAGTATTATTATTATACGATGTTTATTATTATAATAAATAAATACCTTCTTATATACTTCAGAATTTCAATAATGTGTATATATTGTCGTTGAACACTATGCTGTGGATAAGACGCTGTTTTCCGAAATAGCTACCATCCCTACTAAGAGAAAGGGTACCATGGGATATTTCTGCCGTTCAGATTTTCGATACCGTTGACGTAGAAAGTTGAAATTTTGTACGAATGTTCCCAATGACATTGTATAAAATCTTAGGCAGCAGATAAGGCAATTATTAGAAATACGAGCCATGCAAGAAAAGAGGTTCTTGAACTGAACCTTTGCCGTTAACCAGTTTATTGAAACTATTGGTCGTAGAAACTTGAACTTACCTAAATATGTTGTCAATGAATCCAAGACTGAAAATCAAACGGAGTTTTACGAAACGTGATCTCTGAGGGATAGAAAGCTTGGAATCATTTCCTCATTTACCAGATTCCCGAAACTGTTGGACCGAGGAAGCAGGCACGTAGTAAAAGCGGGAAGTCCGGGGGGTCTGGACCCCCTCCCAACCAGAAATGAAAAAAATAAGGAAGGATGAAACAAAAATAAACGAGAAAAAGAATCAGCCTTAAAAATAAAAAAAACAACAGCAAGGCTCTGATATCTGCAACTACTCTGTACCTTTCATTCCTGACGAGGTGTTAAATGTAATGGAGCGAAGAGAGAAAAGGAGGTTGCTTTTCTAAATACTTGTCAGAAACAGAATGAGTAAGTTATTGACGTGTGTTTTACTGTCTGTTCTAAATGACAAGTTAATAAGCAGTAGCCAATGATACGTAAACTTGAGCACAGGGTTGTCGGCATGTGCCCTTCTTGTTGTTGTCTCTTCACTCCAGCCTTATGAGAAACGCATTAGCCGATAGCCGAATTACTTGCAATACATGGTGGCGAATGAGCGTGATATCCTGGAAAAGTCAGGGAATTTGAAATTTTTAGAAAAGTTAAGGAATTCTTAGAATTTCTGATACTAGTCAGGGAAATTTCAAGCTTTCGAAAACACAGTGTTGGTCTGTAATAGTGTGGACACTTTTTATCATAATTTTTCTTCGTCGCTTCTCTGCAGTATCAAACATGTTATTTCAAAAACAGTTTTCTACTGCCCCTTTAACATGTCCTTTGGAAGAGACAGTAGTTGACGGAATAATAAAAAGAAAAAGTTATGAGGAAAGAAAGTTCTGTTAACATTGATTCAACAGAGCAAGAAACGCAGATATTGTAAAATATTTTACAAGACTTTATTGAATATGTACTTTTCATAATAGCGGATATGTACTTTCTATAATAGTTGAGGTCATCATGAAAGAAAAAATTGTTATATTTGAATGAACAGAAGAAGGAACGTAGATATTGGATTTTTTCAATACTTTTTTTTTATATTCTTTTACTCGAGATTTCTACATGTTTTGTTATTAAAATACTAACATTTCCTCATTTTATATGTAATATCCTAAAGAAATCTACTCCAAAGAATAGCTAGAAAGATTTTTTCCATTATCAGTACTTTTGTCTGAAACGCAGAGCATAGAGTCGCGAAATTTATATACGAACTATTTTGTATTTTGACACGAATACAATTGTATCGTATCTATGGTATTATGCACGTTGTTATTGCAAAAATGCAATGTATTGTTGCATCAAATTTTACGTCGTGGAACGATAACAAGGAACGTTGAACGTTGTTGTTCATTGAAGGTGTATCTGTGCCCGGCACAGTAATGGTAAAGCTGATCTTTAAGATATAATTAGAGCATGGGTGCCCGAAAGGGAAAGTAGGGTGGGGCCCGGTCCCCCCTGGCTCACGAAAATGTATACGCAATATAGCAAATCACGTACATTAAATACCAAAAATACCAGGAATATTTTAACAACCATAGAAATGGCCCCCTCCTAGAAAATTTTCTTCGGGCGCCCCTGAATTAGAGTATGGTCATGGTGCAAAAACACATCTAATTAAGTTATCATTTAAAATTATTTTCATAATGAATTATAGGTACTTTTCACTAGAAAATAAATCTTCACGCCTGGTATAATGGCTACCGAGCCACCTGTGACACGCATGGTCCCGGGTTCAATTCCAAGCAGGAGAGTATGGAAATTGGAATACACTACAGTGGTTCGGATTCCAGTTTAAACTCCACGTCTTATGCTGCTGAAACGCCACTGAACTCCAACCAACTAAGAAACAATAAAAAAATAATGTGAAATTTTAAAATGCTGTTAAAGTAAATCAACGAGAAGTGAAGATAAACAAACTAGCTTCAATAGGCGTTCAGAATTCTTCTACGTATTGAAAGAGAAGCAAGAACATTGCCATGTGTTCTCTTTTTTAAATTATTTTCCTCCAATACCTTTGCTCTCTTAATGTGGTCCATGTTAATGATGGTAACCTTGCAACTTGTATATAGGGTAAACTTTGGTTAATCCATGATACTTGTTACGCCGTGCATATCACGGTGAAACGAGAATGTAACTTGAGCAACGGAAGGCAGTGCTACCATTCTGCTTCTTGCGATAAGAATCATCTACTAGCAGTTGGCATGAAAGACCACTATTGCAATGGTTATTTTTTTAGAAGTTTAGTTTACAACAAAAAACTGCTTTATACTTATATTTACCTTGTCTGTCCGTTCGGGAAACAAGATAACGAAAAACTACTCCATGGATCTAAATTTGACCAGAATGTAGAGAATCAAAAGTTCGTTCATGGAGATTTTCAAACCGCTGCTAAAAATCAACCATTTCCAGCTGTAACATTAATCAGTTTAGAGCAAAAATATTAATAGCTAGCGTTCTAAGAATAGACATCATCAATGAAGCGTCCCAAAAATATATTTCATCTCCGTTCGTAAGGATCTACCAAAACCAGAATTGACAGAGATCAGCTACAACTTCTGCTTTCAATATTGATCTCCATAGAGCATAAACGATCAGAGATAGCGAGAAACGGTTCTTTTGGTATTGATTTAGCGTTCTAAGAAAAGTTACCATTATCTCTTTTAACTCTCTATTGAAACCAGAAGTGGTAGAAATGAACCACTTCCTACTCTGACTTTTATAACTATACTGTAAAAGAGTTAGTAGATAGTGAAAAGCGATTTGCTGGAGACAGTTAAGTGTACCAAGAATATATTCCAGTTCTATCTATGACCTTCTACTGACACCAGAAGTGACAGAAATTCACCACTAGTTCTGGTTTAAAAACTTAAAAGGTATTTTCATGTATTGAATTTCTAGATTATTTGGAAAAGACAAAAGCCACACAACTTCTTGCCTGTGACGTATCTACTGTATGAAGAGTTTAATTTTGAAAAATTATTAATGTTGCCCATGAAACCAGAAATTTCTCTTCTCGTCTTATTTTCGATACAAGAAGTACATTTTCAAATTCGATAGGAGACAAGAAATTTCTCGAATCTTGTGGTTATAACTAGTTCACCCAAGTCTTAGATCTCAAGCACTTTTTAGTGTTACATAATACATGGTATAAAAACTATAAATATTGTTAAAGTTTGTCACCGTCCTACAGCTTATTTTTTGCAATTTAAGAGAAACATTGAGAAAATAGATTTATTCTGAACTTTATTAACCAACCCTCGAATAAACCCAAATGTTCTAGAAGCTCGTTGTCATCGCTTTGGAATGCTTGCTCATCTGTGTTAGTAGACTTCCGTCAGATTTCGTAACCATATATGGGCATCCGTTGCAGAGACAGTGATTTCCTTTGTGAACGCTCTCAGTCCCGAGAGCAACGGGAAAGTCGCAGAAATACTATACTCCTTGTCATTGCTTAACGCTGATTGGACTAGTTAAAATGCCCGCACCTCTTTAGCCAAAGAGTGCGAACTTCGTAGTATACGTCATCATCTGGGTGCTCTAGCGCGCAGAACATATACACAATAGTTGACTGGACAAGGGGGCAGTCGCCGTGGACCAGCTTAAGAGGAACGTGTTGACGTTCGCTCGCCCGAATTATATTTACCTAAAAGCAGCATTCAGGCTGCCTAGTTTTTTTTTTATATACAAAGTGACAGCTATATTTTTCATAGTGATTTTTTCTATAAGTGCACTTAGTTGACAATACAGCGATAACGAATTTTTGGAGCAAAACCTACATTTGTAGATCCCATGGAAACCATCACGGAAGAAGCAGTAAATTAATTTTGGGACCTTAACGCCAAAACCAGCACGCATCATCGAACACAGGACAGCGGAGGAGCGACATCGACAGGCTGGCCGAAGAGACACGTGAGTTAATTACCCTAATGCCACCTCTTCGTCTATTATTAAAACAAAGCCACTAGCGTAAAAACAGTGTCAGATTACTCATGGTGAATATATTGCAAATACAACATATGTAATATTTGTGCTTTTATAGTAACATTATATTTGTTTTACCAAAAAGTAATTTTATCATTTGTATAGTCAATATCAACTCCTATTGTACTTGTAGCCTAACAAATTTATTTACGTTGTCTACACTTTCGTTTATTGCGTTTCCGGCTACCGCATAACGAAACTGTAGGCATGGGTAAGTGATCGTATACGTCGTATAGTAGCTGGAAAATAAGAGGAGAAAAGGGCGCAGTATGAGACTGAGAAATTAATCCGAACCACGACGCAAAATAACGATTACACCCGAAATGGCGACCGTGACAGGACGTACTTTAATCTTCGGATAGAACTACATTTAATTATTTCGGTGTTCATTTATTAAAATACGAAAATAGTAAACATTTGAACCACGTAGTTACAGAGAGCTACTCAGTACAGAATCATGCGTAGATTGCTTCAACTTGTGAAAAGAAAGAAACGAAAAAGAAAATAATGAGTAGGATTTGAAAAAAAAAAAGAAAAGAAAACAGAAAGTAAATTCAATTACCACAGAAATATTAGTAGCATAATTTGTTTTGTGCGAGATTAAAACGTTTCGTCCATTCGCGAACTTTTATTCCGCTAACTTTTCACAGTACGGAAGCACAGAACAGCTGATTACACATACACATACACATACAGACACAGTTGTAGTTACAGATGCACCTTTCATGAGTAAAGAATGAAAAAACGTATCTTGTGTAAGATATTTGGTTATGTTTATGTCATTTGCTAGTGAAACATCTCATTTAGTGGAAATTTAAAGTAAGTGTTGTGTAATTGAAATTATACGGGCTTTAGAAAAGTGTTTGTTTACATTGTTATTTACTTCAAGTGCTTGTTGCCGCATGTTTTGTATTGTGATTTAGTTATTTGTAAGTTAAGTAAACATGGAGAGTAGTATTACATTAGAACAAATTCAAGCATTATTAGAGAAACAGTCTGAGAAATTAGAGCATAAAATTGATAGTACTAACGAGCGAATAAATGAATTGGCAAATGAGTGCGCGAACAATAAGTCAGAATGGGAAAGCAAGTTTGATTGCAAATTCGATCAGCTAAGTACCGGTATTACAACTACCAATAATTCCATTATCGAGGTACATTCTGGACTAATTGATGTGACCAATCAAGTTGAGGCAGGAACTGTTGAGTTTAAAACTAGTGTAGCAAAATGCAAGGAAAGCCTCGTCGAGTTTCATGAATGCATGCAGACGGCGCGACTTGAATGCAAAAAAGTGCAAGGCAAAAGTGAAATCGTAAATACTCTTGAATTCGCGCAGGTTCCCATTGCGGAAGATAGATGCCTCATAAGTCAGAGAGTTAGTTATAGTCAGGAAAAGGAAATATGTAGTGTGGAGGTAGCAGTAAACAAAAGCTTGTTATGGGTATCCGTAGACAATTGTGATTCTAGTATACTTAGCGTTATTGATTTACCGGCTAGGGATGCCGATGGCTCACACATAATGAATGGTAGCGTTGGGCATACGCGTACCCACCCTCGCCAAGAAGCCAGGAAGGGCTTGCGAGTTGAATTGTTGTTTTTGTGTGAAGATGTAGTTACAGTGTTGTCGTTTTTACGTCGCGGGCAAGTGGTCTTGCGCGACTTAACGGATTCAAATTTGTCTTTGGTACCATACACGGCCAACGTGAATTGCATTTTTATACTGCAGATCCATTCCGACTTTACTAACTTCGAGTACGGTAGTAAGAGACAACTCCAGATTAGTAGTTTGAAGTGTAGGCCTATCCAGCGAATTGTGTTTTACACGCTAAGCGCTTTATTTGTGAACAACCTGTCAGAAACGTTTACGGTAGTTGAGCCCAAAAGTAACAGTCTTACTCAAGTGCATGCAGATAAAGGGAAATTGTCACCCGTGAAAAGGTTAAAATGTAATACCGAGGTCAAGAATAACAGTGAGATAGTCCGCAATAACCAGTTGAATTCTGCTGATTTGGCAGTTTATCTGAATTCGGTCTCAATGCGCACTAATACTATACATGCTGTAGAAGGGCGTAAATTAGATTCTAGTATGGTCATCGTTCACCAAGCCAGTACGTCATTATTGCGAAATTGTAGAAAACGAAGGTTCAAACGCAAATCTACTCGAAAACAGCTGATCGTTCGTGATTATGCTCATGCTCATCAATTTCCATGCAAAACGTTCTCACAGCGCGCACAATCCCGCATTAGGTATGCAGCGAATAGCAGGGCAAAAGTAAAACAAAAGTGTTCTCGAAAACGAAAGTCGGCACAAAGTAATCGTGGGAGAAAGAAATTTAAGTGCAAATTGAAGTTAGCGGCGTATCAACAAACTTGTGAAAAAGCGAAGACGCGAAAAAAGTGCATGTCGACTCCGAAGAATACTAAGAAGCGCAAGCGTAAATATGTACGGGTATCGTGCAGCAAGCTACATGGTAAATACAGTGGTAGTAAGTGTAAACTTAAAAGGAAAGTTGTGCATGATCCTAAGTTTAAGCGCCGTAAACGAAAACGTGTTACTATGTGGAAGTTCAGTAGATGCGCTGCAAAAAGGAGAAAAGTCCCGCAAATTATAAAAGGTAATTGGAAAAGTACTCGTAAGCGTATGAAACTGCAGGCGTATAAGTGTAATCGGCATCGGTGGAAAATGAAAGTTGTAGCGTAACCCAAGCGTGAACTTTGCCCGAATTTAGACTGAATCCCGGAAAAGACGCAAAACTAAATACCGAATTTGATTCGGCAGCTTTTATAGAGAATGAAAATAAACACTATTACTCTTTTACTTCAATTATTCCCCACCGAATCTCGAAAGTTAGGAATTCGTTTTTCAGTTTCAAGTGTGTGCACACGGTCACCGACGCGCCCAGCCAGAGGAACCACCAGTATCCATTCATAATCAGGTACGTTCATTTAAATACCATGTTTTATTGTTTCTTTGCAGTTCTTGGAGATGGAAAGATGAAAGGAAAACCGGAGGAAGGACAGTGTTGGAAATTTTAAATAGGTAATCAATTTAGATCGCGATCTCGGACTTTGAAAATTTTAATAAGACCCCACCACTTTTGAAAACTATGGTTATCCCGTTTCAGATACGGAACTTCTGTATCGAACTTTTGTTAGGATGTTTATGTTTTGTATGTTTTATTTCTTTTCAGGTACTTCCAGTCCTGGGAACCAAATGTCATTAATAAAATTTTACTATTTTATTTTCTTTGAGTTTTTATTCATTTACCTTGTATGATTATATGAACATTTAGCTGTCCCATACCATTAGGCATTTAGAGAAATGTTAGGCAATTAGAGATACTTAAAATTCAATTAAAGAAACACTAATGAATGTTACAATTAATTATGAAATTTGAATTAAAAAAAAAAGTGTGGTTTTCAGTTAACGAATTTTTCCATCTGACTTTGTCATGAAGTATGTGTAAAAGTATGATGAGTTTTGTAATATAAGACTGGCTAGGCGTCAGAACATTGAAAATTAAATAATACTTAGTATGATTTCGTAAATACTTGAAAATAATGTTGGATTTAATAATTTGTTTATGAATCCATTCACGCATAATGCTCGTTATGTAAAGTCAGTGGGTATTTGTTACGACATTAATGAAGCTTTGAATTTAATTCAACTCAATTACAAAAACTGTCTACAAGTCAAGAAGAGGTAAAAGGTTGAAAGATATAATTCAACCCCTAGAGGCGTCACTACTTTCTTTCAAAATTACAGTGACGAAATCGGTTTGGCATCCGGTTGGGCCTCAGCCAGTGTGTGAATTTGGCCTTTAGACACACACACTTCTAAATTCTATTTCGGCTTATGACATTTTAAATCTATTTATTTAAGGACAAAAATATTTAGTTTGACGCTTAAAATTTTATATTTTATCAGACATTTATTTTTCATTGACGCAAGAGATACAATAAATTGCATTTTATTTGGAATTTTGGCAAATAACTTTTCTCTTCTTTTCTTCCTGTAGCTCAGTTTTCACGAACTGTTACGTATATTTATAATAACGGTTCGCGAAAACTGAACTACCAATGATAACCGACACAATTTGGTATCGACGGATAAAGTGTTTGTTTTGTTTAGGTAGCATTACCTATAATATATTCGGTACATTTAAAAGTAAAATATTTTATTAAAAGTGAATAATATTTCGCATCGTAAAGAATCCAATGTTGAAGTATTCTCGTTATTTGTGTAAGTTTGAATCAGAAACTTGTTTCAGCTTAAGTGAAATGTTTTCGAAATCAGTTTTGTTCAGTTTGAAATGCTTTTGAAAAAAAAAAAAAAAAAGAGAGAGAGAGAGAGACGTATAGTGGCGGTAAGCAACTGAGATATGTAAGGCAAGGGCCAGTGGTAATTTAAGAACTATGATTGGGCGAGAATGGATTAAGCTAATACGTAGTTCCATATTGCGGGTTAATGCTGGTGTCAAAGGCTATTTTGGAGAGCGACACCGATGTTGCGTTTCAGGATACTAACGATAATATTCGCATACAAGGCGATCATAGCGTATAAGGCCTATGGAGAGGCAAACGCTTGTACTGAGGACCATGAATTACATATATTGAAAAGTATGCACGATACAAAGGGCAATGAAGGGCCGCATCTGTGTTCCTCGAGGTTGATTTTTCCCTCGTTATCGTTGTTAAGTTCCCAGCAAAGGGTGCTGGAGGAGGCAAGAAGCCTATATTTTTGCGTGTTTATATTACTAGATGACAATGGTCCACAAGGTTGATATGTATATCCTTTTATGTTCGATGTTGTGAATGCTTGGAAGATATTTCTAAGAAACGCCCGTGCTTTGAGGTGAACTTATCCCTCTTATGTTGTGTAAATTGTCTTTTTAAAGACAACCGCAATATGAATTATTCTAGTTCAGTTTTATAAGTGCCCATAACCCAGTTAGTTGCCATTAAACGTCCATCGCAAAATTGTTGTTGATAAATCATTATAGCCAGGTTAAGGTAAATAAATAAACTTAAGGTGTTAAGTTGGGATTTCAAGCAATGTTTTTTCAGAATTAAAGTTACGAGAATACATCAACTTTATTACGTAACAGCAGATGCTAAACTGTATTAATGTTTAATGAACAAGTTATAAAACATTATGAAAATTTGATAATTGAATTTATCATTAGCTCTGAACTTATTAACATTGTCGGTTTGATTTTAGACAAAATTCGATAAATATTGTTTTAAATTTTAAAATGAGTGTACTTCAGAAATTGAGGGAACGTGAATAATAGTTATTAAAGTAAAATTAATTGAATAACGAATGGGACATTCTGATTGTAAGTGATATGATCACCACCCGATATGTCTAAATGTATTGATTTATTCTCGATTGTGACTTTAATCTCGGCTATGACTTATTCCCGGATGTGACGATATTACTGATGTTGATAAGTGCATTTTTGCCAGATAGGCCGCACATTTCGTATTGGCTAGCGCTCTTTAAAGGAATGCAATTGTAAACCTACTAACTCTGTAGGTATGAGCGGGCCGAAAAATATTAATAATTAATAAATGGTTAATGGTATCAGATGCAGGGTTGTAGTATCGAACTTCCCCCCCCCCCCAGGGTATTCTTCTTGTCCTTTTCATATTTTTTTTTCTCTCAATACCTTCTATAGGTCTAGATACTGGCAGCCCAATTGGGGTTGGAAAATTTTACCCGATTATGACATAGCTACGATGCGTAAAGCATCTAGCTGGGAGGGATTAGGATTTCATGCAGAAGCGATTTTATATAAATCGTCGGGAAGGTTGGCGCTCCCGCATACTTCAAGCTGTAAGAAAATAGTAAGTCAGCGCTCATTGATCTTCGGGATCAACTCATTAACCTATTTTTTGTTTAATTTATGACTTACGACCTGCTTTGTCAATCAATGGCACGCAGGATGGCGCTTTGAAAGGCCTAACCGCCGCTTAACTTATGTATATATATTAAAATGTTTTAAAGTTTATTAATTAGGTTATGTAATGTAAATATATAGATTGATATTTTAACTATTTTGCATATTATGATATAATCCGTAAAATGTTAGTATATAGGTGAATTTTGTTTAGTTTTGAACTTCACTAGTTTATGAATAGATTTTGCATATTTAATGAGAAACTGTAATCAGAATTTGAATCTCATTCACATATTGTATCACTTTTATATATTACGTTCGTATATTCCAATCATTATTCCGGAAAATAGATATTTAGAAATGAATAGGTAAGCTCAGTGTGAAAAACATATTAAAAAAAAAAAAAAAAGTTTACTTTTGTAGTTTTTACCAGTTTATCTATTGCTCAACGACTCACACAAAGGAGAGAATACCTAATTATATTTTGCTTGCTTTAAATAATTCATACAGGTAGAAAATTTTTAATTTAATTCACTTTATTAGAGTTTTATTCCTGTCAATTTGAGAAAAGTATCAGTTGGAACTTTCGCTACATAGTTCATTTGAAAAGTGTGATTGTGATTAACGAATTATTTTGTTGTTTATCTGATTATTTTTATGTTCAAGAGTTTGAAAGGAGAGAACATCGTTTCGAATCAACACTTGTCAATAAACTCACACAACTATAACAAATTTTAGATTGAATTTGAATTTGAGAGTTGAGAATTTGAAAAATAACAGCAATAATAATAATAATGGAAAGAATTCGGTTTGTTGTACAATTTAACAGTAATTGATAGATCCTATTGTTTATAGTATGATGAGGCAATCAGGTTTAAATCTGTTAGGCACGCTGATATTGATAATGGTCATCGAGCGAACAAAACGATTGTGTGCAAGGTATTTTGAGCTGTATACGTTTGAGTTCAACTGAACGGCAATTGAGCATTACAAATAAGTTAGGGCTATTTTGAGATGCCAAAGGCTATATAGAGCGGCATTCTTATTTGAATTTATTGTTACGGCATACGTGTACTTTACCGTGAAACCAAAGGCCATTAGAGGGCGGTTCACGTTCAGAGATGAATACTCCTTGAATACCTAGCTAGGGAATGCTAGAAGAGTAGAGAGAGTTTATTCTAAGTGTTTAATGCGTTTAGAGGTGGATTGTAAATCCCTCTTATTATGTGATATGCGTTTGCGTTTAATGCCCGTAAATGGAGTTGTATTTTGCCTTTGCCAATGAGATGTTTGTTGAAAATGAGATTCGGAAATGATTGTATCAGCTAAAAGTAGTATGTTCGCTAATGTTATACAAGTTTCGTGCACTAGTGTTGATGCTCGCATACTTATTGCAATAAATAAATAAGTAAAATAAAAGTTTACGTTTGTTGTGAGTAATGCCGCTAATTAAAAAAAAAAAAAAAAAAAAAAGGTGAGTTGACATGTGAATCAAAATTTATTTGAAACAATTCGATGAATCTCTTGTTTGGTGTTTGAGCAATACGATTATTGAGACTTGATAGTATAATTGATTTTGTATTCTTTTAGTATTTTGATGTTTAATAAGCTGAAATATAGTATTTTGAATGATTAGTATGTGATTTACAGTATATCTATTTTGTGAATTCTTGTTTTGAAAATTCTTCTGGGATTATTAATATTTTATATGTATGAATATATATTAGTTGACATAATCATTTTGATGTTATTTTAGAAAATTTGAGTATTAATTAAGTCTGTTGTAAAAGGTGCATATATACACACACCACACTACACAATACCTATACTAGGAATTCCGATATTAACGTTCATTCCGTTGCTAGGCTACACTTCCGAAATTGGTATACACATTTTACTATTGTTTAGTAGTTAAGTATTTTCTATATTAATGTTCATTTGTACATTTATTTAGTTTAACATGTTTAAGTACATCATGTGTTTTGCAAAAGATAATTGAAAAGTGAATTAAAATATTTTTTATTATGGTGACAAACCAGTATTTGAAAAATAAATAAATAAATAAATAAATAAAAGAGACTATAAACTGAAAAAATGAACAATCTATTAATGGTGGCATAAAGGTGGCTTTGTTTAAACAAAAGGTGGCTTAATTAAAACTTAAAAGTGGCTTAATTCGGACTTACAAGTGGCTTCATGTAAATCAAAGGTGGCTTTAAAGGACATAATAGGTGGTTTTAGCAAAGGTGGCTTGTGTCATACAGGGTGAATAGCCTCACAGTTAATAAGTGAAGTGCTATATATACAGTGCAGTCCCAATACGTCGAATTTTCATAATGAGTCCCTAACGATCTTCGATTCACATACAGTGTGTTCCATAATATAGTGATTTTCTAGTAACACTTCAGTATATTAGTGAAGTACGTTATATACAGTATGGCCCCGATATATCGAGTCGTTATGGTGAACTCTCAGTGACAGTTGATTCATGTACAGGACGTTCCAAAATACCCTGACCCTCAAGTGATATTCCAGTATGGACTATTAACCCCTGAACGGCCAGGGTTCTCTTCACAAATTGAAACAATTTGCTCGGACACTGATCGGGCCCCAATAGGATGTCACCGTCCTACAGCTTATTTTTTGCAATTTAAGAGAAACATTGAGAAAATAGATTTATTCTGAACTTTATTAACCAACCCTCGAATAAACCCAAATGTTCTAGAAGCTCGTTGTCATCGCTTTGGAATGCTTGCTCATCTGTGTTAGTAGACTTCCGTCAGATTTCGTAACCATATATGGGCATCCGTTGCAGAGACAGTGATTTCCTTTGTGAACGCTCTCAGTCCCGAGAGCAACGGGAAAGTCGCAGAAATACTATACTCCTTGTCATTGCTTAACGCTGATTGGACTAGTTAAAATGCCCGCACCTCTTTAGCCAAAGAGTGCGAACTTCGTAGTATACGTCATCATCTGGGTGCTCTAGCGCGCAGAACATATACACAATAGTTGACTGGACAAGGGGGCAGTCGCCGTGGACCAGCTTAAGAGGAACGTGTTGACGTTCGCTCGCCCGAATTATATTTACCTAAAAGCAGCATTCAGGCTGCCTAGTTTTTTTTTTATATACAAAGTGACAGCTATATTTTTCATAGTGATTTTTTCTATAAGTGCACTTAGTTGACAATACAGCGATAACGAATTTTTGGAGCAAAACCTACATTTGTAGATCCCATGGAAACCATCACGGAAGAAGCAGTAAATTAATTTTGGGACCTTAACGCCAAAACCAGCACGCATCATCGAACACAGGACAGCGGAGGAGCGACATCGACAGGCTGGCCGAAGAGACACGTGAGTTAATTACCCTAATGCCACCTCTTCGTCTGTTATTAAAACAAAGCCACTAGCGTAAAAACAGTGTCAGATTACTCATGGTGAATATATTGCAAATACAACATATGTAATATTTGTGCTTTTATAGTAACATTATATTTGTTTTACCAAAAAGTAATTTTATCATTTGTATAGTCAATATCAACTCCTATTGTACTTGTAGCCTAACAAATTTATTTACGTTGTCTACACTTTCGTTTATTGCGTTTCCGGCTACCGCATAACGAAACTGTAGGCATGGGTAAGTGATCGTATACGTCGTATAGTAGCTGGAAAATAAGAGGAGAAAAGGGCGCAGTATGAGACTGAGAAATTAATCCGAACCACGACGCAAAATAACGATTACAAGTTATTGTACGAGCAGAATGAAGAGCGTTTGTCAACGTTTAAAGATACGCAAGCCATTACACAATATAGTCCAATAATAAAAATGGTTTAGATGTTCATATATCACACTCTTCGCGGACCTCAAATGAGACGGGGAGATTCTGTTAACTTCTAAATTAAATTAAAGAACATCAGGGCTTAAATTTTGTACATAAATTCACAAACTGAGACGAAACGAGAAAAGATTTACATGAATCGAGACGAAACGACAACAGAGAATTCTTCGAGAATCGACTCAAGGCGAGATTTCTACAAAATTTACGCAACGAGACGAGAAAATCCTATATCTTGTCTCGTGAACACTGAAAATAATTATAAATTTTCTTATAAAATATTAAAAACAGAGTAGAATTTTCCGCTTTTAGTTAAGCAAAATTGAAATATAAGACTTAAGCAATAAAGTTATTATTATTATTATTATTATTATTATTATTATTATTATTATTATTATTATTATTATTATTAAGTATTCTGCCATTCGGCAGGTCCGGGGACTAATGGGGATTTTTCTTTTTTAATTTTAAATTTAGACCGGGAAATGTTTCTTCCACTTTTGTCGATCCTCAGTTTCCTCTTTTAACTGCCAGTGTTTTCTCCTATTTTTCAAATCATCGATCTGCTATGTTCTTCTTCTTCCTATTCCTCGCTTTCCTTCCATCCCTACTTCTATGGCAGTGTGAAGAAGACAATTTCTTCCTACGAAGGATGGTGTCTAGAAGTGTACTCTTATCTCCTATCCGTTTTAAAATATCTTGGTTTGTTACTCTCTCTGTCCATTTTATCTTCTCCATCTTCCTCCACCACCGCATTTCGAAACTCTCTATGTATTTCTTCTCTAACTTCCGTAATGTCCAAGTCTCTGAACCATACAATCCAATGCTCCATATATAGCACCTGACCAACTTCTTCTTATGTCTAATATTGAGCCTGCTAGTTAAGAGTGATCTTCTCTTGTTGAATGCTTCTTTAGCTATGGCAAATCTTGACCTGCTCTCTTTGGTGCAGTAAACGTCTCTTGCCAAATTACTTCCCAGATATTTGAAATTATCGATCTCTTCAAGTTCTCTTTGTTTGACTCTGATCCGTAAGGGCGTATTTCCACGGGATATTCTCATGACTTTCGACTTTTCGATGTTAATTTCCATTCCATACAGTTTTCCAGTGTCAGGGGCCGCGGTGGCTCAGTGGTAGAGCGTTCACCTCTGGTGCTAGGGGTCTCGGATTCAAATCCTGCTCCCACTAAGTGAACTTTGTGGTGGACAAACACCGTGTGCGTGGTTTTTCTCGGGGTTCCCCCGTTTCCTCCCACTTTCTTCATTCCACCATTTCATTCATTACTCATTATCACCATCTCCTTTAGCCTAACCGGCATAACCGTGGGATGTAAAACTCAAAATTTCATTTCATTTCAGTTTTCCAGTGTCAAATGTTTTGTCAATCATCTCCTGTAGTCCTCCTTCGGTTTTAGCTATTATAACCGTATCATCTACATACCCGATCTTGTTAATAATCTGCCCTCCAATCTTGAAATCTCCAATTCCCATTAATGTTTCCTTCTTAACATTCACTGTAGATGTTGAATAATTGGGGCGACAAACCACATCTTTGTCTGACTCCTCTTCCAATCTCCACACTGTTGGTTTCTCCTTCATTCAAGCACAACTTCACTCGTTGTCCTATGTACAGGTTTCGAATGAGTCGTTGATCTCTCCAGTTGACTCTGATTTCTTTAAGTTTTTTCAGAAGTTTCGTCCAATTGACTCGATCGAAAGCTTTTCACCAGTCGATGAAGCACAAACACTACTCTTCCTATCTATTATTAACCATAAACGTTCGCTTCTCCAACACTAGTGGTGTGAGCTGGATATGCGTTCGATACATAGGGCGGCATTTTGAACTCAAGATGTCGCGTTTTTGAACACTTTGCATATTTTAGTCACTTATTAATCAACATTAATGCCATATTTGTTTCCCCTAGCTTCAGCAGTTTGATATGCTTATCCTTTCGATATAGGTTTTGAGCGGCCATCTTGGTTTCAAGATGGCCATAGATTTTCAACTAAGCTTTTGTTTACATTTTGACCCACCGCAATTTTGGACAGGATTGTCGTAGAAGGTCGAGACGTGCTCCATCTTCTTTCACTTAACGAGAGCTTTCAAGCGATGTCCTACCTTTCGTGCCATTTGAAACTTTTTAGTTGGACCCCACCTGGGACAAGGCGTTTTCACTTAAATCATTGTAATTTGAAAATAATGCCACACCTCCTTTCCTGTTTTCACATTTGTCTCACCGTTTCCGATTTATAGGGTGACCATGGACTTTTCAATTAAGTTTTTGTTTACATTTTGACCCTCCGCCATTTTGCACAGGGTTGTTGTATAGAGTCAAAACTTGCTGCATTTTCTGTCATTTTACAACAGCTTTTAAATGACCACTTCAATGTGCCACTTAACCCCCCTTGCCATTTAAAAAATTTGAGTTGGACCCCGTCTGGGACCCTGGGACAAAGTTTTTTACCCCAAAAAGTTTGTCGTTGAAAATGATGGGATACGTGTTGGCCGAGTTTTCAACTTACTCAACCGTTTCCGAACAAATGACTCGGTTCAAACTATTCTGCCAAGTTTTTTTTTTTTTCTTACATTAGAAAATATGCTGTAACTCACGACATTCCTCCCGGTGGCACGTATAACTTTGGGATTCATCTAGTTATGACATATCAAATGCAAACATACTTGTATCGTTCGGATCTTAGCGGAGCCACTGCGTGACCCTTCCTTGTTAGAATTTGTGAGGATTACATAAAAGATCTGTATGATAAGAAGAACCTCACCAAAGATAAAGCAGAGAAAGAGGTGGATGATGATGAAAAAGGAACCAGTATATTGAAAAGTGAAGTAGTACAATTATATAATATTGTATAATAATATATAATGTATCATGTATAATTAATATATAATATAATTCCATTATATATATATATATATATATATATATATATATATATATATATATATATATTTCTTATGGATTATAAAGTAAATAAAATGGTAAAATGTGGTGTAGAGAAATGAAGGAGAAGAGAAAGAACAGAAAAGGGGGAGGAAAAGGGATTTGAACAGAGTGGAGAAAAAAGGGATAAAGGCTACAAAAAGGGGAAAAAAGGTGCTGGAAAATGATCCCCATTCTCAATTTCAGGCAACATCTCACACATTGGTTTCTTTCAGAGAGCTCTAATTTGCCCTACAAAGAAAAAGTGCGCATCTAAATATCCTAACCGTGGTAATTATTATTAATCTCAGCAACATCCACAACCATGCATTCGACACTAATATCTGTATTTCTTTTTAATTATTTTTACGTCAACCCCTTTCCACCACTCCGGGATAACAATAGAAGCTAAACGTATATGTAAATGGTATAGGGAGTATCGACAATGAACTCAAAGACTCCGAAAAACTATGGATTCGATAATAATACCGGCCATTTTTGATTTTTCATGTCACCGTTTCCTCTGCACCAGGAGTACTAATGAAGTCTCATTTGGAATTATCATCGGAAGTTTTGTTATTCATCTCAGCGACCCTAAAACTGCAGACTCTGCACTATAATCGTTTGTTTTCGTTCATTTTATGTGCTACTTCTTTCCACTCTTCCTACGTATGCTAGAAAGCCTTACCCAACTGAATGCTAAACTTACACTTAAAAGTCATCTGATTGCTAGCAATCAACTTAAGAACCCCAAAACTATGGATTCAACACTAATATCGGTCACTTTCATTTTTCTACATGTCACAATTTTACAAAACACTTCAAGGTGCTTATGAGAGCTGCACTTGAAATAAAGGACGTCTAGAATATCACTCGTTATCTAAGAGATCCCACAAATATGAATGAGACACTAATATCGGTCGTCTTTTATAATTTTTATATCTTCACCTCCCGTTCCCTCTAGAAGGGCTAAGGGATCTTTTCACCACTGGAGTTAAACTTGCAATTGAACGGCATCAGAACTGCTCCCAAGTGACTTAACGACGCTGAAAACTAATAAATCGACACTAATATTGATCGATTTATATATTTTTACATCACTATGTCACCCCCGGATGCAAATGGGAGCTTAATTCGGAGCTAAACAGCATTGAGAGTGTCACTTTATCTAAGCTACTCCAAAAACTAGGGATTCGACACCGATATTGATCATGTTCATATGTATCCCTCCCATTCCCGTAGGTGTGTTACGGAGCTTACCCCGATAGTTCACACACACACACACACACACACACACACACACACACACACACACACACACACACACACACACACATATATATATATATATATATATATATATATATATATATATATATATATATATATATATATATATATATATATACAGTATGGCGCTAAATTCGTTGTACGAAAGCAAAGGAGTGATTCCTGAGAGTAAAACAAAGATAAAAGTTCCAATAAACATAGGGCGAAAACCGCGTCGTTTACATATTAGGCCTATAGGCTGCCGAAAGCGTGGGAAAACAAACTTTAGAGCTAAATATTTCACAAACTATTGAGCTTAGACGTGATGCGGCATGATATCATCAAAGGATCCTAACCTGCTCTATCCAAGTTTGCAAGTTTTCAGATTTGTGCAATGGCGGCTCAAGGGATACCTCAACGGACGTTCGGGATTCCCGGATATTTTATGACGTAAATTGAGTGGACAAGAGCATGTAAAGGACGTCTCACTACCTAGAAATAATACTACGTGGCATGTCAGTACTCACACACGCAGATTAAAAGATGGCGGATGAGGTAATAATCACTGTGCGTGGTTGCATACTTCCTCAAAAAGTACTAGTAAAAACGTTATACAAGAATTCACTGGAAACGTCACGTCAGCACAATGTAAAAAGTACGTACAACACAAGACGATAGGTAACTGAAAATAAAGAAATTTCGATTGTTGATCTACTCATATTAATGATATCGCAACCTTTTTGAGAATGTTTCCAATTTTACTACTACAGGAATTGAACAAGAACTACTATTAAAAGACAACTAAAGAACTCGTAATAATAATAATAATAATAATAATAATAATAATAATAATAATAATAATAATAATAATAATAATAATAATAATAATAATAAAACACATAACTGTTTGAGCACATTCATTTTGATCAGTATATTACATAAATGCGACTACCATACATTATTTTTTTTCAATGTTCTAAACTGACGAACGTGAAACAAAACATTCGTTCCACTTGCGATATTTGTTGTAACAGAGGCTGATGTTTCGGGTCCCAAATCGTATAACGGGACTGCATACCGAAGAGAGTTGTAGAGAGCAAGGCACAGAGAAGAATCTTTGTTGAAACTAAAAGAGGATGGTTGTCAGAACTGTTACTACAAAAGGTGTTCGAAGTTTCGACCCGCCACTTCAATGCAAAGGTTGCAGCAGCGGCGAATTTACCGGCGGACGCGTTGATACACTCCTGGCGTTTCCCTAATGCTCCAGGCAGCACCAAAAATTCGAGCAACCAAATCCTCCTCTGATTGTACAGGCGTCGCATAGACTGGTTGTTTCATATGGCCCCAGGAAAAGAAAACAAAGGGGTTAAGTTCTGGTGAGCGAAGTGGCCAAGGCACTGGTCCTTCTCCGCCGATTCATTTGTTCTAAAAGAATGCATTGAGAAAATTTCGTATCTTCGCAGCGAAATGTGCTTTAGCACCGTCGTGCAGGAACCACATGTTTCGAGAAACAGCCAAGGGCACAACCTCTAATAGTTCAGACAGAATCTCTTCCAAAAATATGCGATACTACCACCCGGTCAAGCCTTGTGGTAGTAGGTACGGTCCAATGAGATAATTATCAACGATTCTTGCAAACACATTCACAAAACACCGTTCCTGATGGGCAAGAGTTGACATTTCGTGTGGGTTTGTCTCAGATCACAAATGTTGATTGTGAGTATTGAACACTCCATCGCGGGAAAACGTAGCTTGATCTGTGAAGAGAACACGAGACATGAAGTGGGCTGTATTAGCATGTCGTTCGTGTAGCCTCTGGACAAACTGATTAACTTGGAATTCGAACTACCGGGAATCGAAGCTGGGTCTCCCATGCAAAAGTCGCATACGCTAACCGCTTATCCACGAAGGATCTGAAAAAGATACTGGAGAGAGAATGACAGACGAATATGTACATTATGAAACACAAATAAACTAAACGACAGTGGCAGTAGTAACAGATAGTCATTAAAAGCGATGTAATGTCATTAATATTCCAGATCAACAATCGGGATTTCTTTATTTTCTGTTGCCTATCGGCTTGTGTTGTACGTATTTTTACATTGTAGTGACATGACGTTTCCAGTTAATTCTTGTACTACGTTTCTTCTACTAGTACTTTTTTGAGGAGGTATGTATCCAGGCACAGTGATTATTACCTCATCCGCCATCTTTTAATCTGCGTGTATGAGCACTAACCTGCCACGTAGTATTATTTCCAGGCAGTAAGACGTCCTTTACATGCTCTTGTCCACTCAATTTACGTAATAAAATGTCCGGGAATCCCGAACGTCCTTTGGGGAATCCCTTGCGCAGCCACTGCACAAATCTGAAAACTGCAAATTTGAATAGAGCAGGTTAGGACCCGTTGACGATATCATGCCGCATCACGTCTACGCTCAGTAGTTAGTGAAATATTTAACTCTAAAGTTTTTCTCACGCTTTCAGCAGCCTATAAACGTAAATGACGCGGTTTTCGCCCTAGGTTTATTGGAACTTTTTTCTTTGTTTTACTCTTAGGAATCACTCCTCTGCTTTTGTAACAACGAATTTAGCGCCACACTATATATATATATATATACACTATATATATATACAGGGTGAGTCAAAATAAGTGTTACAAGCCAATATTTCGCGAACTATACATCAAGTAAGAAAAATATTAAGAGTCAATGTGCAATACAGAGGGACCTTAAAGATGAGTTAAATAATAGGTTCTCCCGCCACCCATTTTGGGGGGAGGAGGGTGTACGTGAAATTTTCAAATGGGAACATAGGTCGGGTGATATCTCGTTCGAAAGAGCTTGAAAAATTGAACAATTTTTGTAGGAAACAATTTTTGATATGGGACACCGTTTTCAAGATGGCTCCCCAAAATGATCCTGTACAAGTCAAAATTTCCAGTACTTATAAATCAGAAACGGTTGAGTAGAAAAAGATGAAACAAAAAAAAGTAAAAGTAAAAAGCCATAGGCAACGTGGAATGGTGTTGTAGCGGTGTCCCCAGGGCCCCTAACATGGGGCCCCGGGACCAACTTGAAAGTTTCAAATGGGAATATAGGTCGAGTGATACATTGTTCGATAGATCGTGGAAAACCAATCAGCTTAGTACAAAATTTGTTTTGATTTCGAATAAGTGGTTTCAAAATGGCCGCCGAAACTTTTGTACTACTGTTTGGTATTTCACGATTTATCAAAGAAGGTACCGCTCGCCCTATGTTGCCATTTGACAATTGTACGTTCATCCCTCTCTCCTAAATGGGAGGCGGCAGAACCTCGTGTTTCACCCATATTTTAGGCCGTCTGTATTGTATATACATTGACTCTTACGGCTTTTCTTATTTGATGCATAGTTCGCGGGGTATTGGCTTGTAACACTCAATTTGAACACTGCGATTTGTATCTGAACGTAGAACCATTTTCGGCGGACATTTTGAAACAAGCTTGGCCGAAATCAAAACAAATTTCGTACTAAGCTGTTTGGTTTTCCACAATCTATCAAACAAGGTACCATTCGACCTATATTCCCATTTGAAGTTTTCAAGTTGGTCCCGCGGCCCCATGATGAGCGCCCTGGGGACACCGCGACAACACTATTCCACGTTGCCTACGGCTTTTCCCCTTTTTTATTTCATCTTTTTATACTCAACCGTTTCTGATTTATAAATACAGGAAATTTTATCTGATACACAACCATTTTTGGGGCCTATCTTGAAAACGGTGCCCCAAATAAAAAATTGCTTCCTACAAAGCTTGTTCAATTTTCCAAGCTCTTTAGAACGAGATATCACTCGACCTATGTTCCCATTTGAAAATTTCATGTACATTCCTCTCTCCCGAAAATGGGGGGCGGGGAACCTCGCGTTTGATCCATTTTAGGCCCCTCTGTATTGTACATTGACTCTTAAGATTTTTCTTATCTGATGTATAGTTCGCAAGATATTGGCCTGTAACACTTATTTTGACACACCGTGTATATATACACTGTATAAATTAGTGCCAGTGTTCATTATGATTTAATGGCAAGTGATACGGAGTAAGTATTTTATATTTCTTGGTTTGTCAACGATGATAAACAATATTTCATCTGTAGTAAAAATATTCTATATATAAATAATTCCTTTTAGACTTTTAGCCAAGAATGCCAGCCATACATTGATTGATATTCAGATATGTATCCATTTCCAATGTTAAGTATCAAAGATTTGTGTAACGCTTTCACGGAATCATGATTAATTCTTTGATAGCCATTTTAAACGTACCGACAAAATTAAAGCAGTTTTTAAAGCCAATATAAAAAACACTGTTTTATGTTGTACACATGTTCGTTTTGTTGCCTTTTACAGCAACTCGTGATAGGAAAACGCCGACGCCACTTGATTCATCGAACGAGATGCGCACTATCAATCGAAGAACACTAATTAATCACGTAAGATTGATTTATGTTCATTGTCATTATATAGGTAATGATTATTATTGACCAAAAACTCACTCCGCGAGCTGTCACCGAAACACGCTACAGGTAAACTGATAAACAAGGATGTTTGTTAAAGAAGAAATATATAGTAACCTACATTATTATACTGGACATGCAATTGCATAAAATTCATTGAACAACTATTGGAAATCCATAAATAATGTAACACAACAAAATTTCTTAAATTAATAGTTTACATAGAAACAACAATTGAATAGAAAGAGTGAAAAATCTATAGAAGAGAAAATACCCAAAAGACATTGGATATTCAAATTTCCTACAGACAATATTTGATGATTAATGTTTATGGAGGAATCGTTAGCCTGCAGATTTCCCAATTTTTATATTTAATGGTAATTATTTGAAGAGAAATCGGTAACATTTAGATTTTGTACATTTTATTTATTTATTTTACAGAGAAAATTGGTTAATCCAAAATTTCCGTAGATATATTGACAGATATTGAAGATATAAAAAGTAAGGAATTAGAATTGGTACTCTCTGCAATAGTCCCAACGAGAAATAATTCACATTAAGGGACTAAGTATATATATATATATATATATATATATATATATATATATATATATATATATATATATATATATATATATATACTGTATACATTATATATATATATATATAATGTATATATATATATATATATATATATATATATATATATATATATATATATATATATATATATATATATAGTAATGTTTTTCGTATTTTTGTTTCGATACATCTACGACGTCTTGGTTTCTTAGTTTTTATAACTTATGTCTTATTAACCATATCTATTCCAAAAATATTTTAATTTTTTTTCTAAATTATGAAATAGGTTTAATATCCTTCACATTATTGTAAGTTTTAGTAATATCATATTTGACCTATATATACCATAAGTAATTGAATTAACACTGTCTACTTCAATTTTATTCCTTTTCCTCGTATTATAACTATGGGCATCTTTCCTTTTTTTTTTTATCAAAAGTAAATTACTGTGTATATTATGTGAAAGCACATTATGTTCATACATTCAATAATGAATTTTTATTAGTTAATTGAATGGTAATATGTTCAATTCTATGGACAAACTCTTACTTAAATACCACATATAGCTCTTATGGTTTTCTTTGTAATATTAGGAGTGATTATAGTTTTGATTTATTAATGTGTCCTCAAATAATACACAAATGTATAAGATGACTTGTATGCATTGTAGTACATCGTTCTTTTATATTTCTTGTTGTTAATACTGTTCTAAAGAGATGCATCGACTCTTTTCACCTCCAAGTTAATTTCAGTTTTATTGAGCAAAATTATCTTTGACAATGGCTTGTGAAAATTACATAATTTGACTTTTCTAAATTTAAAGACAAAGACTTTATACATACCAACGATACACTCTAGAGATGTCTTCCTTAATGTATGGTATCAGTTCCTCTATAGTGTCTGCTTGTAAAATATAACACTGTCATTTGGAAACAACGTTATTCTACCTCTTAGTAGAAGTAGATGTACTCCATTCAAATAGATTTTAAAACATAACGGTCCCAATATGGACCCTTCTGGAACACCATATTCTACTGTAACATCATTTGCTAAGACATATTATGACTTATATATTAGAAGACAGATTTTGAACCAAGAAAGATATATGCCTCTGAAACCCTATATTTTCTAGCTTTTGTAGCAAAATGTTATCCTCAAGTGTATCAGATACTTTCTTCAAATCAGCAAATAATTCTGTTGCAAGTATATTGCTATCCAAATACTCTTGTATTTCTACTACTATATCAGTTACAGCATTCAAAGTACTCATTTCTTTTCAAAAATATATTGATAACTACAAAAGTAATTATTTGGATGAAGCTTATCTTCACAATTATAAATTAGAATGACTTTGGCAGTTTTGCATAGTATGGAAATTCACCTAGGGTAATGGAAGAATTTACAATTCGGATGTTTTTGACTTATAGTGTCATTGCAAATTGATTAAAATTTCATTATTTCATCCCTTCTCTGATTTTTTTTATTTTAGGAAAACAATGAATCTAATAATTTCAGCATAGGTAATTGAAGTAAAAAAATGAATGGTTACTTGGGATACCCATATTCAACGCTTTATTTTCCAATATGGGTATCTTTGATGGTAATGCTTTACCAACGCTTACAAAATTATCATTCAATATATTAGATATGGGTTCATTATCAACTAAAGTATTTCCTATTTTCAATTGTATACAATCTACATTATTATTATTATTATTATTATTATTATTATTATTATTATTATTATTATTATTATTATTATTATTATTATTATTATTATTATTATTATTATTATTTAATTACTTAACAATTTCTCAAAATTTGCTCTTAGACAAGGATTTCTGTTTCGTTTTGGTGATAATACTTGTTCTTCAGTTGCTGCTATGACTTATTTGTTAGTTACCATATTCCTAAATTTTCTATCCTCATTTCGTATATTTACATTATTTGGAAATTTTTATTCAAAGAGTAATGTTTATTTCTCGTTTTTTAAAAATGAAAATGAAATCTTTAAGTTTTACGTTCCAGTTATGCCGGTTAGGCTAAAGGAGACGGTGATGATGAGAGATGAGTGAAATGGTGGAATAAAGAAAGTGTGAGGAAACGGGAGTACCCCTAGTAAATCCATGAGCACGGTATTTGTCCACCACAAAGTCTACACGGCGCGAGCTGGGATCGAACCAGGGACCCCAAGCCCCCGGAGATAAACGCTCTACCACTGAGCCAACGCGCCCCCTTATTTCTCATTTTTAGCAACAAGGGAAGATAGCGGAGTGTCACTCTGACTATTTCGATGCTATGCTTATTAGACTCCTTTTAACATATGAAACAATTAAGTAACCGGAGAAATCCTCGATCGCAAATGTTTTTTAATTACGAGCGTTAAAAGTTCAAAATTCAACAGACTTCGCAAAATTTTGAAGTAACTATTTTTTAAGATAGACATTTCAGCTTTGATATCGGGGGGGGGGGGGGAGATTTCTTGTGCGCTCAACATAGAGGTGAGGTTAAAACGTGCACATTTTGCAAAGTAAGGGCACTTCCTAACGCAGTAATGTTTTCCTCCGTAATTGATGTAGGCCTACGTTTCTTTCCCCTTCTCAGCGTCCTCCAGAGTGAAATTTCCCTTTTGGAATTCTCTGTACCACCTGAATATAGTCGTATGATGTGGACAGATCACCCAGTGCAAAAATAATTTCTTCTAAAGACTAATCTACGTTTAAACCACGCATGAAGTTATACTAAAAATTCCTTATATCTCATTTCGAACCAAGATGCCATAGCAACCACTTTAGACTATTATTACTAATAAATAACTCAGCTCATCAAATTGGCGCAGCAGCAGTTACTTTGCAAGTATGAACATATCTCAGCATGCACCAAGAAGCAGACTCCTACGACACATAGTTGCATCGTATTGAAAAACTTTCCTAGTACCCTTTGTATATTGCGATGCAAAGTTTAGGTATTTCACAAATAGCTGGGAAAACTTAATAATTTTTAAAAATCTGCGATATAGCAATTACTAGTCTCGCCACTATTTTTCTCTGGCTACCTAATAGGCGTTGGCTTTTAAGTTTCTAAATAGGCGCTCAACGTCAAATATTTTTTATTATCCTTTTTAGTAGATCCAATAGAGCAGTGGTTAGCAAATTCTTCCTGAGATGCGAGAAAGACTATCAGCAGCTGCTGAAAAATTGATCCGTGAAATTATTTTTAACTTGCAAAGGCTTAAAAAATTGGAAAAAAAAAAGCACGATTACTTAAAGTTTATTTTGAACAAAATTCTTAAACATTAAGATTTTGTTTGTTAATTTCAAACGTATTTAGCAATAGTGATGGAAATAAGGAGATAGAAAATTATTAAAATAATAATGATTATGGTCAAATTTTTAGAATATTTTAGTATAATTTTAGTGAAAAAAGAAAGTATTCAACTGGCTTGTAATTTACGTAAAGTACCGTATTTTAAATTTTTAAAGCATAAATTAACAACATTAAGCACCGAGCTCTTTATAGAAATAATTATACAAAATTACACTTATTATTATTATTATTATTATTATTATTATTATTATTATTATTATTATTATTATTATTATTATTAGTAGTAGTAGTAGTAGTAGTAGTAGTAGTAGTAGTAGTAGTAGTAGTATTGTCGTCGCTCGATCCTCGATATGTCGTAAACCTGAAGAGTCTAAAAAAAAATAGTTATTGATAAGTGATTATTATTCAACATGTATGTATCCCTATCTAAAATTAACGTCGGATTACATGTACTATAATTTTCTTTTTATTATTCATCACATGAAAGTGTAATTTCGAAGTTAATTACAAAGCAAAAATTCAATGGGTGCTCAACAACCACTAAATACCTCCAATGGGTGTTTGAGATCCGGAGCACCCACATAGTCTACACAATGGGCAGCGATTAGGGGGGGCAAGAGGGAGCAGTTGCCCTCTCACTTTTTTGAAGTGACCCTTAAAGTACATAATTTCATTTGGAAATGTAAAGTTTGTGTATATTACTGCTTCATAGAAAAAAAGGCGCCATATAATATTTGCTGTTGCGTGAGTACTTATGGGTTATTTATCTTCCCGTCGAGTTAAGAAAGCTACAGGAAGTCCGTTTCAATTGCAACGGAAAATGGCCCCAAAACAGCGCCGTAACTTAGATTTTTTTTGGGGGGGAGGCAAGCATTAATACGCGTATTTGGGTCCCCTAGAAAAAGTTGTTTTTCTAATTCTTGGGTCCCCTCTTTCCATCTTTCTCTTACTCTTTATGGGACCCCGGAAGCTGTGGGCCCTCCCGCACGGCATGGTCTGCGGGGCCGTTAGTTATTCCCTTGGGCCCGTACCATACATGACAAATTAATTAATAGGATAATATTCGCAAACCTCAAAACCATATGAATAAATATTATTTCTAGGGACCCTAATAGTGGACAGTTTTTACTGAAATGGGTCCACAACTTATTTTTGTTTTATTTACCTTTTGTCTGCTGTTTAGTTTATGTAATGTAGTAAAACTGTTTGATGCTTCATTTATATTTTCCATGTTCGTACCGTATATGGAGTAAGAAAATTTTGTCTTAAAATGGGCTCGTATCGAACGGCGGAGGTCTTCTCTGGGGGCAGTTGCCCCCTGGCCACCACAAGTTACGGCCCTGCCCAAAATTTAACCTATTGGAGCGCAACAATTCTAGCGTAGCAACAATTCCTTCTTACAAGGACTCGATATGTTAGCCGCTTTGAAACTAATTGAGAGAACATTTCGCAAAAGAAAAAATAAGTCTTTCACAAGTTGTTCTTAAATTGCACAAAAATCGACAGTGCCTAAAATGTAATTCTTCATTACTATGATTAATATTATCCTTTCCATTTATTTGTTTTGCAAAGTTGTTATTAAATAATCTGATCACACACTTTTCCAGACAGAATTTTAAGATGTCCATGAGCTAGAAATCAAATCTCTTCTTACACCTTCGTTGTTTAGACTACAAAGGGCTAGTACCCATTTGGGTTGCCCTTGCCAATTTACTGAATAAAATATGAAATACAATATACGATATTTTAATTGAAAAAAAAAAAATAGTATCCTATTAGTTATGCAACCTTTCGGCAAACAAAGTATTAGAAACAACCAGGAAAAGTAACGTTGATATTTAAATAGTCAGATCAGATCTTGCCCCCCCCACTTTTAACGTCCCATCGCCGCCACTGGTCTACACCTATGGGCTACACCACTTCTCGTTCTAACAACATTCAATGATTTGATATGTAATCATATCACACCAGAATCTAACTTCAAACGCACATTAATTTGTATATTTTCTGTTGAAAAATAATTAATACTTTTAGGATCTTACCCTACTACTTACCTGATGTAATTTGTTTCTTCCTACATAGTCGTGTATGAAAGAAGATAACGAATATTATTCTGATCCATTTCATAGTACCATATGTCTACATGTTTCTAGCATTAATTAAATAATCATTCGAAATTACTAGTTTTAAACTACTTTACATTATAAATTCTTGAAGGGAAAGTTTCCTTCGCTGCCAGTTGTATGAACGAGAGAGGAGAAGACATATTTCCAGCTAAGTACGAGAGAATGTGCTTTAGAAATTAGAGCTAGGTCTTCTATAATAGAAAATGTCGTACCTAAATTATAGACCGATTCAGGACCGGATCTAGGATTTTCTGAGGAGGGTGCACCAATAACTATCAGTACATTTGTATCAAATTTAAATTTTTTAAATGCCTTTAGGCATCTCTGATGTGAATGAGGAACTGATTTAAACTATTGTGTTTAGCAAAACCGCTTTCTTCTAAGTCCGAAGCGGAAACATGACATGAAATTTTAGGAAAGTATTTCCACTGCCAGTTTCTCCTTTAGATAGTGTATATTCAGAACGGAGGGGGTGTACGTACTCCGGTGCACCCCCTAAATCCGACCCTGGACAGATTTGAGATCTAGACAGAAAAGTCTTTTTCCATAAGACTTAAATCGCTATTATTCTGTACTAGTGAATATTATTTCCTCTTACTTGTGTCCCAACCCATGAAGCACATAATTCATTTATTTGGTTGTTATTTTAACCCATGATAAAACATTTTTATAAACCCTTTCCGAATTCAGGAAATTTTAAAATCCAATTTTTTTCCGAAATACAATGTCTTCTGAAATCCGGAATTTTCCATTTTTAATACCTGGAATTCAGAAAACATAAGTTCGGATTTAGCCATGGATACCAAGCACAACATCGGTTACCATGAAAAATATATTCGTGACATTGTTATAATTCGTTCCATATACAGTATAATATTATACTAAATTCTCTGTGTTTGCATGTGCTCAGTAAGTAAAATAGTAGAGCGCACAATATGTATTTAGGGGGTTCGATGGGTCAGTGGTAAAATGCTCAGTTCTGGTGCATGGGGTTCCTAGTTTGATCACAGATCAGCTGAGTGTGTGGTGGACAATAACGTGTCCATGTAGTCTTTCCTTCAGGTTTCACGGTTTCCTTCCACATACATATTTCATAATCATTCACACTCATTAATCATCCCACTCTTTTGGTCTAAAAGAAATAATCGTGGGACATAAACCAGAAAGGGTTTTTCAGCGAGATGTATGGTAAAATCAGTAACCTCGTGACAACTTTGGTGATATCTGTCATGAGAATGACATAGGAAGCAAAGCTTCGAGATACTAAAAGTTATTTAATGATAGATTGTTGTATGTAACGATTAGCATATTAAGAAAGTATTCGTCTCTTAGTTTCAAACGATAACATTTTAATTTTTATCAGTCCGACTTTCCTCACGAGCTGCCTCTGCTTCCTTTAGGTTGCTATGTTATTCCAGACTAATCTGTTGCTCCTTAAACTTTGATAACACCAAGATCCGAACCCCAATAAAGTGGTTCCTGCGAATAACTTCGTAGATTCTGCAGAGATAAAGTTCTTCCATTGCCAACTTGCGAGAAGTTTTGCAAACCATCACATTCAAAGCTCATCAGCAAAGGCTATTACACCAGAATAAATTTCTAAAAAAAAAAAATCAGCTTCCTGGTACCTCGAGAGAACGTAAAAGATTGTCAATGCTAGCATCCAAAAAGGTGAAAGGTGAAAAAACTGCTTGTGGCGGAAGCTACAATAACATGTGGAACGAGGTATGGGTCAAAATAGATTCAGTATAATTTTTGATGTCTGGTACTTGGGGTTTGTGTGAATTTGAGTGACCATACACTTGTATTTTTGTATTTTTGTATGAGCTGCACAACAATAAAAATGGTTCTGAATAAGTGTTGAAATAAATTGTTTCAGGAAAACTCGTAATATCACAGGACTATCAAGATACTATCCCAAATTTTCTTGACATACTAGGATACTACAATACATTTACTTCGTTACGTGACGTTTCCTTTATTGAAGAACGATCAATTGAATATTTTCATTACTTCTACAAAATAAATAAATTTGTCAATTTATCACGAGACTACCTTATTTTACTATACTCAGTAATGATGGAAAGCAATAATGAACACAATTAACCAACGCAAATGTCATCCCAGCGAAAATTCTACTATACTGTTAGCGTTTAATGAAAAGAATCTAACCCCATCTCTCATATCATCTACATAGCAACGTTCTCCGTAGAAACCATAGCAAATATTGACCGTGTGTTGAATAAGGCGGCTACTTCACCGAAGAAAGAAAGAAAAAAAAAACACATTCCAGACGAAATGTCTTTAGAATAAGATGACATGAGTGTGTCCGTTAGACTAGGAAAGAAAGAAAGAAAAAGAAAGAAGAAGAAAAGATAAGAGAAGGAAGAAACAGTATCTAACTTATCCACATAAAAGAATAACCCTGAGAGAAAACATTTATGACCCAACTCTGCAATTAAATTATTTCACTACTTTCTTTTTTAACTAGTCACCGTTTCAATGATTACTCTATCTTCTTCTGTGCTATACAGCACTGAATATATGGATATATTTAAATCATATTTAGATGAGTAATAATAATTTGATATTACTGCATAATTTCGATTGATACTGTTTTCAGTGCATGTCTAAGTTGGGTATTAATTTTACTCTCATATATATAATCATTCACTATTGAAATATTCTTTATAACCAAAACGGAGTAAATCCACACCATCACCAACCTAGCATACATAAATACACAAATAAATTAAAATCTTACTAAACTACCATTAGTTGCTAGGATGCATTCGTCTACAAATTATAGGAAATAAAGAAACATTTTTCCAGCTGGAATTTTTATTTACATTTAATAATTCGACATATTCAAATTAAAGAAAAAAATTAAACTTCGAAATAAACATATTAATATTTTTCGAAATGGAAATACCTCCGTCCACAACGGAAGTAAACAGTAATATGGTTTCAACAATATTTCACATGAGGTTCGCAATATCAAGTGATTTTCAAAACAGTCAATGGTTAAACAAATATATTCTATGGCTAGTGTCTGCAGTGCACTTGACAGAGAAAGTTTCATGAAATTTTTAAATAACATTGCGTAAAACTCCACCTTAAAAAAATTATAGCACAAATATTCTGAACTTTATTTCTCAGGGAAATATTCCATCGCATTAAATATATTGAAATTTTTCCATATTTTTCCAGAATTATTTCAGAACAATGTATATATATATATATATATATATATATATATATATATATATATATATATATAAGAAACTGTTCTACTGTGTTTTCGATATACAACATCTTTAGGCAAACTATTTGTTTGTGAAGAAGACGGTGTATTTATGAATACAATTTAGTAAATCACAGTTCCAGTACAGTAAATTACTAATTCCTTGCCATTAAATGTTTCACTGTAATTTGGACATACTTAAATTGAAGGTGATTCATAATCTATATGTCTTCTTAGTACATTATTCCGGTCTATCCAAATTGTATAGTAATTGATTTCTAAACTTTATTTTGATTCCAACATATTTAGATATCTGCGTTAACCCGTCACTATTTGCACTTCTAGAATAAATCGGATGTGATTTCGCACTATGGCAACTCCAAATGAATAACTACGGGAACACTGTTGTATAAAGATGAACGCACTAAATTGACGCAAATTAAACTTTCAATTTGGGTGTTGGATTTTTCTTTTGGGATGGAATGATTACTCAGGATTCTTCACTGATTACGAAAATTTTCATAGTTCCTGAAGGTACTCTCGCCCATACAGAGAAATCATATACAAAAACATTGACTTTACATGGCAACATCGAATATAAATGTTAATATTTTATCTTTCCATCAATTTATTTCGCATCAAAGTTAAAATTTCGTAACATGGATACAGTACTGACTAAGTGAGACTGCGCAGAAAATTGAGATTGAAGTGCAAGCAAGCAATTTACAAAAGATTTTTTCTTATTTAATTAACTAGAAGTCTTAAACGTAGGTATTACGATATGAAACAAAATTCTGATAATTACATTCAACTACAGATACTACAGTCTCGGTCTAGTAAAAGGGTATATTAAGTTAGTTACAAAAATATTATAGTAACAGCTTTTACATTCGTAATAACAGAAGCTTGTATATCTATACAGTAGTATTCTTGTATGGACGTTAATTATTCAAAATTAAAAATAATACATAGAAATAAAAATAAACATCCGCAAATCTCCAACCCAAAGTTTTTAATCAATAAACAGTTTCTTTTAACTCATCAAAGTATTTTTACAAAATTAAAAAAATAATGTTAATTGCATACGCAGGTGATTAATATTCCTCCTTATCGGTGATTAGCTAGACCTAGCTGATGTTAAGGATACTATTTTGCTATAACTGGCAGAAATATAACCTGTTGAACCACTATGAATATCGGATTACAGGTATATTTAAAGGAGACTAATTTCTCAGCCATATAGAAAACGACTTCCAAGATCATGAACCCATTTCGGAACCAAAATCCCAGAACCTCAGTTATAAATTCTTTTAAATGAAATATATATGTGTAACATGTCGTCTGTTAGAGATGTCTCTATCATAGATATAAAAAGATAATTATATCAAGGAATAGAAGAACTGGCAAAAATTTTTAGTTCGAGGAGAAAGATAAGAAAGAAAAATATTTAAAGAGCGAACATCGAATGCCTCCAAGCCAATAAAAATATCAAGTAACTTAAAATTTATCCTTTCCCCATTCCTAATAACGCTAGCTTCTTAGATTTTGAATAATCGACATTTTGGAGTCGTCGTTGATCAGAGATACAAGGAAAAGAACCGAAGTAGCAAAAAGAAAAACCGAACAATTTTAGGTCGTTGAAGATAACAAAAACTTCCAACCATTTGTTGACTTAAACCGAAGCAATTAGACATAGACCCCAAAAACGTACGGTCCTTACAATGCAGACCGATTATACTATCCTGAAACCCGCTAGAAGTCTGTGACCAAGCAGAGATACGAAGGAGGACCACCATTAGAAAGTTCCCCCTTAGTAGCTGCGCCTTAGTTATTCCGTCTCCGCTAGACGACCTTCAGAATTGGAATTTACAAACAAATTCTATATAACAAAAAAACTTCGTTACCACCAAAAGTCTGTTAAAAAGCAGAGACAGGAAAATTTCCCCCCAAAAAATAATCCACTTCAAGAAAATGTAAATAAAAAAATACTATAATCAAAATTATTCTCATTATCATTATCAATTCTTCATCTCGAAATTTGACAATATATTAGCGTTATTATCAAAGCAGTCAGAATGTAAGCAGGCTTCAATAAGAGATAAATAACATGTCCAGAGGAAAGCTTGAAATTAAATCTTATAATTATAGTACAAGTCCATCGGTGATGAAAAATAACGTTAAACTTTCTCACTGTGAGCTCACACACATGTCCCCCCACATCACGACATTGCTCTGACCCGAAGGAACCATGACAAACGCCATGAAGTATACAAGGAGATGAAAGCTTCCTCGCACACGAAAACAAAGTAGGAAGAAAGTACTTGATTCGAATATATATATAAAACAGTAAAACAAAAAAACTGAAAAATACCGAAATAATAAAAAAAATCTATAGGATGTGTTAACCTGTATTAGTTTTTCCTTACTAAATCTTCCTCGTTATTGGAAATATTGTAAATATATGGTATAATAACATTACTAAATAATATGTGGACGTATTTATGAAGTTTCGCAAGATATCAATACGCATCGATGTCATTATACTATTCGCCTTCAGTTACACACCGAATCGCGAATAATTTCCACTCAACCCAATTTTATGTATTAGCTCTTCCAAAATTATAATCTTCGACGATAGGTCTGGGAGACTCCGATCGCATTCACACACTCACTCATTTTGATCCACTGGCCTCTCATATGTATATTCATTATTGGGCTTATATATATTTATGTGTTGGGTTCCTATTATATTCTTAATATTCATAATCACGAATCAACATATTTATATTCTCAAGTACTAGTCAATACTACGAAACACCAACCAATTCACAAAATAGCCCACAGACTCAATAATCCCATACTATAATATTATGTTTTATATATACTATATATATATATAAAATATACTATATATATACGGCACTAACTATTTGTATTGTAATAAAGGTTGTCATATGTACACAATACCACCGGGGTATTGTATACATATAATACGAACAAAATATACTCCACGAAAACTCCCGTTCCAACGAACTAAACTAATATTATTTATCATTCCTACTACTTTCAGCTGCTCACATTTTACCGTACTACTTCTAAATTAGCTAACTAAATTTCAGGCTTACCTTCCAATAAACGAAGCATTACAGATTCACTACGAAAACTAACCGATACGCACACTATTAAATAAATTTTCTGTTATTTCTATCAACAACTTATGTTAAATATCCTTATATTTGCTATCTATTAATTGGCTCTGTATATCAACAATCAGCTTTGGATACGACGCTGCTAGCGCCACATCTCAAACTATGAACGGATCCTAAACTATCCAAGCACAACGAAGCGATTTAATTACTGCAATAGTTAACTATTGAAAGTTAAGATTTTCGTAATGACAGATAAAAGTTTTAATGACACGTTAAGCACTCTCAAATACCATTCTGTCCCACGAAAATGAATGTTCAATATACACACAATGACTCTTTATCAAAATTTTCGAACACCTGGATTCCTTCACTAAATTACAGGAGTTCACATCCCTACACCATCACTAAATTATCCATGATACAGTCTATCACCATCCCCACGAGACAAATAAACATCGCACAGCAAACACGCATGGGAACTCACAGTACGAACCAGACTATATATATATATATATATATATAGAAATTCGAATTCAGAGTGGTTGCTAACACGAGAATAACCCGGCACTAAAATTTCAATACTGAAAATGTGACTGTCAACGGGCTAATCATATATAAACAAAATAACTATAAGTCATCAATTATAATCACTAGTGTGTATCCCAACCAAAGCAATAATAAATATACACTACAAAACATATACACTACACATAAAAATATCAATCAAATAATTACTAATCTCCGATGGGTTGTGGAATTAAAATTCTTGCTATTGTTAAAAAAATATGACGAAAACATCTTTGAATTGTTTTCAATAAATGACGAAAGGAATTAGAAAAGGGGAGAGAGAGTGTGTAGGTTAAGGTCTTATTATTTCATTCCATAATGTTCTGATGTTAAAAAAAAAACACCTAGGAACTGAATGTTCCTAAGGAGGAAATGAAAACTTAGCCAGCTACATTACACCTTTTGTGGCACTAACACCCTTTTTAGCCCCGCATGGCTACGTGTTCACACATCACATAAACACTACTCCCTACCATTTTGAAATTGAGTCAAATAAAAAAAAATGTAATTATATATGCTTTCCCTTATACATGAATCAAGCGTGAGCGAGAGTAAAATTAAACCAGAAGAATTTTATAGATCAACAATGTTCATTAATGTTCATTAGTCATGTTCATTAACCTCCAAATATGGCTGCCAATTTATTCACTCAATGAAGTCTGAAATTTCCGATCTCAAAACACTTTACTTCTCGTTAACAGTAAATTTTGATTATTAGAACATATTTGTTTTTACTTACAGTTTAGATACTTAGGTATTCATCTGTCGATATACTTTTATGCCGAAACTTTAAAACTGAAAATTTCTATAGTCACATTGTGTGTGTTAATCCAACCCCGATATTCGAGGAAAAGACGCTTCTACATATCCTCCTCCCAGCTTCTAGAAATCTGGGAGCTAAAATCTTTAACCAATGACATTTCTTCTATCCACTTGTGGCAGATATGACAAAGGAAAAGATCACTGCTAGCATTTGCTAGTAATTATTTCAACTTAATAAATATAAAGGATACTGTAAATAATAAACTCTACTATTATGATCCCAAAGAAAGTAAATTTGATGCTACAGACCTTTAACATGTAATTATTAACTGACATTTCTGTTTTCTTGGCAAAGCACTGATACTTAAGTACACGAGAAAAAAATCTATATGGAAAAGGGAAAGGGTATGAAAAGATTTTTTTTCTCTAATCACTGTAACGATATGTTACAAGAATAATCAAAGATGAGACAAATACGAATAGATAGTTCTCACCGAGCTAAAGAAAATGATATGAGTGAGTGTAAATTCTTATGCCTGGTTTGCGAGAAAGTCGAGTAAAACGAAGATTTTTTAAACTTATAAATTGATGTTCTACGATCAATACATAGTATTGAAAAGCAAGAAGCTTAGTTCGTCGCTCGACCGGCTTCGATCCAGAGGTACCTTGCTGTTAAGCCTCATGGAATACATTAACACCTCATTATAGGACATTGCTTGCTCTCGTCACAGCGGAACTGTTAACACCATTAAAATCATTCAAACAAGCTATGCTTAATACGATATTCAACACTTAAAACATAGTAAACGGCAACAATAATCCCAACCATCTCTTTTCCATCTAGTTTGCAACTTTAGTTTTTTCAAACATTTACTCCTTCTTTCCTGTAACACAGCTTTATGCAAGTTCAGTCTAATACAAAGCCCTGGCCTCCAAAATCTTGCTCTGTTTGAACCACGTACGTCACCATCAAACATTTCCATAGCCAGATCATGACAAATTCCAACTATCAGGTCCGCCAACTTTTTGTCACCTTCTCGTCTTCGCATCAACCACGTGGAGAGACTGTCATTCCATCTTACAACTCAGAGTTTTGAATCTAAAAGTAGTGACGCAAGGCGGAGAAGAGAAGGACTGCCGCTGTCAGCGAGACAAGCACAAACAGAGAAGAAGTGTTATCGATTGCCACGGTATCGCCGAGTTCGAGGTCCCAGACCACAACCCGACCATGATCCAACTGATCTGGATGACCAGGATTCCTTGGAGACGACACAATCCTCCAATGGAAATGACCACAACACGATCTGAAGTTATGGTGAAAGTTATTAAAAACTCTTTAGTTCTTTGCTCTTGGTCGATTTGTGAATGCCTTACAAATCAGGTCTGTCGGTGAGCAAGTAGATGTGAGTATGGTAATAAGATAAATCAACTTTGGAACTTTGGAGAGGAGGTTCGGAACTTTGGTGGGATGCATAGACTTAGTTGCAAGCAAGTTGTTTAATCCTTACTTCTATTAATCCTTCTGTAGCGCTACCTATTTCTTTATTTGAGAGTGACATGTTTTGACATGATTTAATTTCTATTGTAATATCCCAGGTATTAATAATTTATATTAGTTAACATGTATTTGATAATAGCTTATAAAGGTATTCTTTCCATACAGGTGTATGTTGGTGGAGACATCCCTATTTGGTGTTAGCGTCTTATGTGTTTTGTCTTGATTGAGATATGATTCAAACTTTTGTCGTAAGTTAATACAACAATTGAGTGATATGTCCAGAAATCACCCTGAACATGGTGACGCTCCTGGGAACCCACAACCGGACGGTGAAGACAAAGGTGGCTGTCCTACAGAAGAATCAAGTAAAAGATTCTTTAGTGCCTATGTAACGGAATGATAATGCTCAACTTCTATTGACTTTGCGTTCAAAGATGAGTTCTGTTGTGCCTCAGTTGCTACACATAATCCGCCTTTAGAGGCTCCTATTTATAGACAGAACTCTTCTGTTGCCAGTTATGGACACGCAGCTTGCAACATTTATTGTAGAACTCTTAGATGATATTTTAAACTCTTTTCCTACCTTTGCACACCAAAGTATGATAGTGGTACGAGAATTATTTATGTTTACTCTCAATGGACGGCATATTATAAACATGTTACACACGCTATATTACCATGTTTAAGTGATATTACTAAAGTTGCCACTCCTCATGATTATTTAACTCAGATATACCTTTTATAACATTTCATTATCTCAAAGTTACTCCAAGGACGAGGCGGTATTTTGGTGTTCTTTGCACAGGACACAAATGTTTTCCAATGGAATGGACATTCCCACTCATCATACGCGGTTTTATGACTTTGGAATTGAAAAAAAAATAGGCACTATGGTTCAATCTTTAGTTTTCTATGACACTATCTTGTTTCTGGGAGATCCCTTCTTTTGGAACAGTTGTAATTTTGCGACAACAAACCACCTTAAAAATAAATACTGGTAAGTCCATTTTGATACCAGTTAGAGCTTTGGAGCTCCTTGGACTAAATTTAGGTTTTATTACCAATATTATGTTCATAGACCAACGTTACGTTGATATTTCAACCTAATCTACTTAAAAACTCGCGCAAGGTCGAACAAATTTTGGCAGGCTACATAACTTAGTGTGCACCTGTAACCTCTTTGACTTACTCTATCACTTGGACGCTGTTAAAACTATGTTTTGCCTTTGTGCATTATGCTGCATCAATTATGTAAAGTGTTTCACAGCCAATTAGGAATTCATTTCACTCTCATGTTATCGTGTTATACTCAGATGCCACGTCCTGGTTTCTGACAGTAATTAGGCATGGTGGAATCATTGTTTTGCAATGCTATCTTAATAATGTATTTCTTAAATTTATAACAGAGTATAGTGCCGCAGCTTGCACTGCAATTATATACTATCAAAATGCTATTTATGTTCTACGTGATAAACCAAGGAGTGGTACGAGTATATTGTCTCAGGCGCAAGGCTAGCCAGGTTACTTACCTATTGTCATTAGTTCACATTCTGTATAATTGTAACAATTAGTTTATCCATTTTGTTCAAACGCATTTAAATAAAGAAGATGAGGTGTCAAGCCCTCCGGATACGATCCTCTCGTTACCCTCGACCAATCAACAGACACTACATGCACTTAGGGAGAACAAAACCTCGAATCTTAGTGAGTTCATATCGGTGGAGTTTTGAATATTCGAGGATAAGGTGAGGATAGGTGAAGTACTTGGATTGATTCGTATCTTCCTAGTACTTTCTGGTCTGGAATATGGGAACCAAGTTTTCAAGATATTGGCTTTCAGAAATGATCAGTAAACCTTTTGGCATCACAACAGATCAAAACAAGAACTTGTCATTATTAAACGAACCAGGAGCGTCATTTCAGACTTCGCTCGAGGGGGCAAGAGCATCACCAACATAAGACTTTAACGTTTTGTACTAGTATATTGTAAAACTTTGTCCCATATAGGTTAAAGGTAGAGCGTTAATAAAAAGAGAGTCCGGAATCGACTCCCATTTCTGGCTTTTATTATAAAACTTACTATAAACAGTATTTTACAAAAATACTATACAGAATCTCTCCAAGTTTGCAAGGTTAGTTACAGGTAGTCTTTGACCGTAAGGTCGCAGAGAGGATCTCTAAAGAGCCCCGTAGCAGGCTAAGCAGTGTGGAGTTAGGGACTTAATGCTCCGTGGCAAGCAGAGGGATGGTTAAGTGGCCAACTGAGACCCATAGCAGGCTAAGCGGCTGAGGTTAGGATTCCCAGACAGAGCCCCGTAGCAGGCTAAGCCAGGAGATATGATAGGCTTAGTCCCGCAGCAGACTAGGGGCCTTGGGTTAGGTTACTCGTAATATTCAGTAGGAGGGATACCAGAAAACTGGTACAAAGTTGCTGACGCCCACCAAATTTATAGGGGTCGTTGGGTGGCGGTGGCGCTGCTGCTCCTTTATCATCGTCTGCTCCGTAGGAGGAGCCAGAAGACCGTCGTCTGCAAGTGATAGTGGATCCATCTGGTGTGTAGAATCCTCTTGCTAAACCATGTGGTGGTGTTTGTAAACACTGGCGTGTAGAATTGTTATACACAACACCACGTGGGACATTACAATATTAGTAGACAATCGATTAAAGTACATGCATTCCTCAAACTTTTGGATGAATTTGCCCCTCCTGCCACACCTAAATGACGCCTCTGCCACAACATTCACCACATTTGTAATAAGTTTTTTTTTATTATGACAAGCGCTCCATTCCGACCCGTACAGAAAATAGATGACGATCTGTGCTATTCGGCGCTCCGTGACTACTAATCAACATCCTTACTACTAACCACAAAGGCAACAGATGTAAATCGTGTATCGTTCAGTGCTGCCAACTTACTAGAACAAAAATGACGGGCATTTCAAAAGTTCTGCGTTCTTTATGGTACATCCTTTATAAGGACATGAAGAAGAAAATTTAAAACCACTTATTAAGGTTTTCCTGCCAACATTTTTCTATAACTCGTAGAAATCACTTTCGTCAGAAATGATAATGTTTGATATAACTCGAAAGATTTGTTTTTTAAAGTCAATCTTGACAGTTGTTAACAACAAGATAGACAATTATTATAACTTCCCAAGATAATTACATCATAAAATGTTTAACGATAATAATGAAGAAAAAAGCAGATAAGCAGTTTTTGATAATTGTTGTAACATATTCTTTTATAACCATAGTAGCACTTTATTATTTTTATTTCCATTTTCTTCGGGCTTACACTTAAGACTTTCTTTAAAATTTCATTAATTTCTTATCTTCCACAATCCTCTATACACGCACATTAGCATCCTTCTACTTCATCATTCTCTGCTCCCTTTTTCATCCTGAAAATAATAAATTCTTGGGTAAAGTATCGCAGCAAAATCTTTGGAATTAAAGGAATTCCAAAGGGTTTGCTAAGTGAAACATCAAGGATTTTGCTAGAACCTGGTTCTCCGGCGTAAGATTGTATGGTGCATATGATCTCACGTCCCTCTCCAGTCAAAAGTAGGCCCTCACAGAGGTAGAGACCTTGACGAGGTTGTGGGGCTTTAAACTAACATCTGCCTGCACCAAACTTCTTAATTTGTTATGAATGAAAAATAATATCTTGTTCTTTTCTTTGCAGGTGTACAAGAAGTCCAGAGATATTTTAACCAGATATTAGTTGTGGATGTTACGACAACTGCATATAGCAAACCTCTGTTGAACAGTGGAAGTATACTTATTTGGAAGTCACTACATGAAATTAATTAAGTTACCATGCTAATAACTTTTCTGAAGAGACCCAAATGTTAGAAACATAAATGAGGCTTTAGATATTTTCTATAATAAAGTATATAAAATTATTGAAACACGTGCCCAAGTTTAACAATAGAAATAGAAGAAAATTTCCATCCTGGTTTGATGATGAAATAATTAACATTCTAAAAAGAAAAGAGTACCATAGGAAGCGCAGAAAAACTTCAAATTATCATCACGTACAATAGAATGAATTTCGTAGACATTCGAAAAAATTGATTAAAACTGCTTATAATAACTATGTTAAATCTTATAAAGACATAATCAAACATGGCCCTTAAAAAATTGGAATTTATCGAATAGTAAAAGAAACTCTAATATTTCTGTAATGCAATATAAGGATGATTCATTAAATTCGCTTCAAGAAATTGCAAATGGGTTCGCTAAGTATTTTGGCAGTGTTTATGATCCTAGCTCACCTACATATACTTTGAATGAAAACTATGAATCAGTTATAAGCTATAGCCTAGCAATAACACATATTTCTAAAAATAAAATTTAGCAATCAATAAATCAATTAAAATCCAGCAGAACTAGTGGTCCAGATGAACTTCCCACATATATGTTTAAAGGCTGTGCGGAACCTTTATTAGTTCCAATATATTTGATATTCAATTTAATTATGAAAACTCAATCCTTTCCGGGTAAATGGAAGTTGAGTAAAATAGAACCGATATTAAAAACAGGAAACTCTAAGAATATTGAAAACTACAGACACTTATTTCAGTTCCTTCAAAAATTTTCGAACAAATTTTGTTTAATAGAATTTTCTCGCACGTGAAATCCTACATTTCACTTTTTCTAGCACGGTTTTTATCCAGGACGCTCAACTTTGACCAATTTAACGTCTTTTTCTCAATGTATTGCAAGTTCTATAAATGATGTATATTACGTTGATGTAATTTATACGGATTTTCATTTGATAAGTTAAATCATACAGTTTTAATAAATAAGCTTCTGGCTATGGGATTTTCAATCTCTTTGATAAGTATTATGATCTCTTATTTACGAGGTAGAACATGTTTTGTCAATTATAATTTCGTAAAATCCTTTATTTACGTAGGTAACCCTTTCCCCTCGAATTTGTTTTGACACAGCAAGCTGTACAGCTCGGATTTATTTTGAGATATACCCGGTTTTGAGTCGGCCAAAACAAATACTCGTAGCCCCCATTTGGTTGGCTTCTGTGGGTTGTAGCACTTAAAACTATTCTCCCTTTGAACCCCATTGTACTTTCATCAATGCTTACATTTTGTCCTGGCACAAAAAATTCCCTAAACTTGTTGTCAAGATGTTCAAGATGAAAAGTAATCTTGTATGTTTGGTTTAGGATTTAGTGCCATATTTAGTATTACACCCAAAAATGCCTTCAGTTCAGGAACTGTCATGTCATGCCAAGTGGACCAAATGGACCTTTTTGTAGTGGCATTTGTATCTTAGACTTAGCATACCTGTTTGTTTCATTTGTAATTTCCTCAAGCAAAGTGCCACTAAAAAATAATTGGAAAAATTCAATTTCCGTAGTTGGCCTTCCAACAACTGGTGGTTTATATCTGGAATTTGCTGTGAAGGGTATTTTTGGAAAATCTGCATCATATTACCATAGGGAGTCCAATTGTCCCTTGTCAACACATCACCTGTCACTTGGTCATCATTTTCATTGGAATCGGAAGATTTATCACCGCTACTTTATTCACTCAAACTATCATTATCTAAATATTCACTACCACTATCACTGAAATCTGTATCTGAAGCTCCGAAAACACCTTGTATATCTTAGTCTCTCACAAACCCAGCCATCTTTGGTCTTTGTTTACATTTCTATATCGCTTTTCATTCGTTGAAAACTGGCAGGAACAGCCGAGTAAGGAGTTGAATAGACGGCCAAAAGATGGCAGAAGTTGTCGACTAAATCATACAAGCTCTGCCGACATGCGAGTAATTAAAGCGTCAAAATTAGTGCGGGGTAGCCGCGACTACGAGCGGAAAGGAAAATCTCGAATGTCAGGGCTCTCGCCGCATTCAAGGGGAAAGGGTTAATTCAGGTATACCACAAGGTTCAAATTTAGGCCCATTGCTATTTTCATTATTTATTAATGATTTACCAAGTGTTGTAAAACATAGTAGTTGTTTATTATATGCCAATGACATGGAAATATTTAAAGCTATAAAAGTGAATAATGATCTGCATGAACTACAAAGAGATATTAATAGTTAACTGCAATGGTGTACCAGGAACAAATTTTATTTTAACATAAAAAATGTAATGTTATAACTAGCGCTCGGAAGTTGAAGACCTAAAAATTGCCTAAAAAGGACCTATAAAAAGACCTAAAATATCTTAAAAAAAGGAATTAAAAACTGAAAAAAAGGACGTAAAATAATTATAATTACATATTTAATAAATAAGATGCTAAAGAAATACAAGCTTCTGGTACGTTAACATCTGTCCTTCCACAAACTGAAGTACAAACTAAAATAAGAAAATTTCCCCACCCTTACCCCCCTTGCTGGAGGACATTGTTACGCCTCCTTACCTGACGTGTGGTTGTTTGATTGACGCGTATTTGTCATGATAGAACATTACAAATGACCTTTAATGTATTTTAAACTCGGAAAGTAAGTGTTATTAACACGTTACGTTTATATACACCAAGTGTACAGTATTACTTATTTTGTCATTTTTCCTTTCACTGTTCCAATAAATTTATTTGTAGTTTGCAGTAAGAAACTGCAATATGAAGATTTCCTTAAGCTTCCAATGCGACTCACAGAGGGATATCGAATTGTGACGTCACGCCAAAACGCCTGTTTTTGTTGCCGTGACAAAGCAGCTTATTTTTGAAGCGTTGTATCTCCGTAACGAAGAAATACTTTTCTGAAGTTTCTGGTATGTGGTATATTCAAGACTAGTTCTAAACGATATTGTCTTTAAATTACAACCTTTGGTCAAAAAAGAAATGCTCAATTTGGAAAATATATAAAGAAAAATGGAACTTACAGAAAACCCTTAAAAGCCTAGGAAGCTACGTAAGAGATTAAATACATACTACTCTCCTGTGAATTCAGAACAATGTCAGGAAACATGGAATGGAAACTAGATAATATATTTCTTTTCTAAATTCTAGACATCTATGGTTTGCTTTTGCAGTGCTGTTTATTACATTTATAAAGCACAGATAAAATTGTGATATTTGTAGCCTTGCGACAAGAAGGTTTTTAATTCTATGTGTAAACATAGCGCAGATATTAAGGATACGTCTGTGGATTATTGTTTAGAGATAGAACGATGCTACTGAAACACAAACAAATATTTTAGGGAGAGCAATGAAAGAGAAGCAATTGATAAAGCAAGCTGTAGTGATTTCCAACCATCTATTCGATTCGCTAATATGGAATTAAGATTTTAAATTCTAAGTTAACTGAAGTTATATTCGGAACGTTGAGACACAAGAGAACCAAGTTCAATTACCAAATTGTGAGAAAAACAGATAAAAAGTTTGTATGGTGCGCTCGAGTACATGGGAAAGTTAACACTGTTTCTATTCTATAAGAGTTATTTACAATAACTGGACATGAATCCTTTAAGCTCTGAAAGGAGTTTTAGATAGATATCTTAAAGATGAAATATGTCTAAAGTGATCAAAAATAGGTTTAATTCACTTGTGCATTTGAACGCGTTATTTACCAAACACTGAAATAATAACTTTAGTTTTCTTTTCCAACTTATAGAATGTAGAACTACATTCAGTGTTCTTTTTCTACTCAAAATATTAACAAGTAGCGCTAGTCAAGTTAACAAAAATTATAATTTAAAAGTATCATTTCGACAGTTTACTAAGCGAAATTACAAAAACTGTAAAACAAAACTGTCGCAAACAGAATCTTAAAATTCTATATTAGAAAGCAAAATCGTTCATTACGCAACTTGAAGATTAGCATGCGATAAGCAAAGAAAATTAGTATAAAGTGTAAAGCGCGAATTTTGTACTATATTTCTTGTAGATATTTCATGATAATTTTAAATTGATTATTGTATATGTTAATGCTTTTAGTTTTTGATTTTTATTTATTTATTTATTTATTTATTTGCCGTAGACGCCCATAAACTAAGTAGATTGCGGCGGAAGGCTCGTCTGGTCTTCTGAGTTCATCCTGAGAAAATGTTTCTCTTGTGACACACTATGAAGCAAATTGGCGTGTAACTTAGATCAACGACGAATGAGAGAGACGGACGAAGATATTGAGCGAAGGAAGAGCCATTCTTGCTAAAAGCGCCGGTCGAGTTCTTAGTTAAGAGCCTCGTATCTACAAAGGAAACAAGGACGTCGTCCCTTGATGAAGATCAATCTGGATTCAATGTAAATCCTATTAACTAGACGAACGTTGAAATCGTTGCAAGATGGGTCTCTGACCAGCGCTTTCCTTGCGTAAAGGTGTGTAATTCAGGTCGTTGGAAGACATCTGTCCATTTATTAAAACTCGCTAGGTGAATACAAGCATATATGTTTAAAAAATTTATTATGTCTTTCTTCTCTACTGTTGAAATTAACTTACAAGCCAAGTTTGATTATTAACATACATACATAATCACACAGAAGAATAAATAGAAAAGGAGGAAAAAGACAGATCTTTACCTTGAGCTGAGTAGGCCTAAGTGTGAATTCAATTTCAAAACTCAATACCTGATAATCCGTAGCTTTTCAACACCAGATTTCGACTTCCTTATATATCTTTATTTTGAAGGCGCAAACTTGTTTAAAACATTATTATTATTTAGAAATTTTAATTGTCAATATTTTGTAAGCTTAGAAATACATTAACTTGACATTTTTATTTTCTTGCCTAGCACGATTCCTCTTTATATTTAGTCAACGAAACTGCATGATTTATTATTTTATTATGTGTTTGATAGTTGGCTAGAAATAATCGGATTTCAGTTAAACCACGTGCAATTCAATATGATAAGTGCAATGCCTCTCCTCTTTCACGATCACAATAGTTTAACTTCAGGCTCAAAGAACACTACTGAAATACATGGACTCCAGGAGTAATAAGTAAGAGCTGTATGGCACTGCGTTTTCTCAAAATAAAGTCTTCTTTAGTTAGGATTTCTCGAGCATAAATTAACTTGTGAGTATTTTGTGGTTTAACACGTAATCATTGCACACATAATATTTTCTGACACTCCAGTTGTTGCTTACAAATAATATTCTTACATTTCTTTTTTGACACTTTTTTTCTTTTTCAAAAGTAAAATTATCAACATTTTTACAAAATTGTAAATACAATACTGGACATGAAAAGTGCAACCAGAAGAAAGAAATATAAGGACTTAACCCTCATTTGCAGAACGTGTAGAAAATGGAAAGGCATTTTTACTTACAGATCAAAATATTTTAACACTTGTCTTATCACTTGACACAATTTATAGAATATTTTCATTTTTACAGACGTGTCACTGGAGCCACAAATATTCTCTTGTTTGAAATAGTTTTAAATAAAAACAATCCAGTTTTCTGTTTTTATTTTAAATTTCAGCTAACACTTGAAAATCGAAAATTGAGAATTAGAATCAACGTGAAGTAAATTTAACACTTTTATAACGTATATTTAAGTGCGCACTAGGGTATTTTGGAAATGGGTGAATTGAGCTAACAAGGGACATCACCCAGGTGCCCGGATCCGATTTCAATGAAATTTTGTTTTCTGATAGAGGGCATGTATGCATTATTTGTAATGGCAGAAATATTTGCCATGGTGCATGTTTTCTATTTTTTAAAACATAATTTTTAAAAGTTGTGATGTGGTTATTAGAGATTACTGCAGAAGTTCCTTACTACCCTTAGTAAATGGAGTGTTAATGAAAGAAAAACCATGTAGATACATATAAGGTCTAGGGAGAAGTCATACGGTAGGTATGACCTTGACGGCAGCCACTTTGAATTAAGGTTAAGTTTTTAAAATGGGAATAGGGTAATAGTAATATGATACACAATTTCGGACTAGAATTTAATCAGAAAAACAATGGTGAAGTTAGTTTTAAGATACGCGCATTTCGGGAAAAGTTACAGGCGTATTAATTGTTTATACTTACTATGTGTGTAAGACCTTTATCTCTGCTTTTAATCCGCATATTAATGATAGTAAGTGAATAAAAGCATCGGTAATACATATTATGTCTGGAGGCAAGTGTTACGGTAAGGGTAACCTTGGCGACAACCATCTTGAAATCCGCCATTTTGAAGTAAAGTGAAGTTTTGAATAATGAAAACCATAGCATGTAACACCTTATTTTAATAGCAATTTTTTCCAGAAAGCCAATGGTATGCTTATTTTTGTTCTATAGTTAACCAGTATGAATTTAGGACTGCTTGTGCACCAAACGTCCATTATTCGATCTTTCAAATTGGCAACACTTCTAATTTTCAGCATATGTTTTAAGATTTCAGCTGCACTTTGCAATTGTTGCTATGGGTCATGTTTTCTAAATTTATTAGATTTTTAAGAGTTGCGATTTGTTAGTTCATGAATAGTGTTGGGATAAGCATCCAGCAATCTTTCTGAATTTTGAAGACTTGCAAAGTAATTATTTATTTCAAACCAGAATACATGAGAAGCCTATGGACCTATGTGACGTAAGGAATACAAATTGTTGTTATATAAACCGAAAATTATCAGGAAATGTAGCCTACATGTTGCGCAAACGACAAACAATAAAATATTTTTAATAAATACAACTTTTTAGGAACAGCAGAAATGATAGGAAATATCAAGGAGGCATAATATGACTGTTCCCAAGACGTTTATTGTACCATGAACATAATATGAAAACAGGTAACTTGTTTATAAAGAGGTGTAACAATCAAGTTCCCGATCAAAACTGATTATAAATTTTACAAATATGAACCTTCGACAACAATCGCTAGAAAACGAATGACATTTTTGTCTGACTAGCTAAAAAAATGCCATTGAAAATAAATAAACAATAAAGAAATAAATATAAAACAAAACACAAGACCATTGATTTACACAACAATCATATTTCATTTTCCTTTTTGGAATGCATTTTCAATTGATTTATCGTCTCATCTACTATTCATTACAAGCTACATCTTCGGTTTACCTGAATGCAAAGTTGGAGTTGTTCCGTTGTGCGATGATTCACGTCAGCATACGAGTGTTTGGAAGGTAGGTATAGGAAATAAATAATTACATTGCAAGTATTCAAAATTCGGAAAGATTGCTGGATGCTTATCTCAACACTATTCATGAACTGACAAATCGCAACTCTTAAAAAATCTAATAAATTTAGAAAACATGTGCCATGGCAACAATTGCAAAGTGCCAGTTGGAATCTTAAAACACGCGGTGAAAATTAGAAGTGTTGCCAATTTGAAAAATTGAATAATAGACGTTTGGTGCACATTAGAAGCAGTCCTAAATTCTTACTGGTTAACTATAGAACAAAAATAATCATACCATTGGCTTTTTGGGAAAAATTGCTATTAAAATGAGGTGTCACATGCTATGATTTTCATTTTCGAAACTTCAATTAAATTCAAAATGGCGGATTTCAAGATGGTTGTCGTCAAGGTTACCCTTACTGTAACACTTGCCTCTAGACATAATATGTATTACCGATGCTTTTATCCACTTATTATCATTAATATGCGAATTAGAAGCGGAGGTAAGGGACTTACATACATAATCAGTATGAACAATTAATACGCCTGTAACTTTTCCCGAAATGCGCGTATCTTAAAACTAACTAAACCATTGTTTTTCTGATTAAATTCTAGTTCGAAATTGTGTATCATATTACCCTATTCCCAATTAAAAAACTTGACCTCAATTCAAAATGGCGGATTTCAAGATGGCTGCCGTCAAGGTCATACCTACCATACGACTTCTCTCTAGACCTTATATGTTTCTACATGTGTTTTCTTTCATTAACAGTCCGTTTACAAAGGGTAGTAAGGAACTTCTGCAGTAATCTCTAATAACAACATCACAACTCTTTAAAAAATATTTAAAGAATAGAAAACATGCACCATGGCAAAAATTTCTGCCATTACAAATAATGCATATATGCCCTCTATCAGAAAACAAAATTTCATTGAAATCGGAGCCGGACATCTGGGTGATGTTCCTTGTAAGCACGTTTCAAAAATCTACTCTTATGAAATCCATGAAATATTCCAAAATAAAGTTTTACTTTGAAAATAAAATAAATTATCTCAAGAAACTGAAAAAAAACTTTTTTTATTACACACAGATATGGACAAAGGTTGTAAATTACATTGTTTCAAATATTTCAGGCAAAACTTTTTTTTTTATTTTCAAACATGAAAAGCAAAACTTAAATCTGAAACTCCAGAAATAGTTAGTTTATAGTTACTAATAAACATGATACAAGGCTGCTTTAGAGCAAAAGAATTATCACAACATACCACAGTTACCGGCAAAAGTTCTTTTACTATTCTTTATTTGCAATTACAGTTTGAAATGATACTATACTACAAGTTTCACGTATTCTTTATTTGCAATTACAGTTTGAAATGATACTATCTCAGCACTAAAGTCAACTGTATTATTGTACACTAAATTCATTTCAAGTTATACATGAAGGAATACGTATGAGACCAACATATACTTCTGGCATAGTATGAGGTGGTAGTACAATTGCCATCAAAGGTGAGTAATATTCAGATAATTTGATTTGTCAATAACTTAGAAACGAAAACATCTTTTTGAGTAGATATTCCTCCTCTCCATCCTTAAAAAGGAGATGATATTCTTAAAATCACAGCAAACTGTACTCAAGTTTGCTCAGTTATTTTGGAATTATTGAGAATAGAAATCGTATAATTGATTACCCACTTTGGCTGGCAACTGTATGTTGGAGAAACAATGACTTAAATAGGGAATTGTGTCTTAATTGCATAATTACACGATCGAAGGATTTATTGATTTCAACTAGTGGTTACATATAGTTTCAAATGATCACGATAATAAGCTCTAACTTTTCTTATTGCTGCAGCTACTACACTGAGAAAGAAAATTGTTGGTGGCGTACTTAAAAAGATAGGTTACATGTGTAATTCCTGAAGTTTTTTGGACTTAACGTACAGCAGACATATAACTGAAAACGCATGTTGTATAATACTTTCTGTATAAGTGTTCCGTCTATACGTACTTTCCGTATGAAACAATGTAGGCGGTCAGGATCTCACATACAAATGGATGTATATAACATATAGCTGACGAAGGTAACATAAGTATATGCATGTGATGTATGGAAACTGTTAGATGTCAGACATCCTGCAACGGCATGATGTAACATCTAAGGGCAGTGCCTATGTAGCATACGGATAACGTATGCTTCGTACTGATTTCTATAGTAAGCAAGAGGATACCGTATATTTGTACAATATACCGCTGTCCGGAGAACGGATTTTTCTCTGTGTACTACTACTACTACTACTACTACAACTACTACTACTCTTACTAAAACTACTACTACTAATACTAATAATAATGTAAACATTATTATGACAAGAGTTTTAAATCTACTCCGAAGGGACGTACTACGTAATCACTGACATGAATCATTTTAAATACGGTGCAGCAAAAATCTTCCGCAGTTAACCGTTTGTATGGTTAAATACTTCACGTTTAAAGTTCGTTTGCTACTACCAAATCAGTTTGTTAAATATAATTTTCTTCCAAAGAACTAATTAATTAGTTTGTCTTCCTATCTCTAAGTTCTCTTGGTAAAAGAATAACATTTAACTCTATAAAAGTTCTGTTAATTAACGACAATGTCCACTGAGTCAGTAGTCTACAGTTTCATTTAATGGTCTAAAGTCTTCTTGTCAAATACATGTATAAGGTCAATCATTATATTACTTTTCTGTGATGAATAGAATATAAAAGTTTATAACACTTTCTCCGTCTTGTGTTATTTTCGTAGTCTTGTGTAAGTCATATTGAAACAAACAATTGTTGGTCTCTTTTATTCAGAATTCAAGGTGGAATTTTTTAAAATTAGATTTTAATATGGCAGGGTATGTTGCTTATTCGTGGAAAGCACTGGATACTCCTAACAAATATTGATTTGAATATTCCTATTAAAAGACAATACACATATATTCAGGATAGAAAACATTAAACTTTATACAAATAGTTACCCTGTCTAGAAGCTCTAGGTATTCTCGTGAACAGCACTACGATGAATACTACACTCTAGAGATCTACTTCGCATATCAACGTTGATTTCAATCTTCGAAGCAATTCTTTCCTTTATTGCAGTGGGAATTAATGATCTTCAGGATTTGGGTTTATCAAATACAGTGCTGTAGTGACTTGGCCAGGGAGCATAAACTGGTAAATTTTTTGTTAGAATGATTTATGTCGAAATGTTTAGTTCTCATCTCCATACATTCGTATGCAATTTTACGTATTCTTTCTTGGTGTATAATAACATCTATAACAGAAATGTGAATATTAGTTACCGGAAGTCCCCATTCCCCTAAATTCATTAATTCTCCCTTATTAAATTCTCCTGATACCTATTCTCACAAAAGCATCATATATCTCTAAACTTTCTCCTTCAGTACATCATGTCCGCAATTACAACCTTGATTAACAATTTCACATATTTTGAATAAAAATTTTTACTTCCTGACTGGTTTAAATTTATTATTTTTGTCTCCCTTCAAATTTTAATGACACAGTTTGACTCATGATTAAACTTGTGGTCACCCATATATTTGAGTATCACGTTCCCAACAATGTATTTCTAACCTAATATGCTTTCATTATTACATATATGTATATATATTCATTCATATTCATATCATTAATTCAGGGATGCAAACAACCACTCGCCCGGAGCGAGTGGTTCATCGATGCGGGCGAGCATTTAATATCATACCGAAGCTAAGTAAATGACTTCTATTGAGGGATGTGGGCTAGTAGCTTTATTTCTTGGGCTAGTAAAATTTGCATCCCTGCATTAATTCATATGTTCATATTCATATCATATTAATTTTTGTACATTGTATTCATTATACTAAATACAATGAAATCTTATAAAATTTGTTGGGATCCACATTTGTGTTCTGACTTTCTAGGCACTTCTCATTATTGAAATGTTTAACCAATTGTTTGTTTATTCCAAGGCCGAACAAGATGTTTTTTTTATTTTTTATTTTTGATACATCCCCATCAGGATTCTGCCGCCCATAGTAGGATAATTTGTCCATGCCGACCAAATGCCGCAGTCGAATTGCCGGCGCCGGACATCGGCGTCTTTCCGCGCGATTTTCGACCGCGACGAATAGTTCCCTTGCCGAGCAGTCGGCAAACAGCCGGAAATGAGCATTAAATGCGTCGACGCCGCCGTCGGAATGTTGCCTTGCCGAGCAATCAGCAAACAACCGTAAAGGCGCCGGCATAAGGAGTCGGCAGAAGGTCGGAAAGAGGGCTTTCCGACTGTTTTGCAGACTCTGACGGTCGGCAACAGTCGGCAAAGAGACGGCAAAGGACATTTTATTTTTACGATTTTCGACCTCTTGCCGCCTCGACAAAAGGTCGGCAACTTTGAACAAGTAGATCGTCGTGCCGCCGCGGACGGGTGCCGGCTGCCTCCCGCGGCCCGCCATCGTCGAAGGCGGCAATCCCTCTTTCCGACCGCGACTTCCTGATGGGGATATTATTGATCTACATAATTTGAATAATATGAAAGAAGAACAGATACTTGATATTTAATTTTAGTTTAACATTCCTTTCAGCAGAGAGGCTATATAAGACGTGGATCTACAGCTTAACGTGGGATCGAACCCGAGTCCTCCACGCCAAAGCGCGTACGTTAAACCGCTTAGCTACGAGGAGCTCGAGAGAATAGGTACTAATATACTGTAGCAATTGTATGTTATCTATTACTTTACTTGAGTGATTTTCACAAAATAGCAAATGAAAGGAACGGATAGAAATAAAACTTGCTTAACATCATTTACCTAAGTTAATATAATAAGTGAACATACACTATTTGAACTGAAATTTGGTTTGGATAAGAATTCAAAAATAGTATACAAATCTGTGTCTAGTTTTTGACAAGCTTTTAGTCTTAATTTGTGATGCACTTTTACATTGCATAGAGAAGGCAACCTTTAATCGTTTTATAAGTAAATTTCCAATACCGAAACTTCGTTAGTTTACAAAACGTAAGTTCGATATGTATCCTTGGCAGAAGTTACAAACTTATCTATCTGATTATGTTCCACTTCTTTTGTTCTTTTTCAGTAAGTGTACAAGTATACATTACACTTAGCAGTGAAGTGACTACAAGCTTTTGACTGATGCATGAAGTCTATTATGAATACTAAAAATATGATATTTTCCTTTTCGTTCGGATGGACCAGGTGCTGTGAGAATTATAATCTTGAATTACTCATGCAAATTACTATGGATATTTTCCCTGTTTTTCCTTTCTTTTTCCAGACAAGAAATAGGAAGGGACAGTAAAAGCAGTAGAGTGCAAACCTCTGCAAAATATACGTGTCAGAGAGAAGAAATGCTTGAGCATTAGATTTCTCTGCATGAGATGATACTGTTTTGCTCCTTTCCCCAGAGCTGAATTCTTTTCTATTCTTTCATATTTTGATGTAGTCAGCTCTGACCAGTTCCATGATCTTGACTTTTTGCTCTAGGTTTCGCCAACGAAGTTCGGAGCTAACTAAGCATGCGAACATTCAAATCGCTGAGTCAAAATGTTTTACAAATAAGGCACGAGAAACGTTACGTAGATGAGAAATCTACAGCATGTGCAGCGATTTCAAAAGAAAGAATATTAATGTAATAATGGATATTCATTAACTGCTTAGTAGGGAAAGTTGAAGGGGTAACTAACAGAGTAGGCCATCTACACTATGACTGAAATTAAGATGATTCTCACTTGTTGTGATATTCTTACTTCTTTATACCTAGGTAATCTATTTCATTCATTTACGAATACTCACATCCGAGCAGTAAATATAAAAGAAACAGGTCTAAGAGCCATGCAATTACTATGAAGAGGAGAATGTCAACTTTTTATTTTTCCATCTTCATTAAAGTTGAGATGGTCCACTCTGGTTTTCAATTGTTCTTGTAAATAGCAAATAGAAACATTTATCAAGTCAAGATCGCCATCTGAAAATCATAATAAAACGTATACCAATCCTTAGTGCTAAAAACACAACATTAGCGCTCCTATATAAGAAAAGTTATTAAGAACTTAAAGTGGCGATTTTGTATTGATGTCAAGCCAAAATCACTACTTTTACTAATAAGTTTTGCTGAAAACGAAAAGGGTGTCAACTGTTAGTGTTACGTTAGTGCTAGTTAGTGCTACAAGTATAATGTTAGTGCTCTTAGATACGAAAAGCTCTTATCAAATAAATGTGACAATTCTGGCTTGACATCAAGTCAAAATTGCCCATTTTTTAAAACATAAGCTATGCTGAAAACGAAAAGAATATCAATCACTAGTGCTGGTCAGTACCAAGAGCACCATGTTAGTACTCGTACATACGGAAAGTTATTAACAAATTAATGTGGCGACTATGGTTTGACGACAAGTAGAGATCCCCACTTTTACAAGTAAGCTTTGCAGAAAACGAAAATGGTATCAATCGTTGTGCCATAAGCACAACGTTAGTTCTCCTACATATGGAAAGCTATTAACAAATTAAAGTGGCGATTCTGGTTTGACGTCAAGCCAAGATTGCCACTTTTACAACAAACTTTGAGGAAAACAAAAATGGTGTCAATCGTTAGTGCTACGTTAGCGCAGGCTAGTGTTATAAGCACAACGTTTGTGCTGTAGGGTACGGAAAGCTTAAACATATTAAAGATCAACTATTTTACAAATAGGGTTTGGTAAGACCAAATCAGATATGAGTAGTTAGTGCTACGTTTATGCTACAAGCATAATGTTAGTGCTCCTACATAGGGAAAGTCATTAATAGGGCTCGGAAGTTGAAGACTTAAAAATTGCCTAAAAAGGATCTATAAAAAGACCTAAAGATATTTAAAAAAGGACCTAAAAACTGAAAAAAGGACGTAAAAATAAGACCCAATTTAATTATAATTACATAAATGAATATAATGTACAAGAAACACAAGCTTCTCGTAGGTTAACGGTCTTTCTTCCACAAACTGAATGAAGTACAAACTAAAATAAAAAAAAATCCTCACCCTCATCCCCTTCCTTCCTGGAGGACATTGTTACTCCTTCTTATTCGACTTGTGATTGTTGAAGATCGGATCTTATCAGTCCAGTTGTTGAAGAATGTCTTATCTTTTGAATTTTCTTTACTAGAGGAAAGATGTTTAAAGAGGTGGTGGTGATTCGAATTAATGGCCAGTAAATTTATTGTCGAAGGATGAAGTGCAAAAAAAGACTTAAAATCTATGAAAAACTTAAAAATGACCACAGAAAAACGCCGAAAAAGGCAAAAAGGACATATAAAATTCACCATTTTCTGCTCTACAATGACCCAAATGAACATATATTATGTTAAGTCTCGTCTTCGGGCACTCGTAAAAAAGAGAATTTTCCCTCAACTTCCGGGCCCTAGTCATTAACAAATTAAAGTGGTTGTTAAGTCAAAATCCTTATTTCACAAAGGTTTTGCGAGACACGGGAAAGGAATTAATCGTTAGTAGAATGTTAATGCTAGTTTGTGCTAGAAGCATCACAATAATGCTTCTGCGTATGGAAAGTGGTGAGCGTCTAGTTACTTTTACAAATATGATTAACCGAAAACGAAAAGCGTGTCGAATGTTATTACTAAGTTATTGCTAATTTGTGCTACAAATACAATGTTAGTGTTCTTTCGTAGAGCAAGTTTGTAACAAATTTATGTGACGGTTCTAGCCAAACCAAACCAAAATAACACCTTTTTGAATTAAGATTTACGGAAAGTCAAAAGCTGGTCAATCAGTGCTTCTGAGAACGAAAAATACCAATCAAATAGCGATTTATGATTGGCGTCAAGCCAAAATCAACACTTTTACAATAAGCTATAAGGAATACAAAGAAGTTGCCAATTGTTAGTGCTAAGTTAGTGCTCGTGCATACGAAAGTTATGAACAAATTAAAGTTGCGATTCTGGCTTGTCTTCAAACCAAAATTGCCACTTGTATAAACAAGATCTGGGAGCACAAGAAAGGCATTAGACATTAGTGTTACATAAGTGCTCGTTAGTGCTCATACGTAAAAAATATTATTAACAAATTAAAGTGGCGATTCAAATTTTAAGTCATGTCAAAATAGCCACTTTTATAAATACACTTTACCAAAAACATAACAGGTGTCAGTTGTTAGTGCTACGTGAGAGTTGCTTAGAGATGTAAGCACAACGTTAGAGCTCGTACATACGAAAAAAATATTAACAAATTAAAGTGACGGTCCAATCATAATCGGCTCATTTACTAATAAACATTGTGTAAAACGAAAAGGGTTAGTGCTACATTAGTGCAGCCTAGTGCTACAAGCACAACGTTAGTGCACAGGGTTGTAAACGCTCACTTTTGAAACGAGCTTAGCTCAGCTCAAACTTAGAGTGTAAAAATGAGTTAACTCATGCTCAAACTGAAGCTTTTTAAAAGGAGAGTCAACTCACGCTCAAATCCACGCTGAACGTAAGGAAAACACATTCTGATCATTTAATAATTAAAAATATTTACAATGATGCAGATTAAGAACGGTCTGGATTACAATTGGAAAAATTAGGGTAAAATATACTACCGGAAAATAAAATCACAACACCATGAAATTGTTCTCTAATATGAATCACATATATTCCATAGGCAGTACATAATAAGGGTATGAAATGGTTACAACATGAGCTCCATATGTACAGTGGTTTGGGAACGACGCATGCACCATTACACAGCTACCCCCACATTAGTACTGTGTATAGCCTTCATGGATAGCAATTCAGGCATGGATTCTTGTATGCATTCGATAATGGAGATGACGGATACGGTCTTGCGGTATATTCTGCCATATATGCTCGATCTGGTTGCGCAAATCAGCAACAGTTGTAGGTGAACATGGAGCAGTTGTGAGTTGGCGACTCATGATGTCCCATACATGTTCGATAGGATACAAGTCTGGAAAGTGTGCTGGCCAGGCAAGTCATGACACACCTGGCAGAGAACGTCCTGTTGCACGGGCAGTATGTGGCCGGGCATCATTTTGCTGCAACAGTATATGACTCTCCTGTCTTAAGAAAGGAAGTAGAACATGTTCCACCACATGTTGCAAGAGATGCTTGTCAATGTCCCATGCAACAACACTAAAGACAAACGAGAGTTATAGCTGATTGTACCCCATACAATAAGACCTAAAGCAAGAGCACTGTATCTTTCAGAAACGTACTGTGGAAACAGACACTCTCCCGGTCTTTGTCACACTCACAGTGTACCATCACTTATATACAGACGGAATCGGCTTTCATCGCTGAACAGAATGGAATGCTATTCCTCCTCCACGTGCGAATTTGCGTGTACGGTGATGATATGCATCAGTGGCAGATGGGCAATTGGTGTTTATGCCTGAAATGTTGCCGCTAGTAATCGGTTCCCAATAGTGCGTGTGGACACTCCAAAGGCCACATTTGCTCAGATGTTAGAAGTGGTAGCTGTGCAGTCTGCCAGTGCTGCCATCACAATACGTCGATCTTCGCTCACGTCCGTGCTACGAGGACATTCAGAACCTTCTCCGCGGGTATGGAAATGGGATAATATCCACCGCTGCTAACTCCGCTACACAACAGATGCATCATGGCCGATTCGACGAAAGGACCAACAAGCCTCTCCAAAGGCCTAAAATATAATCTCGTTCGAACTCGCTCATTTGACTGAATGGAGCACAATTGTGTTGTTGATCATGTTGTCTTGCGTGTGTTTACTGTTTGAACGCATTAATTCACCTGCTGACCTTCTGCCTCTGCTCATTCACAACACAGAATCGACACAGGCTTTGCCAATATAATTCTATGGCGCTGCTATCCGTTGGTTGAAACAGTTATAAAGTTAATCATCTGCCACTATCACCATAAAACCTAATAGTGGGAGTACATAAATATTCCTAATGTATTATAGAGTGTTGGAATTTTTTCCGGTATTGTATATTCTTTGCAAAGAAAGAATAATATCCAAGAAACTTATTTATATAATTAGGAAATCTGTAATTACAATAACAACTACTTCCACACATGTCTGTTTACACATTTTATGTACCCTAACACCTAATAAACACTTGTCTGAAGTATTGTAAAGGTGTGTGAATTCGAAAACTTCACATTATGCATGCTACTCGTTTACCTTTGCTTCCTCAATCCTTGAACTTCCTTGTGTGTTATGAAACAAATATCCTTGTCCAACATGTTTAGCGAAATGGCATTCTGCTAACAAAATAAATACATTTAAAATTTTCAGAGATTTGTTCGCCCAAAAATAAACATTATTTTGGGGCCATATTTTGTATGCTGGGCAGCTCTTAATCTGTAGAAAAGATTAAATCTATCTACATTATGCAAAGTTTTAAGTACTATAATAAATGCTTTAATAAACGGTCAATCTATATGAAGTTACTTAGCATCAATAAAGGTTACTTCAAGATTTTAAATTTTTAAAGATAAAAAAAAAATATATTTTACCATATACATTGGCAGGACTTTTAAAAATAAATTTCATTCCCAGCCAGCTGTGAATGGTGGTCATTTTTGTTGAACAGTGGGTACCAATAAGGACTTTACAGACGTTAGCGTAAACTTGTGCATCTGAAGATCGTGCTGTTCAAAAACATTGCAACAAACTCCATTTTCTTCAGCAGTTTTTCTCCTTTAATTTTGCCTTTTAGCATGGAAAGTCTTATTGGATGCTAAGAGGTGAAAATTACTAACTGAAATTCTACTTTTTAGATGAAATGAAGAAGTGAATTTAAAGTTCGTTTCTTTATTATTCGTAATTCCATATGGTACTTTAGTTACTATAGCTAAAGTATACTAATACAATTTTTCCTGCAATTTTTAAGATTTTTTAACATTTGAAATTTTACAAATTTTCAATGCTTGATGTATAATACATAGAACAAAGATTTAACATCTCTCTCTCTCTCTCTCTCTCTCTCTCTCTCTCTCTCTCTCTCTCTATATATATATATATATATATATATATATATATATATATATATATATATATATATATATATATATATATATATATATATGTAAGAGAAAACTATAGTAGAAATTTGAACTGTGATATACTTGACTCTCAAACAAGTTGTGAATTTAAAAAAAAATCCAAGGAAAACATGTTTATGTTACTCTCAACTATTTGTTTTTGAAATAAAAACGAGTCATAGAACTCATTGTTTTAATTTATTATTTCTATTTTAATGTTGAATGCGCTTAAAACATTCAAATAAAAAGTTAACTTTGAAAATTAAGAAAATTATCAACAACAACGAATAAATAAAATAAAATATTAAAGGAAGTAAAAAGTAACAGAGCATTGGAAAGTATGAAACCGATTATTATAATTGAATTAAGTACAGTAGGTAGGACCATGTCTCTGCACGTTCATTATTAACTTTTCATTATGGTTTGTGTAAATAACACACTATTAAATTTGAATCAGCCATGTGGCCATCAGTTTTATAGTGGTCTAGTTCAGAAGTTACAGCTGTGGTCAACATGGAATTATTAAAATTGCAAATTCATCCAAGTATACTGTCTTAAGTATAGAAGTCGGAGAAAAGAAGATGAAACAGATGACTAAGTTTCGACAGCCTTTTTTTCATAAATTAATGGACACCAGAAACGTGAACTAAAATTAAGTACAAGATAAGAACCAGAGAATATATCTTTAGAAAGAAGAAAATCGTAATTTATTGTTCGCTTAATAAAAAATACTGCAAAGAAATTTATCTAATATTTTGTGTAGACAGAGGAAAACAAGCTGTTTAGGTTAGAAACAGAAGAAGCTATATTCTCCGAAACGCCGGATAAGATATTGCGGAAGGTAAAAGATGGAGGGATAAAAAAGTCTTTAATTGGTATGAAAATAAAAAGTTATGAAAGTCCGTTATGGAAATGAATGAGTTTTAGGTGAAATTGCATAGGGTAGATCAGAACCACCATATATGGAAAGTATTAGGATTGAGATTCCAGTCGATCTACGATTGAGATGCTAGTGATAGCAGAATATTTATGATGATGAAAATGATGACCAGAAATAATTGGTTGGATTAGACTCCAGTCCAGTCAAGTTGAGGTTCCAGTCCATCTACGAGACCAGAAGTCCTTTGTTGTTTTGGTCTGATATTTTGTTACAAAGTATTTGATCTCATCCATACGAGAGTACCAGAGACAAACACTATCTGCGTTGTTTTTTCTTCTATATGTTTATCTCATTGGATTTTATCATTTAACTGTCAGTTTAGTACATTTTGTTTACTTTAATTTGAATTTATTATGTATAAGAATTTTCTGTAGATAAGTGAGATAGAAATATGATTATACATTATGTATATACAATAAGGGTAGAACGATAGGCAAGGAAGTTGTTCTATCGGTAAAATTTTTCTCCTTTTCAAAATTTATAACTTAAAGAATTAGTGAGTTATTTGATATAATACGAGAACAAATTTTCTATCATTATTGAAAAATGTATTAAGTAATTATCCGCACTACAATTAGGATTCCAGATGAAAGTCTGTTAAGTGTGCAAAGTACAAATATGCTTGTTAATTTACCATTAGAATAGCGTCACTAAAATCTAACCAAACTATTTAAGTCACATCCAGAACATATATTATTAAGGTTTGACTCCAACAAAATTAAACATACAGGGTAGAATCCTACATTCAAATAAACTTACGTATTAAGTTTTATTTTATTAATGAGGCGCTCGTAATTAGAAGACCAACCAGTGAACTCAGTTCAGGATACTTATTAAGTTCTCCCCAGCGAGAGCTAAAACTCTCATCACCCGAGAGAGAGTAAGGGACAAAGCTAGAGAGAGAGAGAGAAAGAGAGAATATTATCCTCTCCAAGTGAGTGAAGATGAGGCAGAAAGCACTTGGCATTTGTATTAATATTCCCTGCTGGTCTGTGTATATGTTTTCCTTACCCTGCTGCAGGGACAACGTAATGTCGAGTCAGGATGACTGGTGACAACGAAGGCACGGCTGGGGCAAGATAGAGAAGGGACATGTTGCATTTCACGTTCGTTAAGGAAAACGACGGAAAATGAATGTTCTCTGAAATGGTTCTAAGGAACACAGCACTTACAGGTCAGAGATAGTACATAGTAAGTTATGACCAGCTTCTCTAACGCTTAGCACTCATATTTTCACAAAATGTCGTGCACACTGCTCTTATACATGTCCCAGTGAAAATATTTGTATAAACCTTATTTTGTTTACATCATCTCAAGCGAAAAATCTGCCTGGATCTTACATATGAAAAGTATTACTAAAGTAATTTGCACATAAATACTTATGTGCAGTGCTCATTAGTGTTCAATTGTTGAGTATATTCAACAGAATCACAAACGTGTCAAATATAGTGTTGATAATGTAGTTAGTACACAAGAGTAACAAACTTTTTTTGTTTTGTGTAACTTTTTTTGTTTTTAAAGATATTAAGTTGAAACAAAAACATACGAAAGAGAATGAAATATAGCATTGTGTGTTATGCAAATGTAGATGAACTTTAATAATTCGAAAATAAAAGCTTTAGCTTTGTAATTTGAGGTTTGAAACCTAAAAATTTTCATTTTTGAATTACAATTTTTTATGAAATTACCGACACTCACTTTCTTTTTTTCTGGATGTATGGTATACAAACTTCTCACAATAGTTTCAAATCTGAGAACTATATCCTTGATTTTTTTTTGTCAATTTGTAAACATTACAATTTTTTCTACAATTATGTGTTTTTAATCTCAAGTATCTCAGAGGGGATATGCGTTAACATTCTAAACTTGGACGAAGACCTTATTAGTTTCTGGATAAGGTTTTTCATTACTGAGGTACCTGTTCCAAAGTGCTGTGGGGCGTATATAGATGTTAATTTGTAGCAAAAGTCAAAATAACACATTAGTAATGTTCATGAAGGAAATTGTGATTAATTTATCAATTGTAACTTGTACATATATATTACAATAAGCTGTTAATAAACTGAATTTAAGGTACGTAGTTGCATTCTGTCTATTGTTTAACGTAATTACGAAATATCTGTGATATGATAAATACAATTCAACATGGCAACCTTTTACAATGTGAAATTAGTTCCCCATCCTTAACACAATTTACAGCTAGGTTCCGCTTCTCGAACTATAACGCTAAGGAACAAGGAACTTCCTTACTGTGACTGTTTAAACGTACAAATTTGGCAACGCTGCATTATGATATTCTGCGCAAATTTCTTCTCAAAATCTATTTCTCTAAATATAGATTAATATTTAAATAAAATGTGGAACATAACACGAAAAACGGTTAAACAATATATCTATTTCATAATGAGATCGTTACTTTAAAATACTTTAGACATACAAATAAACATTTCAGAAAACCGAGCACAGATCTAGTAAGATCTAACCGAAGTACCAACTTGTGGGCTCATTGTAAAACGAATCATTTTTCTTTTATTTGTTACCTTTGATGGTGTCAGAATACAAAATCAAATGAATCTGTATCTTCAAATGAATCAGTCAAATGAATCTGTATCTTCTGTTGTAGCTACTATTTTATAGAGGAATATTTATAATATGGAACTTTTCATTACGCAGTAATTAAGGAAATAAACTAAAATCCGCTCACAAAAAATATCCATTGACTTCTGTCCTTGCCCAACTAAATCCAATCTCTACTTGGTATTCCTATTACTGCGAGATCCATCTTAATATTTTACTCCTATCTGAGCCTAGATCTTCCTAATGATCGTTTTCCGATTGGAGTTTCAGTTAAAACTTTGAAAGCGTTCTTCCTTTCTTTCATTCTGGCTACATGACCTACTCATTTGAATCTCCTAGACTTGATAATCCTAACAATGATTGGTAAACGGTATATACTATGCAGTTCCTCGTTATGAAGTTTTACCAATTCCCCATTCTCGTTCCTCTTGGATCCGAATATTCGTCTCAGGATTTTATTTTCAAATTTTTTTTTCAGTCTTCGTTCTGCCTTCAAAGTAAGCGACCATATTTCGCAACTAACAGGATGATTATCGCTTTATAAATTTTAAGCTTAACATTCATCGACAGCATTCGCGACGACAAAAGTTTTGAACTGAATAATTACTCGAATTTCTTGCTTTCAATCGACATTTATTTCTTTGTGGATACTGTTTTGGTCTGTTCACATTGATCCTAGATATTCGTAAGTATCTACTTTGTTGAAAGTATTATTTGATATTATGACTCATCTATAATTTGTAGTATTACGATCCCGACGAACTTCAATGCATTTAGCTTTTACTGCATTAACCAATGTCCCTGAAAGCGTTTAATAAGACCTCTGCATTTCTTTCTATTGTTCTCACATATCCCACCATCAGCATCATTAGCATACTCCATAACCTGGTGAATACCATTCAGATCTAGATCATGGTTCCTATACTTGATTTTTCTTATCGCGTTCTCCAGAACAAAGTTGAATAATAATGGTGACATGTATCTAAGTTTTTCAAGCCATTCTCGACGTTAAAAATTGTACACAAAATTTTTCCCACTGGAATTTTAATTTGGGATTCATTTAACACATCCTAATTAATCTAACTAGCTTTCTCGATATTCCAAATTCTGTAACAATGTTGTACAATGAATCTCTCCTAACCGAAACGTAGGCTTTCCTCTCTTGCTCTCGAGAGTATAATAATAGAATAGTGAGGACATTTATAAACCTCTTTTATATATGGCATTTTACATTTAGAATTTGTATAATATTATTTAATAATCGAATTTGAAAAGGAAAGAGTTGATAAATGATTATGCATTTGAAATGTTCTTAGTCTCTGGGTTAGGTTAGGTTAGGCACACGAGATAATAATTAAGATATACCAGGTTATATAAGTAATTTTTGTGGACGCTCTGTATATTTTAGAAAGAGAAACTATTCTTCGATTTGTACTTTATTTTTGCGACGCAAATAATTTGTTTCTTCGATGGGAACTGCTAACTTATGGAGATACTGCTAACTAATGGATGTCTTACTTATGGACATACTACCATGGACAGCTGCGACCTAGCCAGACTGTCGCCTAGCAATATTGTTCAGCCAGCTTTTATCTAGAACTTGTCACGATCAAGTTATCGTTGTTTCCTTCCACATCGTGGCCGGTGAACTGTGAATTAACGCAGACTCTTTCAATATTTAATTCGCATATTCATACAGGTGATTTAACCTGATCACATTTTTAAATGAACTACGAACATTGACCAGTTGGTCAACCCAGCTCGTATCTGGAGCACCTCAACTCTAGGAATTTTCTCCGTGTGTTGATACAGCCAGCACGTTCGTTTAATTTGCTGTAGAATTAAGTAAAGGGGCACAAGCCTAGTAGCCGCCCAAGGACTTGCACAGCGACTAGTCCCCAATTTAGTGAAGTCACGGGTCCGCTGACCCATTTCGAACCAGTAGACGGTTCCCCGTATTTTTTCGACTTTTATATAGTACAAACAGACATTCATTCCATGGATACGTCACCTTGGATTTTTGGATACGTCACCTCAGAGTAGCTACAAGGAACATACGTCGTGGGATTACTTTCAGTATACCCCACAGTGACAACTCCCATGTGCGTTAGTTAGTGGATTCAGAAAAGTGCTTGTGGTGATCCTCAAAATATAATATTTCATCCGTATCTACATACGTGATACAATTTTAAAGGGCTATAACGTCGTAAAATGTAAAGTGTAACTTTATGTTTGTGGAAATAGTTAAGTGTCGACATCCATATCAGTGTTTAGTGCTGTGATTGTTTTTCTTCCATCTATTTTTTTTTACACATAGTGCATTTAAGAAATAAGCATAGTATTATTTTATTTAATGTGTTTTCTTTGCATGTGTGAATGATATTTTGTGTGTCGTGGTCTAAGCGATTATCTGGATGTTGGTGAGAATTTCGAGACGAGACATTTTAACCCTTCGGTACCTTATGCTCACTTCATTATTGAGACTTGAGACCGATCAGGGAAACGTTCTGTAATCCATTTTTGGAAATCTTCTTTGATGTTTTAACCAGATAAGTTCAGATCTCTTAAAGTACTCGTTGGTGGGACAGCAAGAGCAGATCCGGAAAGCGGTTACAAAGAAACAAAAACTTGACTTCTTCCATGATTTGAACATATGATTAAGAAAATTTTCACACGAACCATTCGACTACTTCGTACGGTACTTCAAGTTTGCTTTGTGTAGAAAGGTTTTCTGTTCCATACTAGGTTTCGTCAACTGCCAGATACGGCCAGGTATACGGCAAATAATTAGAAATTTGATCTCTTGCAATGTATAAACTTGTATTTTGTATTAGTTATATTTTATTTTACGACAAATAATTAATGTAAAAGAAGTTGAATCTGTGATATGATGGGTTTTGAAATGATTGTTAATATTAATAAAACAATAATAGAATTGCTATAACAAATATCTATACAATAAAATTTGATGAAGAGAATTAACTCAACTAGTGATCTTCATAGGGCCTCATTGGATTATTGAGTCTTACATGATTGGATTTTAACTAGCTAAAGGTTTTTGTACAAATTCAAAGAACTGAGTAGTCAAAGTAAGTGGTTATCGCATTAAAATTTCAACACAGAAGACCTGGGTTTGAATTCGGGTAGATGTGAACTTTTTAAGGTGCTTGAACTTCAATTTCAACATATACTCAGTCTGATAAGCAAGACGATTTCCTGAGAAGGAAAGAGGTATTGAAGTGATGGGAAATTGAAGTTAGACCGTGAATGGAAACAAAAATTTATAAACTTATTTCCTTCAACTGTTCCAGATGTGATATTTTTAGTTTATTTGAACTATTTTATATGTTCCAGATTTGATATGTTCAGTTTATTTAAACCATTTTCTAGGTATAATTAAAGTTTTTTCATTCTTCTCATATGCAGTATGTAGTGAAGTAATACATTATACACACAATGAATTATAATGCCTTTAATATATGACATTCATTGGACAATACGTTCTAAACAATAGAGGTTAATCTTAATTTACTAATATTAATTAATAAAAAAAATGCGTGTATTAACTAAACAGCAAAAACATGTTTCAGCGCTTCTCAGGCTTACCAGCTAATACCGTCCGATTGAAAGGTAAGGTGTAAGTTGGGTTGTATCTATCCAGGGTTTGTAATAGCAACAAAAGTATTGGACCGATATAATGGAGTTATAGCAGTCAGGGGTGCAAATACTTATGTAACTGACTCACCTTGGTATAAGTTTGTGTGTTTGATCTCCATCATAATTAGTAGTCTTGGTATTTAATATTTTCATAGTATTTGATATGTATAAATTTATATTTAAATATGTCGAAGCAATTTATGAAAATGATCATTTTCAATTGATTAATATTCTCGTTTTTACTGATATGTATAGTTTCGACAATAATTGCAATAGTTTTGCACCTTTTTTAACATTATATCTACAATTTCAGAATGATTCTTAACTTTTATAATACAGTTATTTCAATATTTTTTGGGGGGCGCGGTGGCTCAGTGGTAGAGAGTTCGCCTCCGGTGCTTGGGGTCCCTGGTTCGATTCCAGTTCGCGCCATGTGGACTTTGTGGTGGACAAACACCGTGCTCGTGGGTTTTCTCGGGGTTCTCCCGTTTCCTCCCACTTTCTTCATTCCACCATTTCATTCATCTCTTATTATCACCGTCTCCTTTAGCCTAACCGGTATAAGCGTGGGACGTGAAACTAAATGATTTCATTTCATTATTTATTTTAAAACATTTTTACTGTTTAAGGTTTAGTAGTATCCAAAAATCTACGAATTTCAAGCAAAATAAAATGCATTAAGAACAAGAATAATACATGTTACTTTGTAATAAAATAATATTGTTTTAAATAATAGTGTTACAATAATCTTGAAAAGAGTAGGTCATAGGTGTGAGAATTTCATTGGCCAGAAATTTTGTATTCCTATTACATTCTTATCTCCTGAAGTTACTTGCTAAAAGTGTACCGTTTTCGAGCCAAATGAATCTTTTAGATGATATCAACCTTATATATCAGATTTCCGCCAGACTGAAAGTGGCGGCTTGCAAACTGATGAAGAATCTGCCTTTCTTTGGAAGTGAATTGGATTATTAAGAAGACTTCGTATGTGTTGGCCCAATTTGCTGCCAGCAACACATAGGGAGTTGTGATGAAGTGGCACTAATTTGAGGCAACCGAAACGTACAACATGAGCTGACTTGATACGCTCGTTTGATAAAGCAACGACGGCAGGTTTTCTTCAGAAATATTAATAGTTCAGTTTGCGTTGAAACGTTAGAAGTCTAGGTTGCTACAAATTTCCGAAAAGTAGAGCAATAGCGGCAAATGGAGCACAAAGTGAGTTTGGAATATTCTGCTTCAGGAAACGCTTAACATCGGCAGTGGAAATTTGGCTACAACCGTCAGCTCTCGGGTGCACTTTTCTGCCTGAAAAACTGGTCACTCTAGAACAAGTAGAATGGTTACTCTTGCAAATAACAAAAGAGAGATGCTGGTGTGCTCGAAGTGCTGCTATTTAAAGCAGCGAAGAGAACTGGAAATATAAGGACGAACTTCGAAACGATAATATCAAGCCTTAACGAATTCCGGGATTGTGGGAGATTAAAAAGTAGGAATCAGTGGCTGAGCTGCAAACAGCTTTCCTAACTTACTACTTTTGAATTGAGTAGCGTCAACAAGATGTTGGTCACCTAACTTTAATTTAATCTCCTTCTCGTTGGCGTTGAAGGGGTCCCATCAGGAGACAACTACGTGACACACATTTAGTTGATGATGTGCTGCTTTCCAATTATGTCCAATTTGAGAAACTTGGAAGTCTACTATTCGTTTGCAGTTACCACTAATAGAGTGCTGTTTTACGAAACTTCCGAATATCCTTAGCATGTTCTGCAATATACCTAACAACAAATTGCAAGAAGTGACAAACCATTGATGCCGCTGGAGCGGGTCGCTACTATCATAAGGTAACGCACTATTAGAGTTGATACACTTATCTTTTCCATTACATCCTTAGTAACAGTTTATACTCTTTGTGTTTTAGAATTTTTTCGGGAAAGTGTTGCCTCGAAGATTTAGAAGGAATTTAGAGAAGATTTACCCCTGAATTGAGGTTTTATAACAACGTTAATAAATTAAAAAATGCGTGATCTCCGCAACATCACAACGGGGGAGAACTTTTGCTACTCCCTAGCAATCCTGTAAGTATGACTCACCGAAGTATAAATGCACGCTGATAGTCAAAGAGAATGAATTGGCACCTTTTGCTTAATAATATTGATGATGTCTTTCAGTTTATTCTTTTTATAAATTCTCTAAATAATTTGTAAATACATATGTTTAGTAGAAATTGATCGTAATCTGTCTCGAGTTTGTACCTTCAGAGAGTGATAGTAAACTGTGAGGGATAAATGTTGCTTCGTGTGTAAAGACTAATTGCTTCGACGTATCTGTTGAGTGTTACTGTCAGATAACACCTTATCTTCTAGCTTAATTCTGGATGGCAACCAATACATGCATTGAGTTGCGTCGCTGTTCAGGTGATATTATGCGTGGTATGTTATTTAAAACATCGTTGGGCACCATGGTCAACGGACGTGTTACCACGACTGGCAGCAGACCTTGTAGTGTACAGAGCCTATGACATGATGAAGATGATAGAACTAGTACATTATCTTGCATTATCTATGATAACACGAAATAGATAAGATTAATTTAGAGTATGCTGAACAAGTGAATAAATCCAGAAAACGTTCGTACTTGAGATTGTATGCTCATTTTCTAAGTCCCTGCAGAAAATAGTGTAACTTCAAGTTTTGTTTGGGAGCTGAGGCGCAAGAAATTCCACCTACATAAGAAGAGTTAATAGTTTTCATTAGTGTATTCCTTGACAATTGATTAATCTATTATATATATTATTATATATTATATATTAATCTATTATATATATATTATATTGTTACAGTAATAAAAATACAGCCACTTTTAAAATATTTTCCAAGCAACTATTCATATATTTGGTTAGAGAAATCCAAACACACTAGGTACCGGTATTCGAAGTTTGCTCTGACCTATGCCTAAAACAAAGTAAGAATGTGTTGAAAATTAGAGTCAGATACTCCATCTTTTTAGAAGTATAATAGTGCTTTAGCAGAAGAACTGAAACGAAACATTTGTTTATTAAAAATTAAGCTATTGGCAGAATCACCAAGATCATAGATTCTGTATCTTATGAAGAGTTTGATAATTTATAGTGTAGCTTACTACTAAGATATTGTGTTTTGGCTTCCGAAAGAAAAATAAAGAATAATTATTTTGATACATGTAAAGAAACTTTTCAAGTTCTAAACCAATGAACAAAGTCAGCAAGTTATTCTGGATTGTCAAAAGCCTACATTTTATTTTACTATAGATTTTTATTTCGTTGGCGTACAGAAACGTTTTGCAAAAATAAAAATCCTTCTAGTGCCACTAATGTAAGGAAGGAAGAAAAACAACCCAAAAATATCACGTGTAATTAATGTTAGAGATACCTGGAATACAACTTTGAATAAAAATTTAAAGTAACGATTTTGAAGGTAATCTTTTGCACAATTAAGAATGGATTCCACAAATCTATGCCCATTTAGTTGGATCAAAAGTAAGTCAAAGGACACCATACTAAAAGCACTGCCTTTCCTCGTCTGTCCGATTTGGGTGATTTTTGGATATGTTGTAGCTAAGGACCCCTCGGTCAATTGTTTATAAAGGGTGAACTCCCTATGACCAACTCTGTGCCCTCCAGAGGTCACAAAAAGGTCACACAATGGGTGTTGGTAGAACTGGTTCAAACTTGGTATACAAAAAATAGTGATGTGTTATACTGGGCTACGTCACATGTACGAAGTGTATACAATTATTGCTGATAAGTGTTCCTATAAAATATGTTGTACTTTCTTTGTAGAAGGTAATGGCATTCTGAAACATTCGCTAAATGTTGTTATAAATATGACGTTAAAAACAAATGTACTTATTAAAAATCAATCAATCAATCAAAAAAAAATGTGTTTTCGGGTAAGTGAAAAGAAGCTATAATTTGTGTTATCCCTAAATGTAATGATGTGGGGAATATACAGAATTTTAGGTCTACCTCTATTTTATCAGTATTCCCAAGAAGTTCAAGTAATATTCAAGAGGATATTGTGTATATAAAACCAGTTCTATTAATATACTAGCGTGGCTTCTTAAGAATAGAACAACATTCATTAACTGAGCTATCATTACAGATTTTGCTGCAAATGAGTTAAATAGAGGGAGTCAAGTAGATGTGATCTATATTGGCTTTTTAAAAGCCCTTGATTTCAAAAGCCACAGTTTACTGCTACAGAAACTAACAACTTTACATTTCTCTACGCAAGCAAAAAATTTCTACGTTCTATTTGCAAAATCATAAGCAAGCCATCATGTATAAAGGATATGTTTCTTTTAAAAAATCACAGTCTTATATGGAGTTCCTGCCTCAAATCTTGGCCCACTCTTACTACTTTTAGTCATAAATGTTCTACCATGTTACATTCATTATTCTAATACTGTTCTTATCCCGGACAACTTAAAATATTCTACAAAATTAAGTCGTATGATGATTGTAAAACTACAGATAATCTTGAGAAGTATTAAGTAATTATATGCTAATACAACATTCTGTCCGTCGGTTTTTCGGGGCAATCCCATTTCCTCCACATTCTTATTCCTGTAATTGCTCCATCATCATTTACTTGCCTTAATCATCCACCTCCTGTAGCCTAATGACATAATCGTGGGCTGATAAACTGAAAGCATTTATTTGGTGAGATAAGATTAATTTGATGGTGAATAAATGCGAAATTCTTTCCTTAATCAGTAAAGAAAACAGTGTTAAACATGACAACTAGTAGAGTTGCTTAATTTAATTGAAGAGCTAGGAATCCTATTTGATCCTAAATTAACTTTTGCTTTCATACTGAAACAATTATTAATAATTCGTAAGAAATCTTGACTTTATTATGAGACTAGACAAATAGTTTGAAAACGACGTGCCATAAATGAAACTCTAGTTCTGTTTTGTGAAATCGCAATTAGAATATGCGATTTTGTCTTGGTAACCAAATACACTGAGGCATATATATATATAACTCGGTGACTCCGAAAATGAAATTCATTTTTTCTCATCACCTCGGTTTTTCCACAAATTGACTTTAAAAATCCAACCCAATACCACAAATTTTATATGTATATATTACATATGGGGACATAAATAGGAAGGAACTATACAAATGTCTGCATTGAAATATTTAGAAATTTATACATAAATGTGAATGAATATAAATATATTCACCTACAAACACATTTTCATTCTTATTAGATAGATTTATATATGCACACAAACACACATAATCCTACATCTGATGAATATGTAAAACAAAAAAACTTTTCATTTGTTTTCTCACGCTTTTTTCTGTAAGTTTGGTGAGTGTGTTATACTTCTTTTCTGCTGTTTGTCTGTTTATGCTCCAGCAATAGTCCGCCATCATGCTAATACTGCACCAATCCTGGTGTCTATACTCCATATCTCTCATATTCTGGTGAAATTTCTCATCTTGCTCATCACTTGACCAACATTTTCTGGAATATAATTTAGATGTGAATGAAAGACATGTATCTTAGGACAACTAAACGTTCATCTACAATATTTTAACATCCTGGATTCCAGAGTATTCTTAATGGCTACTCTCTTCTTACCCAATGCTCACTTCTTGCCTTACTATCCCAGTCGCAAATGAAACATGTTATCTTCGTATATCCAGATTTGTTGTCCTAGTAAAATGCCCAAACTCTTGATACCACCACACACTTCCCACTCATGTTCTTCATATTTAATTAAATACAGATGGGTACTTATTTCCATTGTACAAAAGGACACATTTTTAGTTTGTTTTGTTAGTATCAACCATTTCAAGCTAGTGAAAGTACAGGAAAATTTAACGCATTAAGCAAATCCAACACATCGAAACAGTACACAAGAAATTCTTCTTATACAGGTAGGGTGAAAATCGTCTTTCTCTGTCTGTACGAGGCAAATATTGTTCCAGATGCCAGAAGGTTCCTTTTGTAAAGCTTAGAACCAAGAACTTCTGCTGAGTCCTTCGTCAGAAGTAAACCTTGCCATTTTCTATGACATTTTGCTAATTAGTATCATTAATATGTTTCGAACAACAGCTTATGCTGTGAAAATGATCGAATATTGACGAATAGGAAAGTAATCCCCATGATGTAGAGTAACATATGCACGGCTTTAAACGGCAGTTTCCAGAGGTCCAATGTGAAAATGAACATAATTGTTGGAATACGTTGCATGGAGATTGATGTGAAAAATGGATTTTGCAGCAGAGATTATATGTGTAAGATATGAGCTCGCTGAAAAGGAAATGTATTTTTAACACCAAACTGATATAAGGGAGGAGATCATCGACGGTTAGCGGAGATAATATGGATTGAGTCGGTTGTGTTGCTTTATCGGCCGTTTTTAGTGATACCGTTAGTTCTGTATACTCAGGAGTTGGAGCTGGTTTGGCTTTGCAGCGATAACTTTAGGTAGGATGAAACCCACTGCAAGTGTTCCATTCCAGCGGTCCTTGGAGATTGGGACACGCTTTGGTTTCGTGCAGCCCTGAGTAGTACCCGCACTTAGAAGGATTTGTACAGTTAACGGTAGTATGATCGTTGTAAACCTGACATTTTTCACAACGAATTGGTAATGATCCTTGAGTTTTGGATGTTCAACTCTGTTGATTTTCTGACAGATCGGTGCACCATATCGTAGTAAGTAGTCAATAGTATCCTGACGCTTACAAAGAACGAGGACCATATATGTAGGACCATTATTATTTCGAATCCAAAGACATTTATCGACTGATATCCCTTCTTGCGCTAGTTCCTCTTGTATTTCTGCATTTCCGGTGAGACACCTCTAATAACAACAGACAGAAAAGATGGTAGTCGAGGTGGTGTAGGCTGCTTCTGGCGCTTATCTGCCAATTTTGTGAGTTTAGCGCTTTTCCCGAAAATTTCGTAGGAAGCTTTATTCCGTATGGTAATTAGAAAATTTGGATCTATGGATTTCAAGATGTAGCCATTCCTAGTAGAAACGATTTGGACTAGAGTATCCCGTACCCTAGGAACGTATTTCATTATTTGTAGAAATATCATTTTGGAATTTATTAATTTAGTGTCATAATCTCTCAGTAGAAAATGATAAAACAGAATCAAATGTTGAGCGTGTTAATGTATGATCAATAGGCCCGGTAGTTGTATTTGTATGCTGTGGATTGCTCTTGATATCCATTGATGTAATAGAGAACCTTGATCGAACACGTTTAGCAGATTGTGTGGATTCAGTAGAAGGATGCCTATCTCTCGATATGCTTCCTATCGGTTGACTTCCCCAGGAAAAGTGGCGAGTTCGGCTGCTAGATCCAATGGATGTAATTTGTTCGCGCGAAGTGCTTGGATTATTCGGAATTATAGGTGGTAGTCCTATGTGTCGACCAGGGAGCGCTTGACAGTTTGTGATGCCAGAGTCCGTCATCGTGATGAAGCCTAGAGTTGAAGCCCAAACGAAGATAAAAACAAAGAAAAGGTGATGAAGATGAATGAGGTTATATCCTGGTGGCGAATGAGCGGGATATCCTGGAAAAGTAAGCGAATTTCAAATTTCTAGAAAAGTTACGGAATTCTCAGAACGAACGGAATTCTCAAACATGTTATTTCAGAAACAATTTTCTACTATTTCTTTATCTTCCATTTGAAACAGACAGTAGTTGACGGAATATTAAGAAGAAAAGGGTATGTGAAAAGAAAGCTCTGTTAACATTTGATTCAGCAGAGAAAGGCACGCAGATATAGTAAACTATTTCACAAGACATTATTGGATATGTACTTTTTGTAATAGTGGATATGTACTTTTTATAATGTTGAGGTCAATGAAAGGAAAATTGTCATATTTGAATAAACAGAGGAAGAAACGTAGATATTGTAAAATCTTTTTCAATACTTTTTAAATATTATACTCGAGATTTCTACATATTTTGTTAATAAAATACTATCATATCCTTATTTTATTGTCCTAACAAAACAATGTGGCTAAGAAAATAATTTAGTTTGATCGAGCTCCTGGTGTACGCCCCCCTATTACGAAATCCTGGCTAAACGAACCAATACATGTTGCCAGTAAAATAATTTACAATGATCGAGCCCTTGGTGCGTTAAGCACTGTATTTCATGTCGTGGACCCCCATTACGAAATCCTGGCTACGTGCCTGTAGCTAGGTACCTTCCCAACCTAATGGTATGTGTAAGCCACTATTTGGGAGGAACAATCACACTCTCACTCAGTAGAGCTGTCCAAGCAATACGGAGCTTCTTTTGTTTACGGGAGGTACACCGTACATTACCAGACCTAGTGGCTGATGTAGACTGTCTCCATTTAAAGACAATGTACATTTAGGAGCAGCTGTTCCCCTTGTAGGGTCGTGGACCTGCGGCCAGTAGTAGGAAGAGTTGACTCTACTATATATCTTACGCTTGAGGTACGAGAGTGCGTTTGCATGTGAGTATACTATTCTCGACTCAAGAGCGCCAATATACCACATCATAGTAGAGTATGGATCCCTCCCGGTAGGGTGTGGATCCGCCTCACTGTGCAAACCACTACCTTACCTTCATATATGTTGGGGTACTATGTAGTCTTATCACCCGGCCCAAGGGCAAGACCTAGTTGCCCATTCAGAGGTAGAGAGTGAACTCTCCCCTCTGCCGGTAGGGACGGCAGTTTACCTACCTCCAAGAAGTCGTGACGAGATAACACATATAATTCTAGATCCAGTGGCACGGGCTAGTCGTCATATGAAGATCAAGCCAAAACCTTGTTCTCTAAACTAGCAGACTAGTTGTCATAAGGAAGCAGCCGTCAGAAAAATCCGTACATAATGAGATTAACGTGTCTCCACACACATTCTGAGTTCCAGTCTCCTCCTTCAGGACCCTGATATGCCGCAATGCATGAAATTTCAAATATACACAGAGGTATACCTCCCCCTTTGTCAACACGGACTTGGAACAGGCCATGACGGAGTTAGACATATGGAGAAAACACACGGATCTTTTATTTTTACACTAATTGTTACATGAAAAATTGATCTTTTCGATCTTACTTCTAGTCGAATTTCATGTCTCGCCAAGTAAAACTGTGGTAGAAAATAATTCTAAATTTTACTGCAAAAAGGGAAGAACAAATATTATCGCTAAATATTCTATATGGAGGATGAGTGCTTCCTACAATGCAGTTGAACGAGTATCTGGTACAGATGCTTTTGGAATGTTGGCGACAGTATACATAAATAGATTTAAAAATATATGTGATAACGAAAATGTATAAATGTATAATTTTGATAAAACTATAATTGTGAGTAAGTGTATTTATAAAGAAACAACATTATAAATGATCCTAGAGCCTTTATGTTGAATAAATAAATAAAGAGGAAACAATCTAATATAAGGCATTATTTTTAATGGGTGATTACAACTTAGTATCTAGTTACGTCATGAACTAGAGTAATAAGGGACTCTTGCATCTATAATAGTTTTTCTTACATTTTTCTTCTTCATATGGACCAATAAATGTTAGAAACTGATAAATGTCTTCCGTACTTTGCAATCTAAAACACATTACCAGATCGGATGAGTGTTCATCTTTAACTCTCTTAAAACTAAAAAACAAAAGGGATTAGTTGCAGAGATGCTTTTGTGATATCATTAGCAAAACGAAGATAGGATATTAAGGTTTGCTGAGACAAAAGTTATCTATGGGCATATAAATTAAGCTCTGTAAGCTTTTGTAGTTTGTATAAACCTAATACATTACTTGAGGATATACGATTCTAACTTAATCCAGTAAAAGGATTAGAAATGTACTATTTTGCTTCTCTCTCTTTCTCTTTTGTTAATTGTGAATTTCACGGAAAACTGCTATCAAAAGTTTATAACAACACTTCCTCGAAATATGACGAAAAATCTAAGCAGAGGGATTTGATGACTAGGTACATTAGTAGGATAGGGTAAGCAAGCGTAAAAACATCTTATTCTTTACAATCTTTGACTTATGCTTTTGTTTGGAATAAGCTGACATTTGACATTCGATGAATGGTAGGGAAATGAAATGAAATCCATAATTTAACATTTCATGTTTATGCCCTTGATACAAAAGAAGGCGGATAAGAAAGTGAATGATTAAGAGAGTGAATAATTGTGAAAGAATGAGCGGAATGAAAATGTGGGAGGAATTGAAGCAAGCCGAGCAAACCAATGAATCAGATGTCCTCTATGAACTCATATGACCTGGGATCGAACCATGAATATTACTGAATCATTGTACCCTCTCAATGACAAGTAGAATAACAATTTAAAAGCCATAAGAACAAAATAAGTATAAGAGTACTAATAAAATCAATTTAAAAGTTGATTTCAGCGATACTCGTGTCTTTGTATGGAACATTTTCAGTACATATGAAACTAAATAATTGAAGGAAAATTCTTTAATTTGCTAGTTTTGTAAAGTACATATACTTCGTAAAATAATTAATAGATCCATTTGACTGCTAATAAAACTCCAACTGACTAAAGCAGTATTTATATTTTAAGATTATATATTTGTGTTACATATCCGAAACTGTAACAAAAATATACAATCTTAAAATATATATATACTATTTTGGTCAGTTGGAGTTTTATTAGCAATTTTGAATTTTCCAAAGCTGCAATGAATCCATTTGACTATAAGTTGTATTGTTATTGAGTTGTATTATAATATGTTCGTTGCTGCATTATATTTATTTGTCGATAGTTAAACGGAAGCTAAACCAGTGATGCTAACCTGTGGGAAAAATCCCATTTCGTGTGACTTTTTGTCGTTAATATTTAGAAAACTGATAAAGAGCAATATACTATGTGGGGTTTTTCATATATGCACACATATATAAAATCCACGTTAAAATTTTGTACGGGTGGAAAGTAGACATAACTAATCATAAATAGACCATAAATCAATTGAGCAAGAAATTCGCATTCCGAACGAAATATTTCCTTTGTCGTTGTTATAGTGTATGCTAGTTTGCAAGTGGGTTCTGAAGTTAGTTAATCATATACAATGGTTAAGAAACAAGCATCAAGGAACATAATTCGGGTACTTAAAAAATGAAAGAGAAAATAAAGCTAATGAACAAATAAATGAAAGAAGAAATAGAATGTCAACGAGAAACAATCAACTATAAGGATGTTCCTCACAAAACATGTAGAGAACGAAGCTTTTTCCATTATTACTACGACCAATAGAAGCTGATGGAAAAAAGTCATGGTATAGACACTGAACTTCTGTAAACAAAGTGTTTTTTTGTTTTCAATTAAGGGAGCATTTATTCATAAACTAGTTTATAAATATAGAAAATCGATAGAAGATAATTCATTCAGATCTTGTAAAAGTGCCTAGGTCACAAAATATGATTTTTTATATTACATATCATATTTGTAATAAGTATAACATAGGAAGTTCAAAGACAAAATGGGTTGACCCTAGAGATGGGATTTTATAATATTTGAGATTGACATCACTAAGCTAAACTTAAAATTAATCAATTGAAAGTTAAACTATGTACTCGATTTCATTTGTCTCACTTATGTGTTCTGTGTATTCAAATTACATGCCAAGTAAGCTTCCTTGAAACATTTCAACATAATGCTTTAATTATACATGGTGTATTTGAAGGAAACACAACTTTTGAAATGGAAAAAAAAATGAAATGAAATTTTGAGTTTTTTACGTCCCACGCTTATGCCGCTTAGGCTAAAGGAGACGGTGATAATGAGTAATGAATGAAAATGGTGGAATGAAGAAAGTGGGAGGAAACGGGAGAACCCCGAGAAAACCCACGCACACGGTGTTTGTCCACCACAAAGTTCAATTGGCGGGAGCAGGGTTTGAACCCGAGACCCCTAGCACCAGAGGTGAACGCTCTACCACTGAGCCACCGCGGCCCTCACTTTTGAAATGGAAAGGAACCTAACATCATCTTTTCAATTGATAAGACATCAGTTTATATTGAAATGATAATTGAAATGCAGGCGAGAACATTATTGACTAAATTTATCATTTTTCCAAGAAATAGAAAAAATATTTTTGGTAAGTATATTATTTATAAATTCAGTTAGTAAGTTCTAGAAAATTCTTTAATATTAATTAATAACTTAATTAAATTTAACTGTAATTATAAACAATATTGGTGAGTGGAAGTATTATAGATTTTACAAGACATACATGCATCAGTTTTAGAAGAAATCAAACAACATATACAATCTGCTACTGAATGGCTCATATTTCTCTTATACTCTACATAAGCAAATAATGAAAAAAAAGCTTTTCTAACAGAATAAAAACTATCAATTGTTCAGATTGCTAACGAACGACATATACATTTTAACACCATGAAATTGGTTTATCCCGATTTTCTTGAGAACTACGTTTAATAACACACCTTTCAATGTCGTCATGTTCATATCAATGTGATATATATATATATATATATATATATATATATATATATATATATATATATATATATATATATATATATATATATATATCATAGGGGGTATTCTGTCTTTTTTGACAGCTCATTTGCTGCAACTGAGAAGCTTCCACTCTTCCGCTAACTTCTTTGTCTTCACGTACGATTTCTCTGTTTTTATATCGTCCATTCTTTGTAGTCTTCTTCGCTCTCTCCCTCTCTTTTCTGCCAACATACGCTCTAGCACGTTCCTCATGATACAGTTCCTTCTTATCCAATGCCCCAACCAGTTACTCCCTTCCTCTTCTTAATAATATTTAAAATTGTTTGTTTCTTCTCGAACATTTCGAACATCCTCTCATTCGTTTTCCACCCGACCCAGCTAATTCTCTTAACTCTTCTCCACACCCACATTTCGAAAGCTTTCAACCGTTTTTCATCATTTTTGCGTGATGTCCATGTTTCTGACCCATACAGCACCATACTTAAAACGAAGCATTTTATGTCTTTTTCTCAACACATTATTTAAGGTCCCACAAAATAGTTTTTTTTCCTTAGAGACTCTTTTTGCCATTTCTATTCTTCTTTTATTTCACATTCGCACTTCATATCATCCCTAATAATACTATCCAGGTATCTAAAACTAATCAGCTGATCTATCTTCTCCCCTCCTACTTCCATATTTGACACCGATCCCTTCGTTCCGATCACCATGGCTTTTGTCTTTCTACCTAGGTATTAATAAATAAAATTAATAAAATTAATCTGAAAGTTGATTTCAGTGATACTCTTATGTTTGTATGGAACATTTTTAGTACATATGTGGCTAAGTAATTGAAGGAATATTCTTTAATCTGCTCGTTCTATAAAGTATATATACTTCGAAAAATAATTCATAGATCTGCTTGAATATACGTTGTATGATTATTTTGTTGTATTTTAATATGTTATTTTCTGCATTATGTCGCGTATTTGTCGAAAATTAAAGGGAAACTAAACTCCAAATTTATCAGTTGAAATTTAAAAATTCACAGAAAGGAAAAATGTACACTCAATTTTGTTTGTCTCATTTATGTGTTCTGTGTTTTCCAATGACAGGCCAAGTAAGCTTCCTTAAAACATTTCAACAAAATGCACTCATTATACATAGTGTGCTTGAAAAAAAAATTAAATGGAACGAAACCTAACGTTGTCTTTTCAGTTGATGAGACATCAGTTTATATTGAAGTGATAATTGAAGTGCAGGCGAGAACATTGTTGATTAAATTTTATCATATTTACAAGAAATGGAAAAATACTTTTGGTAATTATATTATTTATAAATTCAGTTAATAACTTTTAGAAAAATCTTTAATATTAATTAGGAACTAACTTAAATTTAACTGTAATTATTATCAACAATATTGGTGAGTGGAAGTATTATAGATTTTACAAGACATACATGCGTTAGTTTTAGAAGAAATCAAACAACATATACAATCTGCTATTGAACGGCTCATATTTCTCTTATACTCTACATAAACTACTGATTAAAGAAAAGGTTCTCCAGCAGAATAAAAACTGTTGATTGCTCAGATTGTCAACGATCAACACCATAAGATTCGTATGCCCCGATTTTCTTGAGAACTATGCTTAATAATACATCTTCAAGTATGTCATTGTGTTCACCTAAAGTGATCTATTATTCATATCTATAATAGCAATATGAATGGACAACAGAGAGCAATTATTCAGATTAAAATAAAGCTAAAATGCTAAATAATAATATATTTTACTGGGTCTCCTTCAGCCGCTATAGGGAATCAAAATTTCACTATGTGGCAGCGTCGCAGATTAACTTGGAACCGTTAGCATTGCTCTTCTTATCAATCAAGCAGTTATACTGATTGTTACGCTAATAAGCGATGCTAGTGTCAATGTCTATCGACTTTAACTACTACCTGGAAAAAATCGATGTAACAATTTGATGGATTTGTAGATCTTCTCTGAGGTTCTTTATCTGACAAGTAAACCTTACGTTTGGGTGAATCGAGTTGCTGACTGAGACTCATATGAGAAAGTAGTACTAAATGTGGTCAGTATTTCAGTGCAGTTGTAGGTGCGAAGCTCCAGGGGTTTAGGAGATACAGCTACCAGAACATGACATGGAAGTACAGAATAGTCTTCATACAGTTGGAGGTAAAAGCTCTGTAAGACCTCTTGTAACAAAAAAAGGTGAATAACAAATATATGGGTACATATTAGGACTAGGGGAAAGTTATATAGTAAGAGTATACCTGACGGTGGCCATCTTGAAATCCGCCATTTTGAATTAAGGTTAAGTTTTTAAAATAGGAATAGGGTCATGTGATACATGATTTAAGGCGAAAATTTAATCAGAGGAACAATGGTGACGTTAATTTTGATTTACGCGCAGTTGGTAAAAAGTTACAGGGAAATTAAATATTGTTGCAGCATATGTATGTCCTTTACCCCACCTTGTAAATTTTGTGTTAATGATAATAATTAAATAACAAGCAGGCGGATAAATATTAGGTCTATGGTAAGATTTGCCTTGATGGCGGCCATGTTCAAATCCGCCATTTTGAATCAGACAAAAGTTTCAAACAAAAAGCATAACAATGACACCTTATTAATAGCAAATTTTACCATAACTCCAACGGTATAACCATTTTTGCTTTATCATTAACCAGCGCAAAATTAAATGGATCGCTCTTTACGACTACTGCTTTGACGGAATTATTAACGACAAATGTGTCAAGTGTAACTCGATTGCCTTTGTCAGGTGTGCTCACTGTGAGCAGAGCATTTGTGCAAGTCATGCACTCTTTTCTGAACTACATATTGATTGTACTAATTGAGGGCTTTTCTGGAAGAAAGACCCAAGTTCAATTATGACTCAATTCCACTTTGGTCATTTTTACTTAAATTAGCAACTTGTTTATTGCGATAACAAATGCTGGTTAATGATAAAGCAAAAATGGTTATACCGTTGGATTTATGGTAAAATTTGTTATTAATAAGGTGTCAATGTTATGCGATTTGTTTAAAACTTTTGTCTGATTCAAAATGGCGGATTTGAACATGGCCGCCATCAAGGCAAATCTTACCATAGACCTAATATTTATCCACCTGCTTTTTATTTAATTATTATCATTAACACAAAATTTACAAGGTGGGGTAAAGGACATACATATGCTGCAACAATATTTAATTTCCCTGTAACTTTTTACCAACTGCGCGTAAATCAAAATTAACGTCACCATTGTTCTTCTGATTAAATTTTCGCCTTAAATCATGTATCACATGACCCTATTCCTATTTTAAAAACTTAACCTTAATTCAAAATGGCGGATTTCAAGATGGCCGCCGTCAGGTATACCCCTACTATATGACTTCCCCTAGTCCTAATATGTACCCATATATTTGTTATTCACCTTTTTTTGTTACAAGAAGTCTTACAGAGCTTTTACCTCCAACTGTATGAAGACTATTCTGTACTTCCATGTGATGTTCTTGTAGCTATATCTCCTAAACCCCTGGAGCTTCGCACCTACAACTTCACTGAAATACTGACCACATTTAGTAGATACTACTTTCTCATATGCGTCTCAGTCAGCAACTCGATTCACCCAAACGTAAGGTTTACTTGTGAGACGTTGCTACATACTGCAAATTCCGTCTCCAGACGAGGATCCGAAAGGTATACAATATATGGACGCTATTCTTTTAGAATATCTTATATATATCTTCTTGATATATATCCTATATATATATTCTTGAACAATATCATAGTAAAACATTTCAGTGTAGATAATAATTTTGGGTTATATCTGATTAGATTAACCATAGTGTATACCATCGTCTTGCTAGTGTCATAATAGAAACCGTGATAGATGTAAACTTTAGTAATTGTTTCATTTTAATAGGCTTTGTGATTACGATCTGTGGGTACAGCATACATTTTTAGGTTTACAGAAAAGAAGCGTGTAGTGAGAAACGTGAAATTTTTCTTTGCTTTTAAACGTATCAAATAGTTAGGAGTTTTAAGCTTCATTATGTCATTTTCAGGTACATACACTTACTTTTAAAAAGCCCGCCTAATTATTAAATTAGTGTCAGAATCTAAGAGTTGGCTTGGGAGACCCTGGTTATCATGGAATTCTAACTGCCTATTATATGTTACAGAATTCTGATTATTCTGTAAATTTTTATCCATAGTTTCTAGTTCTCAAAAACACTAATATTGGTGAAAATATAATCAAATGTTGCAATATATTAAAGTAATATGTTTGCAACTGTTAGAAGTATGTTTATTACTGCTAGGAATTGTCTCTATCACTGTTAGGACACAACCCGATCTAATATTAAGAGAGTTTCTTTGAAGTACATAAATATAATTTTAAACAGTCTGTTGCAGTACAACTATAAATTACACTGAGACCAGATAACTACGTGGAAATTTTCCTCTAATTTTTGTAGATTTTTGCATGCTGAATAAGAGGAAAATACTCAATAAATTTTATAACGTAAGTGCAATCTAGGATGTGCAGCTTCGGGATGAGGGATGCAATTGAACGAACAATTTTGTGAGCTATTCTCAATTAGCACACCAGAAAAAATATTGTGTGCATCGGAAGCATGATCTTTATATCTTACAAAGATATAAATCTTCTAGAAGTTATATATATCTAATAAAAATTGGTGATAGGTCTATGAATTAAGTTTATTGATTAATACATCAACAAGAAGATTATCGAAGGCCTTAGCAAAGTCAAAGTGTATTACATCTACTTGTCCTTGGGTTTTTACAGGAGGAATAATATCATACATAAAGCGTACATTTTCAGCATACGTAGCTACAACAATGACAACACTGTACCACTACACTCCACTGTTATGTTTAGTGATAATAGTGCGTTTCAAATCTGTGAACATTTGCATATGGTACTATTGAAACAAATTATCTATGGCAACACTGTTTGTGGTTTTCAATAGGGCATTTTGTTCTCATTAAATTGTGCAACTTTTGTTTTGATTGCTTTACGGTTTTCAAGATATTTACTTTAAACGTACATAATTCCATGATATAATTTTTTGGATATTCAAATTTTGAAGCCCCGTAGCTTCTATCCTTCTGGTCCATAGCACCTTAAATTTTGCTCATTTTCATTTCTCTGATCCTCTTTCAGATGTGCTATATGGCAATCAGATCTTAGCCACAACTTGTGGGACCCTCCAGTGTCAGGATAGGAAGAGTTTTGTATACTCCAATTAAATAATGACGCAAGATTGTACATAACTCTATAATGTATATAATTCCTTTAATTATAAAAGTTGATATACCATCAATTCCACAAGGGGATTTGACTTTCAGTCCTGTAATTACATTAATAACCTGATCAACAGTAAAACTAGGAAGAAAGTTAGTATTTCCAAAATTACATGAAAATTCTGTTTCATCATAAGACGAGCATCTCTGATATATAGATTCAAATAACTTAGCTCATGCATTGACAAGTTTATTAGCGTCATCTACATATTCATTATCAATCATAATATCTGAGGAAGATTTGGAACGATTATTATGCTTATTCACAAAATCTCATAATTTATGAGGATTTTTTGTTGAAGAATGTTCAATGCCAGAAACATATACTTTCCTATTCATATGAAGTTGGTATTTAACTTGCCTTCTACAGTTTGCAAAAACAGTATAATCATCAACAGATTTAATTATTTTATATTTTATACGCTTTTTCTTTAGCCTTAATTAAGGAAATAAAATCTTTGTAATACCATAAAGGAAAACTCCTGATTTTTGGTGTATACTTAGGAATATTATTATTCATACTGGTTTTAATTACATTCTCTACAGCATCAACAGCAAGGTTACTATTCTAGGCTAACAAGATATTAGTCCAATATGCATTCTATAATTCCTGATACAAGGTTAGATAATCTCCTCTATAAAAGGAATATCTTGGTAAACAACCAATATCATTGTAACATATCTTATTAAATATAGTAACCTCAATGGGATAATGATATGAATTGGGATTGGCAATAGGCAAAACTTCTTTAGTTGCATCAACATTAAAATTCGATATAACCAAATCTAAATTTGATGCATTAGAAATAACACTTAAATTATAATCGTCCAGAAATGAAAATAATATATTCTGACTTTGCATTTGGCATAAGAATGTATGCCAGGAATAAAATCTCTATTGGCCCAATCAAGGAATACTATAATCATCAATAATGAGAATCATAATTCAGAGGATTAATTTTAATAAAAAATGTTAATTTAAAAAATCTCATAAACAATAGGAAGCAAATTAGAGTGAAAGTAGGTACACAATAATAATGAGTTCTAATATATACCACTTCTATTAACAATTTCAAGTAAAATACATTCTTTAAAGATCTCAAACTCAGTTCTTCGTATAACTTTGATATTTCTATTGACAGCACATAACATACCACCTCCTCTTTGACAAACATTATATTCTGTCAGCTTTAAAGCAATTATAAACATCTGGAAAATTATTCTCACTGTTATGTTCTCACTCAGCGTTCTTTTAGTATATTTTCAGCATCAGCAACAGACGCAGATGGACTGAATCTAGTGACAAATAGAGTTTTTTCTCACAAAATCATTTTATTATTATTACAGCCAATATTCAATTTACTCATAGTCCTTTTAACATCTCTTGCCAAGTTCTGATTAACAACTATACTAGTATTTTTATCATTAATTTTCTTTTTATTTCTTGGTTCAACTTCTGTCTGTAATCCCTCACTTTGCTCTTCAATATCTTTGTTATTATCTAACTCAAGTTAATTGAACCATTACCAACCCTTGACTTAGATGTATGGTTAACCATATCATGGGACACATTTAAGCTTTTAACTGATGCTAATTCTGAATTCTTTATATCAGCTATAATAATAATAATAATAATAATAATAATAATAATAATAATAATAATAATAATAATAATAATAATAATAATAATAATAATAATAATAATAATAATAATAATAATAATGAGAAGAAGAAGAAGAAGAAGAAGAAGAAGAAATGAAGAAGAAGAATCACTGAATCACTATTATTATTCATTTTTATACGTACCTAGACAACATATACAATGTATGTTGTATTTGATTACATTTCAAAATTAGATTACATTTCAAAATTTTGTGGAAATATCGTGACATGATGTACTTGTTGGATGTGTTGCGTTCAAAACAATGCATAGATGATATATTGTATGTGTATTTCGTATTATCATTTATCTGCAAACTAACGCATACATGTCGTAATGCATCGAAACGGTTTGAACAGCACATGAATTGTTACTGATATAGCACATGATTATATGCTTCATTTCAAATACATTGCGATTAGTTTCAATATTTCTTCATTCAAAATCCCACGGGATTATATATGCCCCTGGACTAAAATATGAATCTGCAAAAATGTAGTAGAGCAAGGACAAACTTCCAGAACTCCTCGTCAAAGTCGTTTACAGCATAATAACATGCTCTATGTATGATTGAACTACGGGTCAGTAATCCGTTTAGAGTTCTTTTTTTAACTGTAGTCCCATAAATGCTGATCTTTATTCCGAGCAGTTAGGACGGATGTATGCTGTACTAAGCTAAATATAGCCTGCATTTGTGGACCGAAAGTGCATTCTGTTTCAACAGGATAACTCAAAACCACACTCGGCACGAGAAACGCAACAAAAAATTCAGGAACTTGATGGCATCGAACTGATGCCACACCCGCCCTATGATCCACCTTGACACCTGTTTCCGTCCAAGGCTCAATTCCTAAAATCGCGATGCTTCACCTACCAGCAGGAGGTGGAAACAGCAGTGCTGACTTCTTTGGCACTATGAACAAGATGTGATATTGACGTGCAAGTGAGGAAATGGCAGGAAGATGGCTGCATACTCCAACAAGAGGGGATATACTTTAAATGTTAACCTGTTTTCTTGTATTGTAATAAATATAGGTATATCATGTATCAGAATATTGAAAGATCTCCTTTGTATCAGTGTGAAAAATATTATTGTTGAAGCAACTAGCAATGTACTTCACACTTTCTTCACGCTTTGATCTTCAGCATGATTCCAAAAGTCTTACTATTCATATAATACATAGAAGATAAATTAAATATGCAAATATTTGTAGTGTTTGTATTGTTACAGAAGTAACTATATCAACACAAACTACGTTTGTTTTGTTTGCTACAATACAAAAATAATTGTTCAGGTAACTTGGTAACAAACTCGAAACAATTTATATAATACATTTCACTAAACAAAGTTTGTACTTTCAATACTCGTACAAGTTTTAACTACTTATTTTTTTGTTGCAGAGACTTTACGAGCTTTGAAAGTGTGTTCCAGGTATTAAAGGCAAAAAGGAAGTCAATGAAAATAATAAAGAATTTGTGATATAAATAAATGAGTTTGAGACAGCTCTTGTGATGACGAACAGAGTGGGAATTGAGTAAGTAAAGTATATATAATGTATTGTATAAGCGATAATAGTTTGTACTAATCTTTATATATAATATATTAATTAATTTAATTAATATCACGGTAGACGGGGCAAAAGAAATGTTTCTACTTTATAATTAGATAAGTGAAACGAAATATTGGTCATAACATTTTTTACAGACAGTCATCATACCTAATTGTTTTGGCTAAGAAATCGAATGCCAAAACATGTGAGTACAATAGAGCTATTAATGTAGAACATGTAACTAAAAGGTCGAACAAATGAGAAAATTGAGAAAGAACAATCTGAAATTTGAGGCCTAAAGTGACTAGAAATGCTATTGACGTACTACAACGAGTAATTGATGAAAGATTTCAGGGGAAGGCAATGTATATAGTGTTTATAGAATGAGAGAATGCTTAGATCAGGTCAACTGAAAAAAATGTACTGAAGAAAGTTATGATAAAACGAAAGAGTTTAAGGACTCAAAAAGTTTTTGAGTATTGACCAACAAATAATAATCAGAATAGAAGAGGAAAAACAGAGAAAAGTGAATTTATTCGATAAATATACGTACTACTATTACTACTACTACTCGTACTACTTCTCACCTACTTTGGTAAATACATAATGCATTTAAGGAAATAGTGAGTGAATAAAAGATTCAAAAAGATTCATCAAGCACCTTATATTATTGGACCATGTTTTTTCCTATTTTGTGTAAATAATTAGTTCACAAGGAAAATATTGATTTTCAAAACTAATTTAATTCTTTATTCGCTTTCTATTTCTCTACAATAATATTCAATATAAAGTTTGATATCCCTTTTTTAAGATTCATGATGAAGCAACGAAGTTGGAAAGTTGGTCTTGAAGTAAATAGACGTTTATTCCTATCTGTCTCTTAAATTTGTAAATAGCAAGTTTGGTTGAGTTGCTCTGAAATACTCACGAAGTAATTCCTTAGTATGATCGTTAAACCTCATAATTTGGAGCGTGCTGTATATTCAATTCTCACAGTCCATTAAACAATGTGACATACTGGAAAATTAGTTACGAGAGGCAGATAGAATATCTAGAAATGTTGACATACAAACGAGAAACTTTATGATTAGTTTAACAGCTTAGAAACAAAACACGAAACCAGAATCAATAGTTTAGAGCTATTGACTCTTCTGTATTTCTTTGGAACCACAGATGTTGACGTAATCAGTCGTAAACTTAACAGAACTTAACTTTCTGAAATAGAAAAGTGTCGGACAGGTAGGTTATTTTAGTTATATTCTCTTCTAAATTGTACTGAAATCTGCAGCTTTATTCCAAAGAATAAGCTTTAATTTTATGAATGTCACTGATGTTGACAATTCATGTATATTGAATTCATATACAACATTTTTAATTCGTTTCTATTTTTTCATTTTAATTGATATTTGAAACGCACAGGATGTAACTGCATTATTTTCCAATCGTTTTATTTATTAACTTTTATTTAAATGGCGAAGTTAAGACACTTTTACTTGTCTTGCACTTAACTATTTAATGTATTCATGAAAGAATGGCAAATATAAGATGATATGTATAAAATATATTGAAAGAACATTAGAACTAAAGAAATTAAAATAGAGAGATAAATGAAGCATTCAGAGCACAAGGGATTTAAGTCTACTTATCAAAGATGTGAGGGATAAAATTCATACTCTTCGTTTAAAACATGAAAGAAGTGAGTTATTTTAAGAGTTATTTATAATACTTGGACTTAAATCTTTTAAATACTGAAAGGAGTTTCAAATAAAGATCTTAAATTTGAAATATGTCTGAGTAAAGTTGCTCGTGCTTTTGAACTCCCCTAATCTTAAAAATAGAGAAAGAAATACACAGAAGAGAACTTTGGTGATACTGATTACTAGTAATCTGTCTCAAGAAATATTGTTTTAATTGTATTTTAAATATATAAATAGTTTATAAGGGATTGAAGTCCATAACCATGTAATGCCTACTGTAGAAAACTTTGTTTATCTATTTGTTTAATTATATTTGTTTAATGCAGTGGAACTCCGCCACCCAGTCTTTTTGTACTTTATTATGTTAAAGTTAAATATTAATATCTGTATGAAGTGAGAGGTTCTGACAAGTAAACCTTACGTTTGGGTGAGTCGAGTTGCTGACTGAGACACATATGAGAAAGTAGTACTAAATGTGGTCAGTATTTCAGTGAGGTTTTAGGTGCGAAGCTCCAGGGGTTTAGGAGATACAGCTACCAGAACATCACATGGAAGTACAGAATAGTCTTCATACAGTTGGAGGTAAAAGCTCTGTAAGACCTCTTGTAACGACAAAAGGTGAATAACAAATATATGGGTACATATTAGGACTAGGGGGAAATCATATAGTAAGGGTATACCTGACGGCGGCCATCTTGAAATCCGCCATTTTGAATTAAGATTAAGTTTTTAAAATAGAAATAGGGCCATGTGATACATGATTTAAGGCGCAAATTTAATCAGAAGAACAATGGTGACGTTAATTTTGATTTACACGCAATTGCTAAAAAGTTACAGGGAAATTAAATATTGTTGCTGCATATGTATTAGTCCTTTACCCCACCTTGTAAATTTTGTGTTAATGATAATAATTAAATAAAAAGCAGATGGATAAATATTAGGTCTATGGTAAGAGTTGCTTTGATGTCGGCCATGTTCAAATCCGCCATTTTGAATCAGACAAAACAGTTTTGTATCAAGTTTTAAACAAAACGCATAACAGTGACACCTTATTAATAGCAAATTTTACCATAAATCCAACGGTATAACCATTTTTGCTTTATCATTAACCAGCATTTGTTATCGCATAAGCAAGTTGCTAATTTAAGGAAAAATGACCAAAGTGGAATTGAGTCATAATTGAACTTGGGTCTTTCTTCCAGAAAAGTTCTCAATTAGTACAATCAATATGTAGTTCAAAAAAGAGTGCATGACTTGCACAAGTGCTCTGCTCACAGTGAGCACACCTGACAAAGGCAATCGAGTTACACTTGACACATTTGTCGTTAACAATTCCGTCAAAGCAGTAGTCGTAAGGAGCGATCCATTAGTTTTGTGCTGGTTAATGATAAAGCAAAAATGGTTATACCGTTGGAGTTATGGTAAAATTTGCTATTAATAAGGTGCCACTGTTATGCGTTTTGTTTAAAACTTTGGTCTGATTCAAAATGGCGGATTTGAACATGGCCGACATCAAGGCAACTCTTACCATAGACCTAATATTTATCCATCTGCTTTTTATTTAATTATTATCATTAACACAAAATTTACAAGGTGGGGTAAAGGACTAATACATATGCAGCAACAATATTTAATTTCCCTGTAACATTTTAGCAGTTGCGCGTAAATCAAAATTAACGTCAGCATTGTTCTTCTGATTAAATTTGCGCCTTAAATCATGTATCACATGACCCTATTCCTATTTTAAAAACTTAATCTTAATTCAAAATGGCGGATTTCAAGATGGCCGCCGTCAGGTATACCCTTACTATATGACTTCCCCCTAGTCCTAATATGTACCCATACATTTGTTATTGACCTTTTGTCGTTACAAGAGGTGTTACAGAGCTTTTACCTCCAACTGTATGAAGACTATTCTGTACTTCCATGTGATGTTCTGGTAGCTGTATCTCCTAAACCCCTGGAGCTTCGCACCTAAAACTTCACTGAAATACTGACCACATTTAGTACTACTTTCTCATGTGTGTCTCAGTCAGCAACTCGATTCACCCAAACGTAAGGTTTACTTGTGAGAATTGAAACTGATAATAGAAGAACTCAGCTTGGCGAACCTTCAGAACCTCGTATAACGTAATTAAACTCTGATAAGAACAAAAAATTGCCAGATTAAACCTCTGTAATTGTTTCCTGTGAGGAGTAACATGATCATAAGGCTTCAGGTTAAATACAAATCGTATTCAACTGTTTTATATTCTTTGTAAACGAATCAAAAGTTCTTCAGGTAAATCTTAGTACACAATACCGTAATAGCGAAGATGAGATAATACGGTACTAGTGAGAGGAAAGTGTAATTTTTATGCTTTGAGGAAGGAGTTTTTAGTTTCCATAACGAATGAAAGGCTGAATAAACTCTCGGCATATTTTCTTATGTGATCTGATCAGCTAAGATTTTTGTTAATAACGATTCTCAGATTTGAAACAGTTTCACAAAGTAAAACTACGTTGCTATATAAAACTACGTTAATAATAACCCTTTGCTAATGTTACTTAGTATTAATCTTGAATGATACACGTATTTCGTCTGTTTGGATTTATTTTCAAGTTATTTTCCCCGCACTACTGTAAAATGTTATTTAGATCGTTATTTAATATTTTAATTGATTCATGCAACTTCGCCGGCGAAAATTCAATATAAGTAAATCATCAACGTGTAAGTGGTAATTTGCAACTTCTATTTGATTTATGACGTCATTAATATACAGCGTGTCCACAAAACACTCGCGATTTCGATTGACTATGAAATGAAAACTTTTTTCAATATAGTAAGTGTCAGGAGATCATTAACTCAAAACAATTCTGTTTCTTCCCAGGTTCTAACATTACTCCTTGTTCTGCTAGAGGGCAGTATATTCAAGATGGCGTCCACGCAAACAGCAACGAAGTTGATGTGGTGTAGAATTTCACTCAATAAGAAGTGTGTGTCTGTTCAGCGTGCGTTGAGGCATAAATTGATGTGAAACCACCTTTGGACAACTCAATCTTGCAGTGGTGCAACGATTTCGTAGAAGAAGGGTGCATTTGTGATAAGGGAAAAGGAAATTACGGCCGACCACCAGTGCCGCAGCAAGTTGATGATCGTGTGAAAGAAACCTTTCTGCGGAGCACCAAGCGATCTATGCGAAGAGTGAATCAAGAACTACAAATCCCAAGAAGCACGGAGGGCAAGGTGTCACGTAAACGCTTATACTTTCATCCGTATAAACTGGTGCAGAAGTTGAAACTGAAGATCATCCAAAGCTACTGTAGTTCTGTTCAGATCTTCAGCAATTACTCGAAAATAATGATAACCTGTTGTCCAAGATCATTTTCAGTGATGAAACAAGCTTCTACCTACATAAAAGGGCCAACAGTCATAATGTACGAATTTGGGGATCGGAGAATCCCCACGCCACACTGGACTCACCGACGTGTAATGTTTTTGTGTTATGTCAGAACGGAGAGTTTATGGACCCTTTTTTGAAGGTCTGTGTTTAACTATAGTTACCTGGATATGCTACGGAACTGGTTGACGCCACAACTTACTGATGTAGGTGACTATCTTTTTCAACAACATGGAGCACCACCACACTGGCACTGCAATGTCCTTAAGTTTCTCAATGAACTTCTGCCAAACAGATGGATTGGTCGTGCTGGACGCAATGACCAAATGTTTCTTCAGTAGCCTCCTAGGTCACTGGATCTTCCTGTGGGGTATGTTAAAGATATAGTTTATGTATCTCTACTACCGAACTATGGAAATTCTGAAGGAACGAATCACAGAAGCTATCAACACTATCACGCCGGATACACTTCAAAAAGTGTGAAGTGAGCTTGATTATCTAATAGATGTTCGCCGCGTAACACGTGAGGCCCACGTGCAGTGCCTGTAATGAACATATACCGCATGAAACTTTGTGTTGATATACCTTTAGGCAACAAATGAACAAAAACTTCCAAAAATTTTTCATTTTATAACCAATTAAAATCAGGAAGTGTTTTCGTAGACACGTTGTATAGTGAGAGAAAATGGGGTATCAAAAATTTTCTTGTATTATCACACCATTTGCTATTCGTAACCAATCAGATCCTCGTTTGGAATGATAATACATTGTCTTCTTCCTAACAAGTATGACTTCTTCCACCAAATTGACGCTTGTGAAAAATGGTGGTAGCATTTTGACTTTTGTACTAACAAGGGACGTATACGAACCGTTACAGTTAGATATTTATGAAAATTCGTACCCCGGCTAATTGTGTATCGCTGATCATCATGGTGATAATCACTCGGTGCGGAAATACCTTGTTTACCCACTACATGTAATACGTATACCACTCAGTGACCGAGTGAAGCCATGCCGAGTTATACCCTAAAAACGCCAGAAAAAAGAAGAAATTGTAAAATGTATGCGAGTAACCTGATATCTACAGGAGGGGACATATGATCAAGAACAGGGCAGAAGTGTCACACAAGCAGTGTTGCCATACTACAACAAAATTATAGGTTTTCAAATAGAACTATACCATTTTATGGCATTAAAACAACTGGAATAAATCGTGAAACAAGATAATGCAATCGATGTTATCATAGATGTAGGCCTACATATGTACTACATACACGCAGGGTGTTCATTTTAGAAGTTTCCTCCGTTGAAATGAAGTGAAAGAAGAGTTTCTATCCACATGAAAAATTTGTCTGGTTTCGAGGGTTTAAATTAAAGTTCTGTATGGAGACAACTTCTGATATAGGTAGAGGTAAGGAAGTTCGATAGGGCTGGAGACTTATCGAACTTCGGTTTTGAGAGTTTATTATCCGGTACTAGAAACTTTCGAGTATTTGAGATTACCTAAATTACGAGTAATATCTGTACTTCGAGTATCATTGAAACAAACTTTGGTAATTTTCGGTGCGAAGCTCACTCTAGATAGCGCTGTCTCTTTGTATGTGATGTCCGACGGTAACTTGCGAACAGATTGTACGATTTTGATGGAACTTACTTTAATGGGTCGACGGCGGAGAAAAATGGGTCGACGGCTATAAGGCTTGAATCCCATTTTTTGGAAAGCCATGTTAACATTTAGTAGTATTCATCTCCTCTCCTATGGGGCGACATTGATAAATCCTAAACGTTTCAAATTACATATAAAATATCAATCATTAATAAGCACTTTTTTCCTTCATACCTGGCATAATTATTATTAATTTCCGCATTGTTATCGGCACTTAAGATTTCATGCCAACCTTGCTGCCCTCCGAAGCTAGGGGTCCTTGATTCGAATGTCAGTCAGGCATGTATATTTCTTTTGGTACAATCCGCAGTAAAAAAAAAAAAAAAAAAAAAAAAACCTGCATGTAAGTTTATTGTGAAACTACGCCTAACAGCGCAAGGAATCAACATAACGCTAAGTGGCACAAATCATGCCACGAAAAACCTCGGCGTCCTCAACTACACACCTATTTTGGAGCAAAAGACTTCATCTTTTCTCAATAAACTTACATGCTCATGTTGTAGGTTTTTTGCTGCGGAATGTACGATTAGCGTCGCACATAAGAGACGGGCCTAAAACCACATTAAAAAAAGAACTCATGGTTGACAAAATTTGGTGACATTCGAAAACTTTTGAATGCTCGAAATGAAGTTTCGTAATGGTACGACAATAACCGAAATGTCAGTAATATTGAAAGTTTGGATAATGTTCAAAATTTCTATAATACCCAAAGTTTCGAGAATACCAGAGATTTTGTTAATATTCGAAGTTTCGAGTATACCCGAAATTTCTCTAATAATCACATTTGCGAATGTACCTGAAATTTTGATAACACTAGAACTTTCAAATATCCGAAACTTCGATAATATTCATACTTTCAATTAGTGGTGGGCAGTTCCGGAACGATTCATTCCAAAAGAACGAATCCTTTAATGGAATGAAAGTATCGAATCTCTGAAAGGAACCGGATTGACTGGCGGAATGAAAAGACGGATTCGCTCAACGGAAGGAAGAGAGATTGAGACAGTGGATTCGGTTAATGGAACTAGAGGACGGAACCAAACAACACAAGTTTATGAGTAGACCCAGTTAATGGATTGATATAAATGGAATCAGACAAAAGCAGTACTGCAAACCAGTTGGACAATGTATGACAGAGAGAGAGAGAGAGAGAGAGAGAGAGAAAAGGTCCTAGTGTGCATGCCTACAAACAACCAAGCCTTGTTTGTGATTTTTGTGTTCCTTCTAAGAATATTTTGATCACGAAACTCTCTACCAATGAATGGAGTGGGGAGGGTGGCAACTAGTCTTATCAGAATGTTTGTTGACTTTCGTCTCTTCCACAGGTGTTTAGGATTACCAGGTTTACTGATTTTTTGTATTACAATTCAGAAAATGAGTTTTTTGGTGTAACCTATATTGATGCATTGTCATGTAAAATTCACAATCGATTGTTTGATTGGGCATTAATATTACAGTTCAACACAAAGGCTATATAGAATAAGTCCTATTTCATAAAGTGAGATTCAAAACATTACTCTGACTTTTCTCAAAGGCAATCGAAACCGAAACCATACGAATATTAACCACTTCACTTAGCTCCAACTTAAACTAAAAGTTTGTTTCACTACGAATAAACACCTGAAATTATACTAACTTGGGATCTTGAAGCCGTCTTGACGAACTTTCTAGGTTTCTAAGCCAAAGTTGCCAATATTTAAGAAGAAATTAAATCTTCAGTTAAATGTCCCGTTCTTAAGATCCTCACGAAAGTAGATGATTATGAAAGTAATTGATGGAATTCGATGGTATGAAAATGGAAGGAAGCAGGAGGACCCCAAGAAACACCCGGTAACACAATGTTGTCCACCACAGACTCTCATGGTATGGGTTCGCAGGTTCGCACCAGGAGTGACATTACGACTGTGACACCGCGAGTCCTCCACCAATAATTAATATAGCCGATAAAATACATCACTGCTGAACTCCATCGGGCAACCGCGGAGCGGTTAAAAAAATAATAATAAGTACGCATAATCCATTTGCTTTGAATTGCTCAGTAAAACGGATCCCTGCTTTTCACTGTTTGTCGCTGTCAAATGCTTGCCAGAGTTACTCCTTGAGGGGTGCTCATCAGTGCCTCTTGATTTTTCACATTTCTCATAATACTACGGAAATCAAATAACCTTATTTTTTTTAAGTTTAATGTTCCACTGTTCTGCATCGACATTAAGCGAGACGATGATGAGATAGATGATAATAGAAGAATGACGAAATGGGAGCAAACGGAATAACCCCGAAGATAAAGCCACGCACACAGATGAGAGATTGGATCGAACCAAGAACCCCACACACCAGTGGTGAGCCCTCTATTACACCCATCACGGTCTAACATTAACATTTCTCTCTAAATTTCTTAATTACTTAGAAAAAAGTACTTAGTAACGTATTCTATGTTGTCGAAAAGGGTGTGTAGGCCCTAAAAGTTGTTTTACAACCAGCATTAGCGTTAACAACGTTCCTAGACTTAAGAAAGGCAAAAACCGTAATCAAGATAAGAATGGATTGTTTTATTGTCCGGAGGACCAAACAATAAAATTTCTTACGTAAGTAATCTACTTTACACACACACACACACACACACACACACACACACATATATATATATATATATATATATATATATATATATATATATATATATATAGGTCTTACATAACGATTTATTGCTTGTATCTAGACATCTCTAGTGCGTAGGGTCTATGGTTTGTTTCAGCTCGCATCAAGTAAAATTTTGTGGCGCATAAACACCATCTGCGTAGTTTTTTTCTCGAGTTCTCCTGTTTCTTCCCGTTTTTTCATTCCATTTCTTTCATTACCATTTTCTTTAGCCTCGGAGCATAAACGTGGGAAGTTAAATAGTAATAAAAAATAAACTGTATCCTAACATGTTTGTTTTGCTTTAAAATTGTACACAATAAAATAAAAGTAAAAGAGCATTATTATAATAATTAGTTTTAATACCTTAGATCGTACCAGTGGCGTACACAAGAAGTTTAAGGTTTAAACTCTCTTGAGCAAGATATTATGGAATCATAAACTTTCACTGTGTGTTAACTTATATAAAAATCACGCTTGTCGTAAAAGAATAAAATTGACCTCTTGATGAAATTCTGCATACGCCACTGGCTCGAACTATACAGGAGACAACTTATAGAATTTAACATGCTTTGAGATGGTATGAAACTATCACGTGCGAATCCACTGACGCATCCACGGGGAGGGCTGGGGGCTCAGTCGACCTCGCCTCCCCCAAAGACTACCTTTTAAAAGGCTTATATATAAAATATTGTACCACGTTATTCTGAACTGATGTAAAACTGTTACGTATTTTAAGCCTACATTATTCGTCTAGGAAGCACAAACGACCCCCCACCCCCACCAAACGACGCTTCTGGATCCGCTAGTGTGTGAATTCATCATAATGATCAGACAGACTGTTTAGAACATACATTGTATATATTCACTCTCGTGGTAATATATTTATTTCTATTTTTCATCTTCATTAAACTCAGTGATGATTTCAAAGTTTTTCCCGGGTAGGCTTACTATACTTCTGGGATTCAAGCCTGTGTCCAGAAAATTGTCAGGAATTAACTAATGTCCGAAGTTTTAGGGAAAATGAACACAGGCTTGATCCCTAAGTAATTTCACTGTGTTTGGTCAAGTGGTTGGCTTGCAAATCTGTCTTGTGCTGATAATTATGAAAAAAATCAATAGAAATAAGGTGTTCTTCGGAAGAATACTTTACTCAGAAAAATAATTTAGAAAATAATTAGGACAATAATATAAAAATATATTTTAAGCTTAAGTAAAGAAAATGAGCATAAGCATTTTTGGAAGTTAAGGTTAGACTTTTTCTTAACTTCTAAATAAACACACACCATTAATATATATATATATATATATATATATATATATATATATATATATATATATATATATCCCAGATTGGTGTCCAGAAATTATGGTAATCCTACCCCGGGAAATTTGGATACACAGAGGGTGAAAGTAGCAAAAATACTGGTAACCCACGGGGAACATGATCAGAGATATGTTTGTGGGGAAATATCCCTCCTGAGCAACCCCTGAAATCATATTGATTTAATTAATACTTTACTTATTTATTTTGTATTTATTTTCCTTAAAGGCGAAAAGGGGAGTTTGCGTCCAATGCGTCATCATATCTGATTGCGACAATGTTTGAACTAGAGGTCATTGAGAGAGAGAAAACATGACAGAAGATAACCCATTTGGTTTAAAAATTAAATTTTGCTTCAAAATTTTAACAACACCGCACATGATCAATATGGTTGAGGTGTTGGACCGTATACTATATCATACAAAGAGCAAATTACCGTACTTGTACGTTTAAGACCGTTGTCTGGCAACACTGATGCAATAGGTGGTCAGCAAATAAGAAACAACAGCTAGAATTCAGGAAGAAATTGAACTTTCTATGTATGTATGTGTGTGTCTGTCGAAAAAGCAGTCCCTTTTTGCACGCTATCCTTTCTACTCACAAATACAACTTTGCAATAACTTATCACATGATAAGTTATCTGACTAGTTTGGCTGCAAGAAGGAATCATTGGCTGCAAGAAACTTTCATAATATTCGTACTTTCGATAATACACGAAACTTCGATAATACTCGAACTTTCGATAATGCTCGAAATTTCGATAATACCCAAAATTTCGATAATTTCAAATACTCGAACGGTTTCGAGTACGGTACCCGATGACAACTCGATAAATTTTCACTCCCGAAGTTCGATAGGTCCTCAACCTTATCGAACACCCTACCTCCTACGTGTCGTGGGCAAAAGACAAGTTGTGACAGGAAAAGAGCAGCCAGCAAAGTTCTGCTAATTGTGTTCATTTTTTCGTCAGTGTGTAACGGACTTCAATACAGTACTCTTCCCGTTGTTCCTTATTATAACTGTACAGTACGTACAGTACTGTATTCGTAAATTGTTCTTGAAGTATGCTAAATGTTTATATAAAAAAATGAGTTCATAGAACTTCGGCTTATCCGGGTTTTTTGTTATCCGGCCTGCCCCTCCGCCATATTAGGCCAGATACTTGGGAGTCTACTATACGTATGTATGATACGATCTCTGAGAATTTCCTTAAATAAAATGACATAATATTTGAATTTTTGCTTCAGTTAGAATAACTCGCATTGAGAAACGAATATAAATTCTCCGTAGATTTTAAAGAGGAGAAGAAATGTGTTATGTGACTACATTTGATGATTTCTACTCCTTTTTGCAAGTCCATTTCGTTACGTTCTTTTTGTAGGAATGAAAGAAAAAAGAAACAGGAAAAGAGAAAAGGGAAAGAACGGGAAAAAGCATTAATTTTGTGGTTGTCTGCAACTAGACATTACCTATTTCAACGCCTCGCATCTCTCTTTCTCCCCCCTTTCCTACTCATCTTGTGGTAATACGTCACGTATCAATTAACTCAATTGATGTTACTCGGTTGGCCAACAGGGGACGGCTCTCCCTAGGCCTTGACAAGAGTCGTTTGTCACGTCACTTGCCTAGTGTCCGAGTCATTGACCGTCACAGGGAGTGGACACAAAATCTTCTTTTCCTCTTACTTTTATATATAAATTGCTGAAATAAATGACGAGAACTATCTTTCACAATCCAAAAGAAAAGACTGAATAAGCAACTCTTACTTCTGCCCCGTCTCTATTCTGATAAATTATGCTATTTTATTATTGAAAATTCTTTTAGTTGAGCACATGGAATGCTATTAGGTTAATGATTTTTAGAAACCTACGTTTCGTTATGTACAGTCAGCAGCAAAAGTATCTCCTCCTGACTGTTATAACTCCATTAGGTCAGGCCCAGTACTTTTGCTGCTATCACAAATGCCTGTACAAATGCAACACAAGTTGCACCTAATATTTCAACCAGCAGATGAAGTTGGTAAACCCGTAAAGGGTTGAAACAGTCCTTTGCTGTTCATTGTTGAACGAAGAAAATTTCTCCATTTTGAGGTTTATCTCTATAGTGAGGAGCATCTTTTCTAATGGGTGCTATTTATTATTAATATAATTCGTTGTGTGCGTAATGCATTATTTCACTGCATTCTGTAATAGGAAACTGATCATACATGAGTTAGAAAATGGTTGAAATTACTGAAAATATCAAATCTGAAACGATTATAACAAATAAGTTTGTAAATCTTTGTCTCAATTCACGGAGTTATACCAATTCTCCGTCTTTCGAATATCTCTTTTCTTCTCCACAGGAGAAAATCTGGCATATCATACAGAGTATGGATTAAAATTGGAATTGAAATACATTTAAAATTACGGACCTGTAGGGATTTGAACCCGGACCCCTTTGGTAGAAAACCGATGCAGAAATCATCTACCTTCGCTGACCTTTTACTTGATGTTGCACAAAAACTGTTAGCTAATTGAAAAGCTCTCATGTAAGGCTAGTCTAGATAGTAAGGCCTGTTCGAGGAGACGATGAAGTAGTTGAATTACTCATCGTCTTCTTCAATTCACAAACAGGTCAAATAAATCTTTCTCAATGAGAGAGATTTCTCAAAACATTCTTCAAGTGAGGCTGACTTTTAATTTGGCCTCAGTCAAGGAAAAAGAATGGGAAGGACGTTATTTTCTAATTATTTAAATGGTATCAAGATGTCCAGGAATATTAGTTATATTTTGAGATATTTTAAAGTAAAACATGCTACGCAAACATATTGCTTAAGTAACTAGTACTTTAGTTCGTCACCTTTACACGAAGGAGTTGTAGCGTACTGGTGTGGTAGGAAATTACCAAGAGTCAGACCCGGGTTGGAGTACTGTAGTATCAATTTTCTGCTTCAAATTTTATTGTTTATATGATTGTTATTGTATTTTTATTCTTGCATTATTATTATTATTATTATTATTATTATTATTATTATTATTATTATTATTATTATTATTATTATTATTATTATTATTATTAACAATCATTCCAAATCTCCGTTGGTTCATGGATTTGGTTTTACATAAGTTATATTGTATGACGTAAAATGTGATTTGTGCAAAAACTACGTTTATATGATGGAAGAGCTCTAGCCCTTAATTATTCTCTACAAACTAAGTCGTGTCTGACTGAAAATAACTCATGTGAAGCATAAGAGAAGGAAGGAATAAGCAGAGAGAAAAATCGAGTTAAAAATTTTAACGGATTCACGTGTTTCATTGCTCCTATATACTGCAAAAGTGATTTTGAATATCTACTCGTCCTAATCTAATGTGTTTAGTCGCATAGAAATTGTATCGTTTAACAAATTTGCACCAAATTATAAGCTTGAAGTTCTCTAGGAGGGTTTCTCGAATATTCTTTCTACACCCAAACAACTGGAGAATTTCTTGGATATTTTATCAGAAGTTGAAAGAGAAATATAAACAACAATAATGTACAATATGTCAATAAATGAAAATATTTATACATCGCTCGAGTTAAAAGACTCTGAAAGAAGTAGAAATACACATATTTGATTTATCTACTTTGTCTCAAGAAAGAATAAATTCTCCGATGAAGAAGTGAAGTGGAACGAAGTCTTAACATCTCCTGGTTATGTATCCCAGGTAATGGTGATAGATCAGAAATAAAAGCTAATTGTTCCGAAAGAAGTCGTGGAACAAGAGTATAGAAGAAAATGGAAAATTTTCGAAAAAAAAAAACCTCACGGACACAATGTTGTTCACACAAACTTCTATAGTCTGTGATCGAATGAAGGACCTCTTACATCAGAAATGAGCAGCACTCTACCACTGAGCCATCGTGCCGTTCCCTTTGGAGGAAGAACTAAGAGTCCAATAGATGTATCGGTCAAATAAATATTATGTGTGATAAACCAAGGTACAAAAAGTACGAACGCTCAAAGTATGGAACTTCTAGTTTTCTGCTTCTGGAAACTATAAGTGCATTTTTTTAGGTCAGTTATTCTCAACTGATCGACCACGTGCGTCCAAGGATCGAGGACAGGTTGTCAGTCGGTCACTATTAAGGCGATGTTAATACACTTAATTATTGTTATTATTTGTAGAAGAAGGGTCGTATGGGGTTAGCGGAAAGGGTGTCTTAATGTTCAAAAGACTGAGAATGACTTTTCTAGGTTAATTCTAAGAAAATTCAAATTGAATGAATAGTTTATTAAGCATCTAGTAGAGTAGATTTAAGAGTCTTAAGTACCTGTATTATTAGTCCTATCATTGATAACGAAGTGATTGAGACAGTTTTCTAATAGACGAGGAAATAGAACAAGTAAAGAAGCTCATAGCAGGATGGCAAAAACACGTTGTAGTGACAGGGGACTATGTCGTGGAATGATACAGGTAACTGTATTCATATCGATAAGCTTTAACCTATGTAAGGATATTAACTTGGTCTTCGCACTAGCGTATTTCATTACAATTTACAGCATTTGGGAAGCGTTGTAAGATAAATTTTACAGACCTACGTAGTCATCACTCAAGTCCGTTACTAGTGGTGGGGATGAGGGGTTCAGTTCCCCTAAACGTTTCAGTTGTTCGTAACTATATACTGTGCACGTATGGATAGCTATAATGTAAATCCAAGTCAGCCCTCCAGAAACGATCTCGCCCTTCCATCTTAATGTTCTGCCTACGGTCCTGTCAACAATAGTCAACCAAAATTCCATAGATGCTTCCTTGAGTCACAATAATTATTTCTTAACCTGTACAACATTGAGTAAAACGTATTTTAAATTTGGATGAAATTGATACAGAATTTACGGAAATATTCTTAACAATGACGACGCCAGCTATAATTTCTTGATGGGGCAAGCGAGAGGCAAAGAAAATTGGAGCAACAAATTTTTTAAACCGAAAAGGGTAGTTTTCAATTATTTGACCTACATTACAATATAACATCCCGTCACCAGGCACAGGTACTTGCCCTCCAGTCCCCCCTCTGGTGGTGTTACAGATTCTTAACTTTTTTTATTACTCGGAGCACTACAAATTTATTAGGGACTCAAAAATAGAAAGGTACTGTGAAGGAAAGGCTGAAAGAAAGGGAGAATGTGAGTGACTGACAAGAAGTAGAAGATGTAGTGGTGATGTGGTCGCTAACTTGAAACTTCTAAATATTCAACCATCGAATATCTTAATTTAATAACCGAAGTAAGTTAATTGGTAAATTTAATATTTATATGTATTTCTTTAATGGTCATTCAATATTGGACTTCCGAAGATGAAAATGAACTAAACTTATTGATCGCGCATATGGCGACAACTAACAGTCACGATTTTCCTTCAGTTTTAATTAAAATAGAAAAGACTGAAAGAGAGATATAGTAAAGTCAAGAATAAGGTAAAGGAAGCAGAGGAAGGAGAAGAAGAAGTATGTAGGGAAAAAGGAGGGTTGGAAGGTCTTCTGATGGAAATATGTCGGGAATAGTAAAACACAAGAAGGAAACATTACAGAAAAGATGTATTGAATGTTCTATGTAGAAAACAGAAGAAGATAAAAGAGGGAGGAAAGAAGAGGTGGAGAGATAATCATCGAAATATAGTAAAGACACTTGAATAGGTAGAAGAGGTTCTTTATATTCCCATTCTATCACTTGAGAATCTGGTTTGAACTGCTTATTGCAAGACACATGTTTACCCATAGAACTCTCACCTAGATCCAGGTAAATGCACCAGTCGAAGTCACTTAAACCCAGCCCAGATGATGAGAAATGTTGATTGTCGTATTCGTCGTTCCTGATTATGAAGCAATCTTTATTTGCTTATTGAATTTTGCATAATGAATCAAAGACTATTTGAGTTAGAAAAAATCCAAGTGATAAGCTTATTATCCATGAATTGAAGTTCTTGAATTTTTGGACAAAACACTTATTATATCCAGATCCATTATATTTCTTCGGTTTGCCTTATAAAGCCGTTTCGAATTATTCAAGTATTAGAAATCTTCATAACCTAGGTCATGAATCATACGTTAACACATTTTCCAATTAAAATATACATATAACAAATATTATTAGTTTACATTAAACTTTAGAGTTCTTTACTTAAGACTAAAATTACCATTCTTTCAATCAGACATTCATACCATATTTGATAATGTATTAATACAGGTAAATAGGTTAAGTATTGCTTTAGAAAGGAAACTAATACTTAACTACATTTTTATAATATTTATTACATCTACTAATGATAAGAACACAAGAAAAGATGTTAGTTATAGTCACACACACACACACACACACACACATATATATATATATATATATATATATATTAGTATATATAAAACGTTAAACATACCTATCAATATTTGTATCATGATATTTAGCAAAGCTTCCTACAAAATCAAACATTCGTGAAAAGAGATAGACTCATTTGTCGTAGTTTTATGTAAAGAAGAAATTTCGCTGTACGAGTCTATTTTATGGTTGCTTTAAATAATATCACTTATTTAGCTCGTCCATATTTCACTTGTCAGGTGTCAACACACGCTGTATCTTTCCTCAACACATACACATAGTGTGATAATTATGTACTTTGAACTGATACATATTACGTATGCATAATTATTAGGCTAAATCTTTATTCTCACCACTTATTTGGGTATGTAGTCAAAATCGAGATATCTTGAATATTTCAAAAGATCAGAGTTACTTTAATATAATTTAGAGTACGACGATTTAGTAAAATCATTTATTATGAAAGACGCCTTAGGTGGACTTATCATAAAGAGTTTTAAACTATATTGTCAATACTGCTTATCACTTTGCGGAGCGATCACATTAATTTCATTAAGACACTATTGGATTTTGGAGATTCATAAGTCGCGGAAAGGAGTAGAGATGTAATTATATATATAAAAAATCTGTTTTCACAATGTTTATGGATACATCCAACGTTAAACCCAGAGTCACGATAACCTGCCTCTTTACTACAGCCAACATGCAATTAGTAAGATAATACATAGAGGTGTTAGACACATATATAGGTCAGATTACAACACAAGGATAATAATAACATTTAAGTACAAAGCTGTATACTCTACACATTTAAATTTTATGTTTGTCGAAGATACGAAACCACAGAAACAGAACGTATTTATTATATCACAACCGATCGGGGAAAGCAATAAACCCTTAGTTTACCTTGATACAACGTATCTTGACCTTACACTACACTCTTCGTAATAAATGGATATCTATAGCATATTTATATTTTAATACATAGCATATATTTATTCATAGCATATATTTATATAGCATAGCATATATTTATATAAAATATATTTATTAATCTTTACAATTGACAGTTAATTACTCCGTTCAATATAATTTCAAAGGATGCGTAAACATATCACAAGTAAAAGAAAAAAACTCGGCAAATCAAAAGTGTAGCGCGCAACAAACAAAACGTATTCACGTCGTAGTCGATCCTTAGTGATTTGAAATTTGTAGTTATCGTGAGAAGCAGGCAGGCATGACCGCGAAATATTATACACTGTGCAATACAATAGTGACAATATATTGCAAATTGATTTATGGTATTGGAAATTTTTGAGTTTACAATACATAATGACAAATATTTACAAGAATTTAGCAATAAATTCGTGAGCCCAAGGCGATATTGAACCAAAACTGAATGCAATAACCACGAAGGTTAGTGAGGACCAAAATATTTCGCATTGATATGACAAACTTAAGAAAAAGTTGTAAAATATTTCAAAATTATTTTACTGTAGAGAAAGTTAGAACATGAATAAATCATCCACCGGACAATCGTTCACGACCACGGCAAGTCAAAGCTGGTGATGATAAAGTATTCCTCGGCATATGACGAAGGTATATAACCCTACAAATTATAACTTACAACATCTCGTGCAAATTAAAACGAATACATAGATAATATCTCTAGGTTTGAATCGGTTAAAATAAGTGGGTATATAAATTGTCAAGTTTTACGGTGGGGTACGTTACAAAAAATCTTATAGAAGGAATAAGACAGCTAGAAGATGAGAACAGAAGTGTACAGAAGAAGGTAAGATAGTATACTAGATACTACAAGAAAAGTAGTTGAATCTGAAAGATGCAACAAATCATCGACTTCAAAGCCAAACACGATCTTAATATGCCGAAACAGGTGGCCTACTAAATATACATGGCCAACTGGGAAAACACTTGTTGACAAGGATACTAGTCTGTGTCTAGTAAGTAAACACTTCACAAGCGGAATACCTTGTGAGGTTTTCACTTAGTAACTGTCTCCGGTCCAAACCAACAAGGTATAATTAAAAAGGGGGAAGCAAGATGACATTGCCCTAAATTTAGAAATTTCCAATTAAAAAATCCAACTCCTCAGAATAGCTAACGAGAAGATGTAGATCTAAAATAGTTCGAAAGTCAGAAATAATAGACAATCCTAAACGGGGATAACCAAAATAAAAATAATAAGTAAAAAATAATTTTGTACTAGCATGTTGTTTTCCGGCCGAAACCTTGCTATCACTACCAATTCTGCAAGGAAGCAAAACCTTGGACGCCTGATTTTAAATAATTTCATAATTAGAAACAGTAAGAATACTAGGGATAGTGGGAGGCGTCTGGTACGGGAAAAATAAAATTTCACGGTAGTAAACATAATATATTATTCGCCTTTATCTGTCCTGTTACCTAAGCAAACAGTGACTAACTTAACTCCGTATAAACAACATTGTTCAAAAGTAAAACAACGAACGAGCGCAAGTGTGAGTCAAATGTTAAGAGCACATATCTACTTCAACTGTATAAGATTCAATAATTAGGAATAATATTCTGTAGTTTCTATTTAGATGTATGAAAATATTTAATAAACAAACACTACCCTCAACGTCAGGCCAAGTATACTGGCAACTCGTACAAACATTCACATATTAGGTTTGCATAAATCACTAATAAGCGTAAATGGAGAAAAATTATAAAAGGATATGAAATACTGATCGTTACCAGCAACAGTATTCCTTTCAATATTCGATCAATTTATTCTACTCGCGATGCTTTCATCTCGATTTTGAATAATTACGATAATACAGACAAGTTACGAGGTATAAATATAACCAAACCATGTATGCAACATTCCCTTCCGTATGAACTTTCGATGTCGGGGCCACTGTTTGGAACATTCACTATCATGCAACAACATTCAAACAACTATATTTAAAATACGACCTTAACAAGTGGCAAAAAGAGAATAAACTTGACTAACATATACTATGAGGTGTTCTATCATTCGACGACGCTTACTATATTCTAATCTATATTTTTTATTTATATTCATTTATTCATATTTCATTTCATAGATGTACATCTGCGATACACCCAATTCTTAAAACGCCCAAAAACTGCCTATAGCAATTATGCCCTATACATTCAATTCTACATTGCCACTATAAAAAAGTTCTCATGTACTACAAGTTACTTGTTATAACCCATATTCGTATCTCCAGTGAGGATAATGGAATAGGGGTTATAAATTTAAATAAAAATTTCTCAAGTACCGACAACTACACGGGAAGATTCACACGATCCAAAATTCACTTCTCCTAACACAAACGACACTCTATCTTTGCACTTTGCAGCTTGTTAATGTGTATACGCGAACGAAATTTAACATTATTTACAGATTTTCAAGTATTGCAGTACTTTTCTCTGCTTAAAAGCTGGTCACATCGTATTTTATACTATTGTTACCTTGTCTATAGTAGCTTCTTCCTGGAAATTTTCCAAATTTTCACAGCGGCGGTGCGTGAGATGTGGGCTCCACTACGGCTCTCGAACAAAGACATTGTAGAGAAGCGCCAAACCATTAAGGTTGCACCCAGTTTCAATGACAACGGGTTACAAAACGAATAAAAATTTGTAAGAACTGAATAAAACCAGATTTTGGCAAGATAGGGGTATCTCATCGGGACGAAGTAGGTCCTGAGTGTCCTACAAGATTTAGGATTGGTAAAAAATTCAGAAAATTCTATCCAAGCACTAACATATTAAATACATTGAAATAACAAGGCATATTTTATAATTATCCAAATTAGATGCCCATACACGAAAAAAACACGGAGAAAGGTAATATATAAACAGAAGAAATTATTTCCCGAAAACCTACACACTTAATTATTCTGAAACTTCTAAATTCCTTTTATTTAAACGAAGGGAAAACGGATTTAGGATATAAACTAATAAATTATACAGTAATGCACGATCATACTTTCTATTATTACACAGTGAGGTTTAAGATTATTAGGGTCAAAATTAAAAAAAAAAATAATACTACATACACTGTAACTGGAGCTTTACAAGGCGGCTATGAAACTTCAAGTGGGGAACTTCAAGAATAAGAGGAGAAAATATAGTTAGATAATAGTGAAGGTAAAAATGTTGTATAATAAGGAGTTTAATAGTGCATTATTTCAGAGATGTAAACACATCTAGGATAGATTTTACAATTTGAAAAATTAAGAATAGATTAATTAAAGTGATATATTGGTTGTAAAATACAAGACATTTTTAGTTTTACAATCACAGAAGCAGCGAACTTCCCCGAATCATACATATTTATTTTCTTTTTTGGTAATTGATAAGTAATACACTGAAAGGATTTATCCATCGGAAGGACAGCTCTTTCTCCGAGAGTTTACTGTGCAGAGCAATAGTTAAGTTTTCCCACAAGAAGGAACAACGTGTTTGAGCCTTTTAAATAGTAAGTAGTTTTCAAGTAACATGCACAAAGAAGTAAATATTTTATTAATTCCATTTAGATATTACGCTACATGAATATTTTAACTTGTTATGACACGTGTTCATCGATCTAAGTTTACAAAAATGCACGGGCTTGCCGGTTTCGAAGAACACACATTGAAAGCAAAGGTGTTTACTTTCTTGATATTTATGGTTTTCTTGTGTAGTAGGTGCAATAGATCGTCATTACTTAGCGTTTTCTATAAACGTACAAACTGAGAGTGATGCAGAGTTGTACATGAGAAATATTGTTGCTTGATGGTTTGACTCTGCTCATGGTAGCACCACACAGGCACAGATCACATATCATAACGTAATATCACGGAGAAACGGCATATCAAGTTCGTCCCGCTTGCAGTTACATCCGCTCTCTCTGGCACGAAAATGTAACTATTCGTAAGCAGTATGACCAACCAACTACAGTATTCACCAAAATTAGCAGGATCCATAAGCGTGAATTAATTATCAACATTGGCCGTGTCTCCATATAGCAATTCCACGTAACTCATAGATACCTCAATTGTAGCATGAATGGAATTCGCCTCTAAATAGCTGTGGACACATTCCATGAATTTTAGATCTATTGTTTCAAATGTAGAATGAGTCTGGATGTAAACAAGGGCTTCTGCTACGAACTGATTTCTGTTTTGGGCCCCGCAATGTATTACTTTGGCCTAAAGGTGTATTTCTTCGGCGACCTGGAGCGGGATACAATTGTTCACCAGATGGTCTATCAAACTCGACCAAATGATTGTTTGCTCATCACTTGGCAAAAGGCGCAGTGGACTACTGAATTTAGGATATGTGGTTTTCCAGCCTTCAGAAGTACTACAGTAGGAATGGGCGACATCTCCATTGTATACTTCCTCAGATGCAACCTGATATCAGTTCTATTAACGCTGCAGTCACAAAACTCTTTTCTGGAAACATCATCTTTGTAGTAAATACTATAATAAACATTGTGCACACTTATCATCTGTCGGGACTAATGATAAATTTGCCCTAGCAAAACGAAGAGTTTAAACTTTGTCACACTGTGTATTACTAAGGAGCTATTTACAATGGACATATGATATTTCTGCACCTGACATAACAGATATTAATCTATCGGAAAATCTGACGAAGTCAATATTGACAGAAGTTGAACACATGAATTTTTGCTCTCAAGACTCAATATAACACATCTATTCTCTACGACAATTTTTTGCAAAAAGGACGAAAGAAGCATACTTTACAGTTCTTTAGAAATGTTTCTCTACTCTCTACAGAATTTTTTTGAATTTAGCGTCCCTTTCAAGAGCAAGGCTATATGAAATGTAGACTACAGTTTAACGAGGGTTCCGAACCACATGAGCTTCCACCGGGAATCTAATCTGGATTTCCCACGCTAAAGGCGCGTATGTTAACCTGCTAACCGCTTAGCAATGAGGGAGCTCATCAACATAACGAACGAGTATAATTTCATTTTTAAACGACAACCTGCATATTAAGGAATTCTGTTTCATTTCTTTTGGGAAGCTATTTCAAAAATATTTTGTTCGACATAAGAAATGTCACCTGGTCTAAAACTCACTAAGTTTATAATTTTATATTCAGATCATACAGAACGTTAAAATAAATGTTTTTTATTGTTAAATGTTTCGTTTAATATTGCTCTGTGAATGAATAACAACCAGCCTGAACTTCAAAGATATGTTGTAATAGTAATCTTTATTAAGTGTCCGTGTGGAACATTCATATTGCTGAGGATATTATTAAGAATATTTTACTAATGTTCAAAAAGCATCTTTTCTGACAAGTTTCGTTTATTATTATCTCCGGAATTATTCATAAATAAGAATTATTCACCATTCTACATGACATTATTATTAGTACCAATCTACTCAGTTTTGTACTAATCTTCCCCTACATGGCGAAGATTGGTACAGTTTGCAGACCTTTGGGAAAATGCAATTTACTTCATATAGGTAACAAGTTGAAGTAAGATTGTGCATTTCATGTGTAGCTAAAGAATTACACTTTAAGTACCAAGAAAGCATATTTCTCAAGCTTAAGGTATCCTCTCAAATTTTGCTTATGTAAAATTCCTACTAATGTAGTTCCCTCTTCCTGACGTAGCACCATTAAAAAAAAACACTTTATGTTAGGTTTATGTTAATTTAATAGTATTGCAGAATATATTGAACAATGCCTATATTTGCGTTGTACAAAATATCAACGCTTTTCCTCCATTAATTTTAAAGTTATCAGCACGAGTCAAAATAAATGATCCACCCTGTTCAAAAAAGTCCATTTATTGAATCTTTTACTTGGTAAACAACAGCCAAATGAGTAACAAATGCATTCATTTTTCATAACAGGAACATTAATTTTTCGTACATTTTGTTTCATTGACTAATTTCATTGCAATCAACGTCTGACGGAAGGTAGCTTATAACATTTTGAAATGTCAATAAAGGCGTTAGTGAAGGTTTCATTGAAATCGATCCAATACTTTGTTAAGTATTCACTGCCAAATATAAACACAGTATAACACACACACACACACATTTCATAAGTTGGAGTTTTGTTGTATTAGACATACAATAAATTGGATTAACATATTTATTCTATTCAAAACAGGGACACTTTAGCAGTAGGGTGGTCATTCCGTGTCAAATCACCTAGAGCACTGTGGTTCAATGTCTCAGATTCTCTTCAAAATTTTTTCATACATTAATACCAATGAAATCATGCTAAATTAATTTTTCCTATTTTTTGGATGAGAAATGGGCCGGGGAGAAATTTTTGAAAAAAGTGAATTTTGCTTCAATTTCACTTTTTGGCACTCAGCATCATGGAACTAAATTACCATAACTTCCTTATTTTTGAAGTTATTGAGCTCATCCAGGTGTCAAATAAAGCAAAAGGTTACACTGTCAACATTAATGGGCATACAAAGCAAATTTTTAGGTTTTATTGTGCCATTGCTCAAAAGTTACAAATATGAAACTTTTCAAACTTTTTTGTACATTCATCTTAACACGTACATGGTATGGTTAAAAAATAAATAGGATGTTTTTTTGTATTTTTGTAATTATTATTTCTTATGTACGGAAATATACAGTTTTAAGTTTTGTTACAAATTGCTATTGCTCGTAAGTTACAACTATGAAACTTTTGAAACTTTTTAAATAGAATCATCTTAGCATATACACGATATGGTTAAAAAAATGGTGCTTTTGGTATTTTTGTAATTATTATTTTTTGGAATTTTACATGTATGGAAATATACAGTTTTAAGTTTTGTTACAAATTGTGTCATTGCTCGTAAGTTACAACTATTAAACTTTTGAAACTTTTTAAATAGAATTATCTTACACGTACATGATATGGTTAAAAAAATAAAAAAGGTGCGTTTGGTATATTTGTAATTATTATTTTTGGTATTTTATAGAGTTTTAAGTTTTGTTACAAATTGTGTCATTGCTCGTAAATTACAACTGTAAAACTCTTGAATCCTTTTTTATACAGAGTCGTATCCAGAAGCAGTAGGACTGATTTTTTCACGCACGCGCGGAGCAAAGTAGGGGGGCTGCAAGGCCAGATGTTATGGAGGGGAGCCTTGGGAACAGGTGTCGACCGCCGGCAGTAGCCTGCGTGCGTTAGTTGAGTGTGGACCACTGTGTTAATGACCTCCTGTTGTGACGCCTCGTCGTCAGTTGCGATGGAGCGAAATTTGGAGCAGCGGTACGCCATCAAGTTTTGCGTCAAACTGGGAAAATCAGCGACCGAAACCAAGGACATGCTTACGCAGGCCTACAAGGAGGATACCATGAGCCGCACACTCACCGCATAAAAAGAAGGCCAGAATGTCGAAATCGAAAAGGAAATTGATGTTCATTGCATTTTTTGATCGTCGTGGCATTGTCCATAAGGAATTTGTACCTCCTGGACAGAGTGTAAATACAAGATTTTACGTGTAAGTGCTCACACGGCTGTAAGTTTTTGTATGTATTAATGGTTCATAGAATAACAATTGTGCCATAAAATATTTGCCGTCCCGTGAGTACATATTGGTTGTCTTCCGGTTCAGTTAAGAAAGCTACAGGAATTGCGTTTTAATTGCCACGAAAAATGGCCCAAAAATTAACCTATTGGAACGCCATAATTAGAGTGTATTTTCATTCTTCTTACAAGGGCTCACTATGTTACTCACCCGCTTTGGTACAAATTGAGATAACATTTCGTACCAAAAAGAAGTCCTTCACAATTTGTGAATCACAAATTATTCCTTAATTGCACAAAAATCGACAGTTCCTAAAATGTGTTTTCATCTTTCTAATACTAAGGAATATTTTGATTTGATTTGTTTTTTTGAGTTTAACATCCCGTTCATCAGTGAGGCTATATGAGACGAGGACCTACTGATTAACGTGGAATATGAACCACATGAATTTCCGCCAGGAATCGAACCCGGGTTTCCCACGTCAAAAGCGCGGCAATGTTTGCAGTGTAATATACGAGTTTAGCGGTGTACACATACAATTTCGTATATACAATTAAATTTAGTGAATTCAACATAATTCTATGTTTTAGGATGATTTTGTATAACTGGAGTGATTCTAAGTATTGTTGAGTTTTGATGTACGTATTCCAAGAAAGTGAAAATTGTACATGCAACGAACATGCTTCGGGAAGCTGCAAAAGTAATTCTTTAAATGTCGCAGCATATGCTTCTAGTATTTACTATCTTTCTAAGAGTAATAACATACATTTAATAGCATGTGTGGAATTAAAAATATAAGTTGTTCGTTAATCCCCGGTTTCAATGTAACTTTTGAAAAACAAGCCTCATTTTTCATTACTATTCGATTAATATTATTTTTTCCGTTTATTTGTTTTGCAAATATGTTATTAAATATGCCCCTAATCTGATCACACAATTTTCCAGACAGAATTTTAAAATGTTCTTGAGCAAGGAATCAAATCTCTTCTTACACCTTCGTTGTTTAAGAGTAAAAAGGACTAGTATCTACTTGCGTTGCTTTTGCCAATTTACTTTTAAAAAATATGAAACACGACATATGGTATTTTAACTGGAAAAGAGAGTATCCTAATAGTTATACAAACTTTCGTCAAACAAAATGTTAGAAGAAACCAGGAAAACTAACATTGATATACAAATATTGAGATTATGTCTTGCCCCCCCACTTTTAATGTCCAACCGCCGCCACTGATTATTATTATTATTATTATTTGTATCATTGATAATAATGTATAGAAAAACTTTAAAAAGTTACAGAGCCTGCAGGTGAAAAAGAGAGAGAAACAAATATTTCCTTTCTAAATCAAGAGAACAAACGATTGGTCACCCACAGAGTTGATATGTCAAATTCATCTGGTTGTCTTTTCTGCACAGTCACAAGCACCCTAAAAGTACTCCAACATATTTATAACGAGTGAGGTACCAACTTTTTCATTTTTTTCTCCTTGAATAGTCGGTATTATCGGCATCTTGAATCGTACGAGTTCGGACGTTTATAGTCCTTTTCAGTGCTAAGGATTTGAGGATATGAAAAAATGTTTGTTTATAAGACAAAAGCACACCAGAAGTGTCTTTCACTTAATATTTCCAAATTTTGCCCCGAAATAGTGGTTCTAAATGCATCGGATTTATCTTTACTTATAAAATTTCATTGTAGTGTTTGTTTTCATGGGCTTCTTTTCCGGACGGCATTCAACAAAGGGATAAAGATGAACTTGTCCCCTTGCTTGGGCATCGTAGGTTGCAAGAAGGTGTTGCAACTTCCCCAATCTCTTTCCAACGGTAAAATCAAGATGCTAGTTTGTTGTAATGTCGTCGTTGTAATTGTAGTGTTGTAATGTCCTCGTAATGTTGTAATGTCGTAATGTTGCAATGTTGTAATTAAATTTCATTGAATGCCGTTTTGTACCTGTCTCTTCACCCTTGATGATGATGTCAGCGCTGTGGAGAGTGGACACTGAATTTGCGTGTGATCCTTAATCTTTCATATGCTCGTTTCTTCCATTCTTCTTGTCCCAGAATACTTAAAACTGCATACAGGAATGGCTCGTTTTGACTATATGACGTAAAGTAATCAAGAAAGCATGTTTTATTTTATTGCATTCTATTGCAAATTCGTGTTTAATTAAATTCCAAAACATAGGTTATCACAGATCACAGTTCCAGGGGGTCAATTAATCATGAGAGAGAGAGTTCAACTCCCCTGATTCCCTTTGGCAACGCGTCTGATGCTCCTCCGGAATATAAACCGGAACGTCGTGAACAATGTCCTTGGCTCCTAGCCTAGAAGACTACCGAAGTCGGCAGTCATCAGGTTTTAGTATTGAGATACAAACTGTCTTTCTTTCATGTTTACACACGGTGCTTTTATAATAATAATAATAATAATAATAATAATAATAATAATAATAATAATAATAATAATAATAATATTAATAATAATAATAATAATAATAATAATAATAATAATAATAATAATATAAGTAGTAGTATAATTGATATTAATTAATATGAATTAATTATATTGTCTATGTAGAATACTTGAACAGAGTACTTGAAACTAAACATAGGATTTGACTCGTTTTGGCTCGACTCGAGTCGAGTTGGAGGAAATTTTTCGAGTCGAGTTCAAGAATCGAACTCAAAGATGTCTGTTTCGAATTGAGTCGAGTTTCAAAGAAAACTCGCTCGTGCCCATCCCTAGTTAGAAAAATAACACATATCTTATATACAATACAAATATTATAAATCAACTCAATGTCATGATATGGCGCAATCTATTAATATTCAATCTATTAATGTTAAAATATGTAATACCATAAATAGTATTTAAGAATACAGCAATGATGATAGGACACACGTAAAAGGGATGAAAAGATCCTCGCGATTGTAAGAACAGAATGTAACTTAAATCGGTGAGCCACCGGGACAAAAGCTTTCAAACCGCTACTGTGTTGATCAAAACGTGACTAGTGGTAAGTATGTAGGCTATAAGTAGAAAAATATGAAATCTGATCGCATATCTTTCAAGAAAATGATTAGTTCTTAACACAGAGGCATTTCTTTCTTCTCCCCTCTTTCCATAATAAACTCTTTCTTGAACTCCATGTGTTTTGATTCTTAATATAAATCCTTCTACCATATTCCCTCAACTTGCGTCAAATATAAAGTGGTCTGTATGCAAAATTTAGACTAGAAATTAGACTTCAAATGTAGGCTAGTAAACCTGCTTTGGTATTAAAAATTGAATAATTTCAGTGTCACAAATATCATTAAGTGTCAGTTGCTTATTTGTTAACTGAATGATTCTTCTATCTCAGAGACATCTGAATGTAATTCCGATAGTATTAAAAGTACTAGTCAATTATCCATACTACACTATATTTTAGTTAAAAAGAAAGAATTGTTTTATCGTTCAGCAGAAAAGTATTTCTTTGTTTCAGTGTGTTTAGTTTCTGTTTCTTCTGTATAGTAGAACTTTCTAATGAAAAACACCGTCTTATTTAAAGGAAAGAGTTTATTTCTGACTACGAACTTCAACACAAAAGAAAGCAGGCTTTACGGTGTAGAATTTCCTTCTTTCTTTTTGAGGTTCCTTGGCACTACGTCAAGAGATTCAACGAAGCGTACGGTGCATATGTACGCCTCGTTGCTCTTTGACGTTAGGCACCGATTGTTCGCCACTGCCAGAGCATCAGAAAGTGGTTACTGAGATAAAGAAACTAGCATTTCGGTTTGCATAATTCGACATTCATCTTCGATAATAAATTCTGCTACTGTCCTGTGCGGAACTTATAATTTAAATGACTACTGCTGGATTGTTCTCTCCAGGGAAAGTATATTATGACTAACCATTCAATTTTAGTATAATTTAGTTTAGACGGGTTACATATATAAAACATTTATATTAAATGGATGTAACTTTAAAGTCAGCAATTTCAATTTTCTCAACGTTCCACTACTATGGTTCGAGGCTAAGGGAGACACTGATGATGAGATGAATGACAATGGTAGAAGGAAGAAAGTGGGAGGAAACGGGAGAAGGCCAAGAAAACCTGTAGAAGCTGGGATCGGATAAAGGGCCAAGTGTACCACAGACAAGCGCAATACTCCTGAGTCACCGAGGCCGGAGCAATATAAGTTATTAATGCTACCGAACTTATGTGTTCCTTTCATTGATTTTCTACATAGATAATGAAATTTAAGCAATACGTTCTAAATCCTACTGTGGATGACCCATTCTACCATATTTTTATGATGTAATAACATATTTTAAGAAGCAGATATATGTGATAGCAAATTTCTATTTATTTCCAATCACTAAAGCTAGTGATATAGAATAAAGCATTATAGAATACAACAAATTTCTTTCGTTCTTTAAGTTGAAGATTTTCGTTCCCATCTTTCACTAATTTCAATTTCAACGTACAAGAGTAATACTTAATTTTCTGTGGCGTGTACTTTCGACACAATCCCCACTTTTTGGTGTTAAGATCAACCAAGAATGAGAATTAATGCCTACATGATTTAAGAAAATACACTGCTGGTTGCAAAAGTTGAAACAAGCAGCAGTGACGGAATTCATCCCAAACTTACATGATTTGTACACTAGGGATGATATACGAAGGATTATACAGCGGGATGTCACCTGCGTCTGCCTAGCAGAGCCCCCGATTATATAGGCGGAGTACGAGTAGTAGCGCAAGAGGTACAACTGAACAGGAAAGTGTGAACAAACATCACTATACTTTGTGGACGACAAAAGGCATAACATACACAGATGCTCGCGTTTGAACCGCGCCAAATGGTAAGGCTGTGGAAAGGTTTCTTGCACCATGTAATTACATACGTACAGGCCATCGCATTACGTAAATGATAGAGTGTGGAAGCAATGGATAGAAAATAACTTTGCACAAAGGCAGATAGGCAATAAACTATTCAATCTAACCACATTATAGAACTGTACAGCGTCATCGGCAGTGTTAGCTCGACACTGGAGCGCATGAATAGGTATGAACTTGTCTCCGTAGACAGTTCGAAACTTCTCCTGGAAGCTAAGCTAAATTAGTGGGACGCACTTTTTAATCGGTTTACATTGACCCAGAACCTCAATCATCTTAGACTACAATGGGCGAGTAAACACCGTCGTTAGGATTCTGGACGGCTGATGCTTGTATTTTCGTACGACTCGCTTCAGTTTTAAAGTGATTTCCACATTCGTGTAAGATGCTATCATGATGAGCATGTATCAACGAACGTTAAACCGATCAAATGGCGGGTGTAATCACGTTAAATGTTAGTGAGTACAACACGTCATTCCCAGCAATATGTGCTAAAACCAATGCCACAAGCGACCGCTACCTCAAGGAAGCTATTGGTGCCAAAGTCATGTCCTTCCTTCAGGCAATTTCGGTGTTTCAGCAGCCTGGTCTCATTCCGGAACGTGCGCGAGGAACGACGAATACCGCTGCCTCCTTAATTTCCACCACTGTCTAATCTAATCTGACATGTGTTTGAAATGCATATTGTTCATTATTGCCTTCCAGCAGAGAAAGTTGATACAAGCAGCATGGTAGAAAACTCCTCGGGAATACATCCATATCTGTTTTTTTCTATGCCCCAACATATAGAAACTATAACTTATCGTATGAAGGTTGCTTGCCACTTTAACTTTTCAGTTAGTTAGAGGTATTATCATAAGTTCTGTATATTCATGTAACAAAACTTCTCTGTTCATGCTGCGGACTCTCAATTCATGGGAGCGGAAGGAGCTGAGAAGTAAAACTTCATATATAATTTATTAGCTCATCTTTACATCCTAATGGTTTTATTTGTTGATTAATAAATATAATATTCTTCTCAATATATAAACATGAAATCTAAAGTTATCTGACTCAACGTTACAGAAAAGTGTCTGAACCGTTTGAAATAAACATAGTTATCACTTCACTCGAGAAAGGTTTTCAGATGTTAAAATTATGCTATGGAAATTATCGGATGTTTTATAGAACGGCTCTATATTTGTTTGCCAATGAGTATCATAGCGAAAACGGTAAAAGATATCGAGAAGTGGTTTTGTCTAGAATCAATTCCGCGTCCCAAGGAGAGGACCACCTCCGCAGTCAAGAAGCTATTCAAAACCTGGAAGTGAGAGTAAGAAATCGTCTTTAATTTCAACGTTGATGACCACAGAGCAAAACGGTAATAGAAGCAACTCAGCGTTTCAAGAAAAAAGACCACCTTCACCCACATTAATATACTAAAACCGGAAGTGGTAAAATTTACTAGTCCTTTCGGTTTAAATAATGATCTCCATAAACCAAAAATGGTAAGCGATATCGAGAAGCGATCTTTTGGAATCAATTAGTGGTTCGAAGAAACAACTTTCAACTTTTATCCATGTATGTCAACCGAAAGTGTTAGAAATCTACAATCGACAATTTTAACACACCACAATACGAAAGCAAAACATTAATAGACAGAGAGGAACGGTTTTCTAAAGTTGAATTAATATCTTGTGAATACGTTCTATCTTGGATTTTATTCCTCTATCGCAACCTGGTGTAGTAGAAATGGTGTCTTCCTGTTCTGCCTAACGACCCTCTAGCACATATTTGATTTTCTCAAAAACAGATATTTAAATATTAGGAAAATTTAACAGTAATTATTATTCTGACAATTGCAGTTGTTTTGAAAGTCCTTTGATTTATATACAGTATATATATATATATATCAGCCTGAAATTTAATTAGCAATCATGGACCACCATTAGTTTATTAGGAGTATATTTACGTGATGTCTACCGTTCCTCTGCAACTTCATCGATGTTTTTTTCGCTATAGTTTTCTGTAGTTTTCTGTATAAAATAAGGATATATCTACAGATACATGTAAATATATTATGAGTAAGGTTAAGGTTAAGTACTTGGAAAAAGAACATTAGATATGACAATATAGTTTAATTGTTTCTTTCTTTTTTATCTTCTTTTAATTTTAAAGCACTCCATACTACCTATAATGTTCCCCCATTGGAAATATTTTTATCTGCCAACAGCATTATTTAATTTTACTTCGAATATTAGTTAGAAACGCGGGACTATAAGTGCTACACTAAACACGCAAATTAAGAAAAGAGTTAATCGTTAAGAAAGATAAATAGAAATGTAAACTAGTAACGTAACTATTTTACAATAATGCAAAGTTTAATTCAGTGTCAACTGTGCTGCAATTAAACCTTCAATGATACTATATTATATCCGGTTCATAGGTAGCATAGGTCCATAGTATTTACAAAGGGTGTTCAAAAAGTTTTACACAGTGGTCTCTATTTTTTTATTTGTTGCAGGAGGAGAATGATTTTTTTTGTGAACATACTTGGAACATTTAGCTATACACTGAGCCTACTCAATGTAGCCTCCATGAGCTGTGACGCATCTAGTTCAACGTTCTTTCCATGATGTAAATGCATTTTGGTAAAATTCTGGGGATTGACTTTTACACCACAGCTTGACACAAGAAATAATGTCTTTCTTACTATCAAACGTTTTACCGCACAGGTGAGCCTTCAGACGACCAAAGAGAAAAAAATAAGACGGAGCCAAGTTCGAACTGTAGGGAGGATGAGCAACAATTTTCCAAACCATTTTCGTGATTTTCTCCTGCGTAACAAGGGTTATATGGGGTTTGGCATTGCCATGGTGTAGTCTGATGACCTTACCCTGAAGCTGTGGTCTGTGGGTCTTGATGGCACGTCGCAGATAGTCCAATGACAAACAGTAACGGTCGTTGTTAATTGTGGAGCCATGTTCCAAAAAGTCAATGAAAATGACACCAAACTGATCCCATTCACATCACTCACTACCGTCGATGGTCTACCGCATCGTGGATTGACCAGTAGAGAGAAATCACCTTCTTTAAAACTCTGCAACCACCGCTGGATACTGTTGCGATCCAATGTGTCCTCCCCATAAACAGGGAGCAACTTCCTGTGAATCGATGTGGCAGAGTCATCGCCGGTCTTGAAGAGGAACTCCATCACCGACAGATGTCGTAACCTGACATCTACTTCACGGTCCATTATGGCTCAGCTGTAAATAAAAGAAAATGCTTTATATACCAACTTATAGCTAAATGTTCCAAGTATGTTCACAAAAAAATTCATTTTCCTCCTGCAACAAATAAAAAAATTAGAGACCACTGTGCAAGACTTTTTGAACACTCTTTGTATAAAATGTCTACCTAGAAAGACAGCATACTGTATTATTAAGTGTATTTCCATTAATAAAATTCAATCAATTTCGTTTGCTGATTTGGAAAGTAAATATGTAATAATTTAATCGTCATTTAGTTTTCTTGCTATACCGAATTAATCTATTCAAGGCAATACATATTGAAATGAAATGAAAATAAATGATTTACTTTTTGGTTTAAAGTCCTACAATTATGCCCTGTACGTTAAAGGACACTCATGTTTCACGAAAGTGAATGATTGTAAAATTAATAGTTTTGTGCATTCTACTCGGGAATCGAATCTGAGACCCAATAGGGAGACGTTGCAATACCCTATTGAAGACATATAACGAACGGTTTTCCGAAGTATTACAACATATACTGGATATTACTGTATTTTCAATCTTTTCTTTTCAACTATGTATACTAAGCGTAGCTAGATGTGTTTTATAAATTTTCTTCTGTCAACTTTAAATAGGAAAAATAATTTATAATAAAATGCAATAATTTGCAATATTAACATTTCACACTTTCTGAGCTCAGAGAACTTTTGGGAGAGACTTTATTCTTCTAGTTATAAGCGTGGAGCTAATTAGCCAACAACATAGTTGAGGACATCTACCCTCACAGAAACGTGGATGGATTCTCTCTGAGGTGAATAATTTATAACTAACTAACTCTATGACCTATGGAACCCGGAGGTTCAATGCCGCGTTCACAAAAGCTCTCCACTGACTTCTATCCTTAGCCAATTGGATCCAGTTTCTATTTTGTATTCCTATTTCTGCGAGATCCATCTTAATGTTGTCGTAGCATCTGCGCCTAGGTCTTCCTAATGGTCATTTTCCGGTTGGTCTTCCAGTTAAGATTTTGAAAGCGTTTCTACTTTCTTCCATCCTGGCTACATGACCTGCCCATCTGAGCCTCCTAGACTTGACGACCCTAACAATGTTGGGTAAACCGTATAAATTATGTACTCCCTCGTTATGAAGTTTCCGCCATTCTTCATTCACGTTTCTCTTGGGTGCGAATATTCGTCTCAGGATCTTGTTCTCAAATACTTTCAATCTATGTTCTTCCTTCCGAGTAAGCGACCATGTTTCGCAACCATACAAAACAACAGGCATGATTATCGTTTTATATATTTTAAGCTTCAAATTTCTCGAGAGATTCGCGACGACAAGAGATTTTTAGCTGAATAATAACACGAATTCTCTGCGTTTAGTCGACATTTAATTTCTTCGTGAATATAATTTTCGTTTGTTAATATTGATCCCAGATATTTGAAAGTATCCGCTTTATCAAAAGTATTATTCGATATTTTAGCGCATCCATAATTTGCCGTAGCGCATCCATAATTATTAAACTTCTATGAAATCAAAATATTCCTTAGATAGAACAGGAAATCCTGTTCTGCCTAAGATAAAAAAAAGTGCTAGAAAGTACTCGAGGTTAATATATGCAGAACAAGAGGTAACTGGTAGAAATATACTTCCACTACTGATTTCAATATTGATTGCCATAGTGCAAAAACGATAAAATTTAGTGAGTATCTGCCTTCTGATGTGAACTCAGTGTCCAAGAGTAAATTTTATGTCAACCTTTATCCCTTTATTGAAAGCGAAAGTAATGGAAATCTATGAATTCCGATTTCAGCGCTGATCACCATAGTAAGAAACGTTAGTAGCGAGAAACACTTTTAAAAAAAAATATGTCCAAGATATCGCTCATAAATTTTCATGGAACATGGTGCATACTATTTGAAGCTTCACAATCGTTCCGACTATTTGTATTTAAAATCAATCTAGACTAGTAAATAATTCCGCTCTCCCTCAGTTTAAGAAAACATGTTCTTTGATAGCTTTGTAAATATTATTCAATTTTAACTCAATATGATGCACAAGTTTATTGAGCTTTCTACAAAACCTCCACCTTTGGAGTTGAAGTCAATACAATATAAGGATTCACTTAACTCTCCCTTGAAGATGTAAATAGGAATTATATGATAACTTTCGTAAGATATACAATATTGTAGAATATAAAATATACAATATTGTAGAACATGATATATTTTTCTGAGAATTTCCAATTTTCTCAATTGTTTGGATTTGAAATGGACCAATAATGAGAGAGCGCGTTCTCCCCAATTACACATAACAGATTATCGTGAATAGTATTAAACACACTTAGAACATTGTGTGTATTTTATTGGAAATAATAGATTTACGCCTATAGTTTTGTGTTGAAATTAGTGAGAGGGGGTCGCTTGGTTCAACAATGCATAGCTTCTCTTATAGTAATGTAACATTGAAAGTAGAGGGCACATTGTGTTTTCTGGAATGCGAGTGATTATAACTTAGTTAATAGCTTGAGCTTGGTCTTCACTCCACACTGTAAAGGGTGAGATTATTCAGTCTATCATTGACCACATGACTACGTAGATAGCTTTTCATTTATAAGTTTAATTTAGAAAGTAATAGCCTAGAGGCAGATACCGTAACAGGGAGAGTAAGGAAGAACGTAAAACGATCTGGATAAAATCAGAAAACTTAAAGTTGTAGTAGAATTTTCACCAAGTAGAAGTTGATTTAATTTCCTGATTTCAAGGCATCTCTTAAACAAATTGTTTGATCTGGAAATTCGCATGCTAGTAAAATTGAATTTCTGCTTTTTGAATACATTTCTACATAAACTAAAAAGTAAAGTTTTGTTAAACTATAGATCTAAAGAATCGGATGCGGGGTAACCTTTCACCTGCGCCTGAACGTTATGTCACCGATTTAATCACAAAATATTTAATCCTGTGAACAAACTTTCATCTGTGTAAATCAGAAATGTTTTGAAAGAAGTTCTTTATTTGAAATCCAGCTTCGACACGCTTTTTTGACACTTGATTCATTGTGTCTATTTAATATGCTAAAATAAAGTTTCAAACCAGTAGTGGCTGGTAGAATTCTATTTTATTTGTGTATGGTAGGTTGTAGAGTATAAGTAGAGTGCCTTTCACGATATCTCCTGAAAGTTTTTTTCGAAAATATAAGTAAGGGAATAATAATAACAATAATAATAATACTTATAGGTTTTGAGATTAACCTTTTCAATGGTGAACTTTTCTGCAATCTTTCTTTCACCCATTTTCTTTTCGCTAATTAGGGAAGAACTCAGGAGAAACCCGAGGAAATTTCACTCTCGGAGGAGCAATGTTCCTCTATCCTAAGTCAATATTGAACATTTCAATTAGATAATATGGAAGAACGGGGACTTACAGGAAAAAGGTCAGTTTCTTCCCCCAGTTGGGCTCATGTTTCCTCCGGAATTGAATTCACCACTGTTTTCAACTACTTCCAGGGTTGTTCTTCCCTATCCAACTTTTGCTATACTCGAATCATAAATATGATTGTGGTACTAAGGTTAACTGTTTAAGCGCTCACCTTTAGTGCGAGGGGTCCTTGATTTGTGGTGAACAACATCATTCCAAAGGTTTTCTCATGTTTTCCATTTCTTCAACATTCTAATTCTACCAATTCACTTTAATTAATCATTCGTCTCCCTTAAACTAAAGAGCATAACTGTGTAACGTAAAACTAGAAATGTCATTCATCTCACTAATTTTGACCAGAGATCCCTTGTGATTATATGGTTAGAGTTCACATCTTTGAAAGGGGAAACCTGGCTTTGATTCCAGGGGCGTCATTTAGGGGGGCAGGGAGGGGCAATTGCCCCCCCCCCTGAGTTTGAGATTTCTATAGATTTTATCAATAAAATAGTAGTAAATCAGTGAAATACGCGAAATTTTACTTATATCAAGGGCTTTGCTCCCCCCCAAAGCAAAATCTGAAACGACGCTCCTGTTTGATTCTCGGTTTGTGCCTATGGAGTTTAGATCACAATTTAAAATGCAGATCCATGTCTCACGCAGCGTTGGAGTTGCAGAATACGTTAAACTCCAACTCAACCAACCAACTAAGCTTAATAAAGGAAGCGCCAGAATTCAGTATGCAATACACAATATCACAAGGATAAAATTAGGTGAATACACTGAACTTTGGGTCAGTTATTAAACTTTGAACTAAACGTTGTTCAGCGTAAGCTCTAAACTCCGATAAACAAAATACTTGTATCCTTCCGCTTGTCACAAATCCGATTGGCTAATGATGTATCACTCCCACTCTCCACGGGGAGGAGCAAATTATGCACGTGCACTTTGACAATACTGTCTCGTGTTGTTCAGATACTTACAGCAGCAGCAGAGAAATTCGATTTAAAAAAAAAGTATTTGAATTTTGCTCGTAAACAATTGTTGCTTAGTGAGTAAAGGTTTGCCTTGTTGGTGTTTCATTACAACACTCGCGGAACCGGGATTCATGCCAGTCATCTTTCAGACTTTAAAAGCAGAACACCCATCCACAGTTGAGTTGGCGCCATAATTACTGCGCATGCTTAGTGTTTATTTCTACTGTCTCATTAGCCAGACTCGACTGCAGTATTACTAGATAATCCGTATTATATTTTTGTCATTTATAGTAATATAGCAGTTTCATATGAAGCTTCATAGTAAAAGTAATAATGCAATCACATGAACTATTTTGCGGAGGAGTACAAGCGTCGGTAGAACAACAGCAAATCAGCGAGATTTAGTTTCACGTGGCTTTGTTTATCGCAGTTTAGAGCTTACGCCGAACAATATATAGACCTATGTGTATCTGTCTATCAATGAAAGCTCCTTTTCGCTGCGCCACTCAAACTTCAATGTTCACTCATTCAAAATTCATTATGAAGCCACATAAACAGTAAAACCACTACTTAATGTAACAGTATATATGCTAATTGATTGATTATTTGTGTAAATGGGACATTTTCTTGAAAACCAGAAATATTTAATTTAGATACGTTTCAGTTATCTGTCATTATCCAAACTGTCGAACAATAATTTATAGAACACACTCATTCATCGCTGTAGAGAAATAGTTTGCTATTGGATCCTGTTTTCTGCAAGTCCAATCTAGTCAGAATTTTTAAGACTCTTGTTACTTAAACTCCAGTGTTATTTTTTGTATTATCTCCTACTTATCCTCCTTTTTGATTTATCCAAAGACTTCTCTCCAAAATTTCCGTTCTAGATTCCTGTGTATCGCGTGTATGTTTCCCATGGAAGTGACGTGTTATGCCATACGATTTTACACTAAAGATACACTAAACATACTAAAGATGGCCTATTAATGGAGCTGATATACCAGAGTGCAGATCACATTTAACTTAATTCTTCTCTTCGAATACTATGATATTTGTCAGCAGAAGATTGGATAATCGAATTTTCGCAGTCATTCAACTGAAATTTTGTCGTGTCTAGTTGGATGATAAGTGCTAGCTTTCACATAAGACAAAACCCTTGGTTTCTAACACCCATATGTTAAACATCCATAACATTGGTAGAATAAGCCTGACTCCTTTAGGATTTGTCTTATTCCTGCCACTAAGTCTCTTGAGGGAAGTCACATTGATAAAAATAGTTACAGTGTATTTCGCAAAAACTAAGGAAAGAAAACTTAAAATGTTGTAATATTCTTGTATTTAAGAATTAGTACATGTTTAAATTTTTATACCTTAGTTTCTAATGATAGAATTTTGATAATTTACTGATGTGACTTCCCTCCAGAGTTGTCACTAGTTCCTATCTATCGTTTTAATTTTCCTTTGGAATAAGTGGGAAAATTGTTACTCGTAGAGAAATGTAAGGAAATGGCGAGTACCAAAGAATGACACAAAATTTTCTGACGTATGAATCTCAATATTTCATCATATATTATATTTTGTGGTCGTTCTTATTTGTACGAAGAGTAAATAATATTGTGTAGTCATATTAGGACAAAAGTAATAAAGAAAAGCCTATTGAGCGGAATTACCCAAATGTTTTCCATAAAATGAACCTATTCCTTCTTGCGGAGAACAGAGATTTCAACTAGTAAATTTAAAACAGAATGTTATTCAACAACGAAAACATATTATTATTAATAATAATAACAATAATAATAATAATAATAATAATAATAATAATAATAATAATAAGCAAGAACAAGGAAGAAGAACTAAGAGGCAACTCTCATAAACGTAGCAGTGTCATTGACTTACAACATACGTATAACATTTAGTACGGAAATAGGTAAATAAAAAGGCTTGGCAGACGAAATTAAAAAGACATGGAAATATCAGAAAGCTACAGTAATATCAATCATTATCTCAGCTTCAGCTATTGTTCCTAAACGTATTGTGCCCCAAATGGAACAGGTAAACGCAAAGGAACAGATAAACACAAAACATGTTCTAATAAGCCTACAAAAATCAGTGACTCTTGATACCTGTAATATGACCAAGAAGTTCTTTGGAGTAGAATAACTCTTCCAATAATCCGCACTTCGCAGAGACGACCTCATATTATTAAGTTGAAATCGATTTAAACATAAATAAAGCAGTAACATTATTATTGTTATTGAAATTATTTCAGCCATTACTTTAAGGGAATATAGTTCATATCTTGCGTCATTATATCAAGTTACGGGGTCCTAACAAATATTGAATGAAGTTTTCCTTAAAATTTCGAATAAATACAAGGATCAGTTGAAGATTCATTTTTTTATTTCTTTTTAAAATTAATTATCAGAATATATATTCATCGTCTGGGAGGAATAAGGTTTATGGAAATTTGGAAAGGTACTGTATACGAGCGTTTATATTTTCCTAGTTTCAAAATGCTTGTTGGTGGACGTTTGACTTTGCTGGAGTTGTGCAAACTCTTACCATCGCTTCCAAATAACTTTTTCTTTAGTGTAATGTATTTTCGCTATTTCTATACTTAGCCAAATCGATTTCTCACGTGAGATCTTTATATTATGTACGCTAAATATATAGTATGCAAAGTTTGTGTCTGTATACTGTGTACTTCAAAAGAAATGGTAGTAGTAATGGATCTCTTAATATACGTATTCCTCGAAGTGGAAATAATATGAACTCTGCATAATAGAATATTTAGAGAATGTTTGTACTAAATTTCAACTTCCTAGAGTAAGAAAACGTCTATTCTCTCTTTCCATGCTCTTGGAGTTTCAGAAAATCTCATTTTCTCATGGTCAAAGGTCTGTGGGAAACATTAGCGTAAAATTTTATTTACTTACGCCATTCTTTCGAACATCTGATGAACAGCGGAAAAAATATCCAAGCTCAAGGGAGATTCAAGGAAAGGAATCGTAAAGGAAAAAAAAAAGTTAAAGCAAGTTTTTACACCTAACTAGTTTTGAAGATGCAATATACAGCGAAAATATTTTCCAGTTTCTCTCACCTTACCGTTCTCAACATTTCGAAGACCTGATGAACGACAAAATCTCGTCTTCTTTGGTCATTTCAACAACCTTGTACTCTTCGGTCATTTCGTAAATTTATGTGTTTAATAGAAATATTTGTACAAAATTTTAATACGTGGACTTTGATAAAAACTGAAATATCCAAGCTGGAAGCATTTGAAATGTGGTTTTGGCGCAGAATGCTGCGCATATCATGGACCGAAAGGAAAAGGAACGAAGACGTACTAAAAGAAGCTAATGAAGGACCACAGATCATGAAGATAATAGCAAAATTAAGAAACATCATGCTTGGCCATCTTATTCGGCACTCAGATTGGATCACCGTGTTGATAGAGAGAAAGGCAGAAGGAAAACCAGGAAAAGGAAGACTAAGGATAGAAATCTAGATGCAGTTATGAAGAACAGACCTTATCAGAGTATTAAACAGTTCTTTCACGAGAGAGAAAAGTTTCAAAATTTCCATGTTGCCTACCAACCTAAGATTGAGGTGCGAAAGAAGAAGATATTGAATTACGTCAGAGATGTGATGAGTAGCAAGAAATATAATACAGGTATTTTCAAGAACCCTTCCACCGTTAGGGATTGCGTTTTGTAAAATTCTGTTTTACTATTAACCTAAGGTGTATGGAGAACATTTCAACATAATTTCAAGATTTTATGTCTAATAGGTTCAGAGATCTGGTGAATGCCTAGAAACATTCAGACCCTTCTTTCCTCGCCCAGAGTTCGGATTTTGTAAACCTCAGTTATAATAAATAGGATATACAAAGAATGTGTATACAAAATTACAAGCTTCAGTGCCTAATAGTATAGGAGATCGGCAGAAAAAAGTAAAATCAAGCTCTTTTTTTTTATAGCTTTAAGGTTCGCAAAATCCTCTTTTATCTACAGCTTAGAGCGCAATAAGAAATTCGGATACTTTGTAGTTTTCTCTAAAACGAAAAAGGGCAGATACTTTTTCGACAGACCTTGTATATCTGGTGTAAGGTAATATCCGCTTGAAGATGTTAAAATTATAGGCCTAATTGTGACGAACACTTTAAGTTTGTAATGTCTTATAATGTAGAATCTACCCCCTCCCCCCAGAGTTTACACACATATAATAATGTGTGTGAACTCTTTGGGGGTAAGATTCAACACCATCTAGTGTATTGTGCATAATTAAATCGAGACAAGTAAGATGGGAAGGATATAGTACTTATATGGAAAATGTGCGTGATGTACTTTGAAGTTTAATTTTGGGTAGGCTAGGAAGAAGGCAGGAAGCTAGACGGATATAGAGCAGGATCTCAAAGAGACTAGTAGTAACAATCGATTATATTGAATTGAATTTGTTTAGGAAAGGATCCATAGTCAAGATTTTGTTTTGCGATCATTAACTTTCGGGCTCCATAGGACATGGAGTTATAGTACAGGGTCACCCAATTAAACCTCTCACATTTTAAAGGTTTATAAAACAGAAGGTATTGGAGATAGAAACTTGTTTATTCGAAAATATAAAATGGTCTTGATGACAATTTATAATTAAATTGTTCCGATTTAAATTACTCTATTCTCTTGTGTGTTGAAATGACAGATCAATTAATAATAGTTATTGTCACATAATACCCAATAAACCCCCTACTTTTTTCATCTGTTGTAATGCTGTCAAGGAAAGTGCGAGAGAAGTGGTCATTCGTTTCGCTCACCACTCTTCTCTTGCTTTCAGTTATAATTATGATTTGGTCCGGAACTCATCGCGTGTGTGCAGTCGAAAAGTTTTCAAAAGCAACAGTTCTGTGATTATTGGGTAAAGAGCTTCTCGCTTAAAGCTTGCTACTTCACGTAAGACTAACTTGCAGTGGATCGAGAAGTATCGAACAACGGTCTCAGCATTGAAAAAATAATCTAGCCGACCTGAAAGTGCTTTTATGTCTGAGAATATTGAGCAATTACAAACTGGAACCTTCAGAAATCGTCTTCAAATTGTATTGTTAATTTTTTCAACTCAAATCCACACAATGATTACAAACTGTTTTTGATAATACCCTTTTATGGTTTTGAATTTTACCCTTTTATATATGAATTTTTGAATACATATACCCTTTAATATATTACATTTCTATACTTGCAATACTTTTGCTTTTATTAATCTTTACCGTGGGAGGGCGTATTGGGTCATTTTGTACTTTAGTTAGTTTACTTTTCTTCTATATGAATTATCCATCTAGAAACCTAAATTTACCATCTGAAAAATTAAATTTTAAAGATCTTTAAATGCAGTCATAGCTTTATATATCTCATGCCATAAGTGGTTTAAATCAATTATATCTGTTGCTGTCCACGACTTTTTGCATAGCAATACAGTAGTTTTCTAACTTTTAATCTACATAAATATTCATTATAACTGTAAATTTCATAACTCTCCTGAAGTTATACTTATTTTAATGGTAGACATAGTTTCGTTGATTCTTTGATTCTTGATTTCAAATGTCTTTCATGAAGAAAGTACGAAAGTGCTAGAGCTATTTTCAGAATTGATGATACCTTAAAATACTACGTGAAGTAGTTATTTGAAGATATTTTTGTTTTTGAGATTGTTATATATATATAACAATCTCAAAAACAAAAATATCTTCAAATAACTACTTCACGTAGTATTTTAAGGTATCATCAATTCTGAAAATAGCTCTAGCACTTTCGTACTTTCTTCATGAAAGACATTTGAAATCAAGAATCAAAGAATCAACGAAACTATGTCTACCATTAAAATAAGTATAACTTCAGGAGAGTTATGAATACTTAAAATACTACGTGAAGTAGTTATTTGAAGATATTTTTGTTTTTGAGATTGTTATATATATATATATATATATATATATATATATATATATATATATATATATATATATATATATATAACAATCTCAAAAACAAAAATATCTTCAAATAACTACTTCACGTAGTATTTTAAGGTATCATCAATTCTGAAAATAGCTCTAGCACTTTCGTACTTTCTTCATGAAAGACATTTGAAATCAAGAATCAAAGAATCAACGAAACTATGTCTACCATTAAAATAAGTATAACTTCAGGAGAGTTATGAAATTTACAGTTATAATGAATATTTATGTAGATTAAAAGTTAGAAAACTACTGTATTGCTATGCAAAAAGTCGTGGACAGCAACAGATATAATTGATTTAAACCACTTATGGCATGAGATGTATAAAGCTATGACTGCATTTAGAGATCTTTAAAATTTAATTTTTCAGATGGTAAATTTAGGTTTCTAGATGGATAATTCATATAGAAGAATTACAGTATTAATGCAGTAAAATCGATACTATACTGCATTAATACGTACAGTACATTACTCAGTACAGTGCAAACAGTATTCAAGCAGTACAGTATAACTATTAACGCTCAGGTTTGGCTAATTTAATAACCATGGCAATGTCTTTTTTTTAATATATATATATATATATATATATATATATATATATATATATATATATATATATATATATTAAAAAAAAGACATTGCCATGGTTATTAAATTAGCCAAACCTGAGCGTTAATAGTTATACTGTACTGCTTGAATACTGTTTGCACTGTACTGAGTAATGTACTGTACGTATTAATGCAGTATAGTATCGATTTTACTGCATTAATACTGTACTGTACTGAACTACAGTACAGTTCAGTATGCGATACAATGCCAGAATTGAGCATTAATTGAATGTGCAGTACAATATTGATCGAAATAAAGAATGCAGTGCAGTAAAAAAATTAAGTTGAATGACTAGCATATGACATTTTTGTTTCTATTTTAGTTAACTGCTGTGCATGGGGTCCCGGGTTCAAACCCTGCTCCCGCCAAGTGAACTTTGTGGTGGACAAACACCGTGTGCGTGGGTTTTCTCGGGGTTCTCCCGTTTCCTCCCACTTTCTTCATTCTACCATTTCATTCATTTCTCATAATCACCGTCTCCTTTAGCCTAACCGGCATAACCGTGGGACGTAAAACTCAAAGATTTCATTTCATTCATTTTTTTAGTTATCTGCTGCAAAATAATGTGTGCTGTATAGTGCGCAAATAATGGATAAATTATCAAAGAAAATAATGTGTGCTGTATAATGCCCAAATAATGGATAAATTATCAAAAAAATATAAATTGATTAAAGCCACCACTGGGAGAGAATCCAAATTTTAAAATAGCTACAATAATTTTGCTCGCTTGCGGAATCCCCGACACTTCTAGATTAACATTCTTTGTTATTTCACAGCAGAATCATGCTCGTTTAAAATTTAAAGTTCAAGGTTTGGAAGCGAAGAAATAATTTTAGATTTCAGTGGAAGGAATTATTAACTAGAAAAATGAAATTCATATTCAAATGAATGAAATTAGTCCTTATATGTCAGAAACGGCCATAAAATATAAAATTTGAAAAGTAACAAAAGTACAAATGTTCAAAATGCATTATCATCTCAGAGATTTATTGGTAAGGTTAAAACATCCAAAAGCAGCCATTTGTCGCCAGAATGGTCGACATTAGACGACGACTATTGTTGGAACCACATGTCGAAGAGGAAGAAGAAGAGGATTAGAAAACGTAATGATCATCGAGGAAACGTGGCATGTAATTTGGTCATGGAGTCTCTCTAAGTACTTTCCGTCGCATACACTCAAATATACGCGTATATACCCACGAATCGTCGCAGGCTGTGTTGAAGAATGGGCTTATAAACTGCAGTAGGGAAGACGCCGTAAAGAGCACGTGGACCTCTTTCCATGAGGAAGAGCAGGAGGAAATGTCCTCGGACACGAGGTGTCACTGTGAGGTTTTTCAACTGATTCATGCTGGCGGCACTCAAGTACTTATTCCTAAAGTTGGCTATCAAGCAACCTGGCCCTTGTGGTTGAATGGAGGAAGGAAGGAGTAATCAGGAAGGGAAAGTAGTGTTGTTTGGCTACCAAGGTCTCGCATTGGTTTGCAACTGACGCTATGATCTTAGCAAGAGTTACGACGCTCCAAAAGACGATGCGAGTCACAGATGTGTGGCACAGTGTTGCCATGTACTAGACGCAAATGCTTCCTTATATCATAGAAGTTTCCAATCAGAAAATGAAAATTCTGATATAGTCATTCTGAGAAATAATTTCTAGCATATATGAATACACTTCAAGCTTAAATTCAGTTTATAAACTTAGGGTTCAATATTCTCTCTCTCTTTCTCTTTGTTTTATTGTTAAAGGAACACGTAAATTTGCTCCCATAAATGGAGTATCTGATCATTTACAAAATGTAAATTTACTTACTAAATTACCGTTTTTCTGTTTAGTTTGAATCAGTGGTCGATCCATTGGCTAGAGGGTGCGACCGATCTCTCATTTTTTTTTTAACTTGCAGCAGTAATTCGCTAGAGAACAGAAATAAACATTTTTCGGTCAATCTAACCTGTGTGACAAGCCTCTCAGAGTCCAATCAATCATGGTAATGGTAATCCGGTCCACCATTATCATTACCGGTCCGGTCATGGAAATCCCAAACGGGCAGGTGTAGGATTTGTTCTTTGCACTATACGAATAAATTTAAGAAAGAGGGTGAAAGGCTGAATCTCTGAACTAAAATTTTAAATTTTCTTTTTGTGCCATAGAAAGAGATATAAGATGTGATCCGAGCAAGATATGCAATTTGTTTCACCTTTATGTTAAACAAAATAATAATAATAATAATAATAATAATAATAATAATAATAATAATAATAATAATAATGGAAATCAACTCTCACATAATCTAGTAGCTAGCGCGCGCCTTTGGTGTTCCAGGTCCAGGGTTCGATACCCGGTGGAATAATCTAGAAATTTGAACATATTTCCGTGGTTCGTATCCCACCTTAAACTTGTAGACTACGTATATCCTCAGTGCTGGAAAAGAAAGCTAAACTCCAACAAACGAACTAAAAAAAAAAAAAAAAACATAATAAGAAGAATAGGAATATTTATCAATCCTTACCGCAAACTTCATTGAGTCGAGATTTCTAAGATGGTTGATTAATTGATTTGTACACTTCTCCAAAATATAATTGCATGCCCGATCTTTTCTAACTCCTTTAAAGTTGTAAGTTGGCAACAACGCATTCTGAGTGAGAGGAGGGGAAGGAATGAAAAAAAAAAGAAACAAGACTTCTGAACACAGCTCACAGTTTGCTGTTTGAAATTCTCAGTTCCTTTTTTGTTACTCCTAATAACGATACTTCTAGTACAAAACAGTACCTTAGCATTAATGCAGTAATTTTTTTTCTTTTTCTTTAAAGAAAAAAAAACACTTCTCGACGAAAAACAAAAATCGTCATAAAAACAAGGGTAGTTAAGGAATTCGTTATCTATCAATGCAACTGAAGGAGCGTTCTCTAGTTGTTCCGATAGCCATGCATGTTAAGTAGTATATTTTTTGTGTTGATGCAATACTTTTTAACCTGGTTCGAATACCACTCGATGCATTTATTGTTTTTATTTTGTAATTTTTCAGTCATTCTTGACGTACATTTTTATAGTATACAGTATGTGTTACATAGAAGTGATGGACAACTTTCCAATTTATCCAAAAATAAGGTGTACAGGCGTAAAACCTTTTCTATATGTATCAGAATGTGAGTCTCCCTTAGTGCAAATAACTTCAGTAGAATGGTTTCCTATCGTGACCGCCCTGAGGCGATATTATTTTAATCGTGGTCTTTTACGCTGTATTACGGGGTTCTAGCGCCGCTGTGTTGCCAAATTATGCCCTAAAGGGTTGAAATTCCCTATATTTTGTATATTTATAGTGTAAATTATGCAACATTGTAAGATATAATTTAATTAAATTTTGATATCAATTTAATTAACCCTTTAATTAAACTCTTATCAAATTGATTACCCCATTAATCAAACAGCTATTAATTTATTCAATTAAAGATGATTACATAGAATTAATGTAATCGCGTATGATGATATACGTACCGTTATTACCTTATAGTGGTATTTAATTACGAACGGGTTTAATGTATTATTGAAGTAATGACTGCAATTATTTTGGATTGATAATGCGTGGCAGATGGTGCCGCTGGCGCCATTACTGTCTGGTTATGCCGTGACTTTCCTTTATACTTTTTTGCCCGTCCACTTTGTATATTACCGACTGCCCGACAGCCGCACTGTATTGAACGTTAGCTTTCCGCTGGCGCCATTACTGTTGCGAGTTTTTAGCACGCCCTTTTTGTATATTTGCCGCTTGGTAGCCGTGGACGCTAATGGTATTTTCCATTTATAGATATTGGCACACTTTGTATATTTATCCAATATTTTAACTTAAGTAAGAAGAGAAAGTTTACTTACCTTTGATGACACGCCCGCTATTTTGCTGTTTATTTCCTGGTTGCGGTTGGTGGTTCATTGATGTTGACCATTTTCCTTATGACGTAGAAGAACTTGTTGCGCGAACCGAAAGCAAACAAATATTGCGATACCGCCATTGTATTTTCGGTTTTAGGTATATTTATAACCTCGGTTGACTATTTGATTCAGGCTATTTTTGAATTTAATAAAATAATAATTAATTGGCTGAATATATACATTTGATATTGTAATTTTATGAAAAACATAATTATTGTGCACTTATGTATTGAAGAATTTTTAAAAAAGTAAGAGAAACTATACATTATTGGAGTGGCGATATTTTTATGGCGCTTACACGTACACTATCCGAAACTAGCTATGTTTACAAGCTAACGTTGTATGTTGGTACTTTTATGTTGCTTTTTTCCGCAAGCATGGCTTATATGACATTGATTGCAGGTATAGCATTTGATTGTAGGATATTTGTTGTACCTTGCAAGTCAGAACTATGTTCTTTTACACATTTGGATTGATAATACAGTTTTAATTGGATTTTTTTTGGCTATTACTATTTATTATTATTATTATTATTATTATTATTATTATTATTATTATTATTATTATTATTATTATTATTATTATTATTATTATTATTATTATTATTATTATTTGAAGTATGAAAATAAGTATTATCTTACGTAAATAGAATTGTCACTTGGGTTCTGAATTAATATTCCGTTATGTTAGGATATATATGACTGGAAGAAAGTTAGTTTTGTATGTTGTAGGAAATTATTATAAGCATGGGATTACGTTTTAGTATATGAAATTGGATATAGAAATAACATGTAGATATGATTGTTTTATTGTATGCCCCTATTATTTAAATATGAAATTGCACGTTATAATTATTTGATATGTGTAATACAGTTATTATTTTGTTACTAATTGCGGAGGCCATATGATTTTAGTTTACTTTTGGATTGTGATATTCAGATTTTAATGTTTAGTTTGTATATCCTATCAGTTATGTATTTGGTAAGATTGAACAAACAATTTGAAAATGCGTAGAAGTCTTGTTTACCAGCCTAATTTTGTACTGTTTAGATTTATATTACATATGCATAAGAATAGACATTTCATACATAGGTTGAAACTGAAATTGTATTTTAGATATTTTGGAGGGTGGATTTTAAGGATAACCATTTTTGTTTTGTTAGATACTTATTTTTTATTTAGGGTGCTGCATTTTTATTTACAATATTAATGCATAGACATTCAAGATATAAGACCCGAATTTAATAATTTTATTACTAATTTAATACAGCTTGTATTCAAAATAATGGTGAGATTATGGATTGTTAAGTCAAGCGTGAATTTACTAATTAAACTATACTTACTACGTATGGCAATAATTTTACTAGAACTTGCAATGGTTTTAAACTGTTTTGTTTGCATGAAATTGATATTAGCGGTTTGATTTACATTGGAGTTATTTGAATTATGCTTTGAGATTAGATTTTTTTTCTTTATAATGGGAAACTTTATAGTTGAATTTACTTAGAAATCCTGTTGCAGCGTTTGAATGGTATATACGTTTATAGCATGATAGTTATTGTTTTTGTAGGTGAAATGCATATTTGTTTACTGAATGAAGATATGATTACAGAAATATTTGATTTTGATAGTATTATCAGAAATTGAACTAAACATTTTACGCTCCAGAGGTTACAATCAAACACTAAATAATTTTAAGTTTATCGTCATACGATTATGCATGTTAAGATAACTTGTATTAGAACACATTGTGGTGACTTTCCCTTTTAAGATGAATGAAACGATGGAATGAGAATGTAGGAGGAAACGGTAGAACCATGAGAAAATTTTATATGTATGATGTTTGTCCATTACAAACATACAGGGTCCAGAATTGAACCAAGAGTACTGACGATACTAACTACGAAGTGTGTTCACTATAAGTAAGAATAGAGGGTATTCCATTGTTTGAAGCGAATTTAATGGGAAATTGTTGAGGGGTAAAAATTATTTACTTTATGTGATAGATAGTGTTGCAGAACTATTTATATATTATGTGGACTTACAACGAATACAGTACTGGGACTATTGATTTAGGCGAAGATTATAGTTGATGCCTTTTATAGGGAGTTTTTTTTAGTTTAAGCTTGCTGAGGACTGTATTATTATACTTTGAAGGAAATATACTATGGATATTTAATCTTGTACTTACAAGTGGGCTTGATTCACAAGCCTTCTGGTTAACACTTGGATGTGGTAGATGGTTATTTATTTTCTATGCTGCACAACAATATTTTAATGTATATGGTTTTATTTGACTCAATTTATGTACATTTAAATTACTGACAGAATTATTATAGGTAAAAATTGTTTTTTATTGAAATTTTATGTTAAGTGTTTTGATTGTTTACCCTAAAAATATTGAGTTGAGTTGACTTTGAGTTTTACGTCCCGTTTAGCAGCGAGGCTATATGAGACGTGGACCTACTGATTAACGTGGAATTTGAACCACATGAGCTACTGCCGGGAATTGAACCCGGGTTTCCCACGCCAAAGGCGCGTACGCTAACCACTTAGTCACGAAGGAGCTTCCTAAAAATATTTTCTATGGAGTATATGTGAATTTGATTATATCTAAGACTAGAATATATTGTTATTGACAGAGTATTTGACATAGGTTTAATTGAAGTGGGGAATCAAAGATTCACAAATTGTCATGTGATGCATATATGGCACATTGATATTTAGTATAGTGTAGTGTAGATATATTTAAATTTACAATGCACGATAATATTAGAATTTGACATAACTTGTATTGTGATACCCTACAGAACCAACATATGAAGATTTGATTGATTGATTACACTTTATATTTTGCTGAACTAGGTTTTTTACGAGATTAGTTTTGTATAGAGATACAGATTAACTACACGCTATTACTGTATGATGATGAAAATGATTGATACTTTATTGTTTGGATATTAGATATATGGGTTAATGGTTTTTAGAAAAGAATTCACGGAAACTTGTGTCCATTAAGATTTTGGAATTTCAGATTGCAAGATAGAACTTTGTTTGATGTTATTTGGTTTATTTATGGATGTTGATTTAAATTTGTTGAATTATAATTACACTATTCAAACTTGAAACTTGTTTACTGTATTATATTTATGTGACATTACCAGAAATAACTACAAATTAGTTTGTTATATTACATTAGGCCATATTAGAAACTATTTATCAGAATTGGTAACTATATTTGAAATAAGATTGAAGACAAAGAACTATGCTTGAATTTGGCGATAATTAATATTTACTTATTATACTGATTAGAACTTTAATTATGTGTTATGGTACCACCACTAATTTAATACTTTACTGTTCACATATTGCATACATTTTAGGATAAATTAGTTTTCTATGACTATTTGTTGATATTACAGTAAGATTAGAATTTATTTTATATTGAAATATGACACAATATTAAGTATGAACTATTGATAACTAATACTAACTACGGTTTACTAGGAACACAAGTTCACACTATACTTCAGTTCACTTCATTGCAAAACTTGCATTCTGAATATTGTTTCCAGTATTTTATTTCGATTCTACATTTTTTTGTTTTTCATGTTGTATTTTTCGTTCTGCACTTTTTTCAGTTTTACATTTCTTGTTTGTTTAAAATTTGTATAATATTGTTTACTCTTGATTTAATATTGTAATGTACGTAACTTTTGTGAAACTAAACATTTCAGTCTGACAATCACGGTGTTAAAATTTCAAATATGTTAATATTTGTCAATTGGTATGATACTTCATATTTAATGCTGATACATAACGGTTCTGTAGTAATCAAATCCACAAGCACTTTGTGGTGGACATTCACCGTGCGCGTGGGTTTTCTCGGAGTTCTCCCGTTTCCTCCCACATTCTTCATTCCACCTTTTTCATTCATTAGTCATCATCACCGTCTCCTTTAGCCTAACCAGCATAACGGTGGGACGTAAAACTCAAAGATTTCATTTCATTTTTTATTATTAATTCACAAGAATTCATAAACCATATCTTATTTTAAAAGTTAAATTAGCAACTATCATGTGTGCTTATCATATTTCAAATAATATAATTATTGATACTAGATACGATATGCTGCATGTATTGCATATGAATAACACTGATATACCAATCAAATATTGTTCTATGATATTATAAATCAAATAGTTCTTATCAGAACCTAAAACACATTAACGTGTCAATTAAACTCTCCATATTTCATAACATATCAATGTTTATTGTTAATTATAATAGGGTGCATCTATCGATAATAAAAATTCTCTACCATATCTTTCTTGATGCCAACTCCCAAGTATAAACTATCAAAATGTATCAAACTATCAATTGTAACCTTACTAGCTATCAATAATTAACGTAAACTTCTTGGTTGCTCCACTAAAGTGGAAAAAATGCAGGTGCAATCACAAACCCTATCTGGTCGTACCAGAAGCTCTGTTATGTCTGTGGCTTCCCGCTCTTCAATCATGTAAACTTATTCTAACCGCTTGCAGTTCTCACCAGCTGCAAAGAAAGCACACGCTACACCAAATATAGTGGACAACACTATGGACATGGAAAAAATTCTACTGTGGCTCCAACTTTACCTCAAACTTTATCTCAATCAATGTAATCGTTTGTGTTGACCCGTTTCGATTCACGTTTCTCAACTGAAAAACAAAACTGTACATGTACCTTCCTCGTGCGTCACTCAAAGAAATAGTCAAAACTAGGAACGGCTTTATTTTCAAAACAGAAAATGCAAACTTGGTCAGCACTATAAAAACAAAGTACATATAGAAACCTTCAACAAAAAATGTTAAACTTACTAACCACAATGCATCTCAAGGCAAGCAAATACCATCACCTCGTCGTCCTCCTCTCCTTTTTGTGATGAATCGAGGTGTTGATCCTTATACCGATAAAAAAAAATCAGGAAAAACTTACCTACAAAGAATACACACTCCTAAAGGTTATACGAATTAGAAATGTCATATGTCCCACGTACATTATTCAAGTACTAACACCTTCTCAAACCACTAATGATTCTCTTCTAACTAGTGGGGCATACATTTATAACAAAAAGTTAAACTTTCACGGTCACCAACACCCTAACACTTCAATGCGAAAAAATATTGTACATATAATCAACACTCTACCGCAATATGCCCAAATACTTCTGTCTGCAGCTATTGATCTGGTGATCACTTCAGTCATTCAAATCCCTATCTACACCCCCAAATTGTTACACTTGCCATAAACAACACCCGACATATAGTTACAAGTGTAAAGGCAAATCCGTCCATACCAAAGTTCACCCTAAGTAGGTGCTGGTACCACTACGTATATACAACTATTCTGCAAACGTTCTACAATCACTGGACGCTTCTATAACAGTACGCAATATATTGTGGTCTTTCTAACGCATACTCTTCAAAATATTCAACCAATTCACCGTTCACATGCCTTAAAACAAATCACCCACGCAGCAACAATATTCCATGTTACATTTCATACTACTTATTATGGTTAAAATATCTATTTTCTTACAGTACCTTTGGAAACTACTGTCTAACCTACTAATCATGGATATAGTCTTTATATTTCTCAATATTAGATCCATTCATCATAATAAAGCTTTATTCGAAGTGCTGTTAGTGAAAAAAAAGAGCTGTAGTGTTTATCCTTATCGAAACCTTTCTCACTTCCTCCACAAATGGATGAACAGTTGTGGAATTTTCTCCACGTATTTCATCACGCCACCACTTTTGTATGCTGCCAAATCTTCCTGAATATCTCACCATTATTTTATATTTCCGTAATATAACTATAATCGTTGGTACAGTTTATATCAAACCTGTAAACCTGCTACCTACTGTAATCGTGCAACACATTTCCGATAATTATAAGAAATTCATAATTATGGCCAAGTTCAACATGCACAGCAAATCAGAAAGAGACCTTTGTCCCTTTCCCTTTGTCCCTTTGTACCTTTCAAACCTTTGTCATAACTTACATACCTGGTATCAATCAAAGTCTTTCAAACCCCCCTAGGCCTGTATCACAAAGCATACCTGATATTGTCATTACTTCGCTAATCACATTTCACAAATCCAAATTAATGTTCTCGATCCAATAGGAAGTGAGCCTCTTCCAATCAAATTACAACTTAGTACTCATCATACGACTCAATCTACAGAATTTCAAAGAACTAGCATCCGTTAACAAATTCAACTGTAAACAATACAAAACACCTTTATCAGCAGCAGTAGACCCATTACAACCGTACATCAATGGACGCACTATATCATGACATTCATACCAATACATCTTCAATCCAAGAAGCTAATACACTTTACATACCAGTAACTACATCAACGCCTTATCGACCAACATTTCCAATAAAATATCTCACATTTATCACTCGCTCTCGACAATTTTAGCGTAACTATCAACGTACAAAAAAAAATCCAAAATCACTCCATCATCACCAACAACTTTAAAGAATGATCAAAAATTACATCTGTGGTTACAAGCTACGGTGTTGAATTAAAATCTATAATACTCTCTAACGTCACTCGTCCTAACAAGTATTGAAAACATTTCAATGCTCTTTGCGAAAAAACATAGTAAAACAGCATATCAACTATCAAATGACGCCTTACCTATATAGAGAGACTACTCCAAAGTTGATGCTTTTGTTGATTTCCTTCAAGACATCTTCACACCACTCACTCACTCGCAAATATTTCTATAAACATCCAGCCGACACAATCAATCCATCTTTACACCCTCATATCCTTCATACTCTTCGTCAAAATGAACCTCTAATAATAAACAAATTGGTCGTTATCATTTTATCATTTTCATTCAAATATCATAATACAGTTAAAACATTTGTCACTATACTGAAGAAATAAAATCAACAAACGTAACATAAAACATATCTTGCAGAAAATAAAGGGATCATTATAATGAAAACAATTCTATGCAATTGTTAAAGTCAATATAGTGTCAAACTGTCACCTAAGATGAACAAGCGCTTATAGTTACTTATAATTAAATTATTCTTTGTATGTGCTGAAACTATGAACAAATCCCACAATGTGATGATCCCCTAATTATAACATTTATAAATGGACATAACATTCATCTATTCATAAACATTGTCTTGGGAGGATTTCAAACCTTCAAAGCACTTAATACTGTAAGTGTCATAATTTATAATACAATTAAATTATCATGTAATTCATCAGTAGTGAAAATAGTATATAGTTTTTGTCTGTAATCAATCTGAAATAAAAATATTTAATGTCACTATTAAACAAAAAAATACATAAAGAGTCTTCATAAGTAAAAATTGCTATTTTCTTATCCAGCATATTCTCCTGATATATCTCCACATCATAATGTCAGGTCTCATCGTTTTAGTTTTTATCAATTACTTGTAAATATTTCTTATGATTCTTTAAACTTCATGTATTTGAAAAATTTCTGTTCAATAAGGATACAGTGTTCTTCAGTACAAGAAAATTATTCCATATTCATAGAAAGTTATCCTTAATGTTATGCTTACCGATATACAAATATAAAATTCACAGTGTGTTTGTTCAACTCTTCATCATCAACTCGTAAATCAAACCAGTACTTATTCAATATGTAGGCTATAAATATATAATTTCAATTTAACTGTGTTTATACAATTATATTTATCTTATCAAATTTCTTTAACAAAAGAAACTGTCTACAATAACAAGTTAATATAAGCAGCAAAATGATTGAAATATAAAGTTATGTAAAAGAAAATATAATGCATATCCATTAGTATTTATTAATTGAATGAATAAATATTCAAAATAATTAGTCTTTAGTATAACAGCAAAACGTCCTAGTCTGTCATTCAAAATCTAATAATTTAAATACGAAGTAGTACATGGTAATGTCGTATACTGAGTCGTATTTAGCGTCAATATACCTTGTTACTATACAATCATTTTAAAAATATTTATGGTTTAATAAATGAATATTTGAAGTAAAACAATTCAATCTGACATTCATGCAGTTAATAACTCAAATAAGTCAACAGATGTCGCTAGTTGCGCTACCTTCTATCTAACAGGAGTAGTCTTGATATCATACTAATCAAATATCAATCCTTAAATGTAAACCTAATATATCTTATAATGAAAAGAAAACAAATCAAACTAGCATTCAAACTGGCAAATAAGTTAATAGATGTCGCTAGTTGTATTTCCCTCTATCTAACATATATAGATTTCATTATTGTAATAATCAAAATATTCAACTTTAATGTAAAGTAAATACATCTTATGACAAAAACAAATCACGGTAACATTCGTGTATTTAATACTTCAAATAAAATAATAGCTGTCGTTAGTTGCGCTTCCTCATATCTAAATAAGTGACTAATACCAAAAACAAAAGTGTCTCCATAAATGTTAACCAAATATATCTTATTATAAAAGCAAAACATATCCATCTGTCAATTATATTAAAATAGCTTTAAACAAAACAATAGTTGTCACTATTTGTGGTGGCCTGGCTATCTATTAAGTAAATGTCGATAGTACACTCTTCAGTTAGCATTACATGTAATTGCTATGCATTTATGTTATAAAGTACTATGTGGCAATCTGTCAATTATGTGCTTAGTAGTTCAAGAGGATAATACTTGTCATTTAGCTGTGGCGCTTTGTATCTAAAATAAAGATATAAATAACTATATTCCAGGAATCATCTGTCAATCTTAATATTCTAAATCAATTAATTCTTATTATTAAAGCAATACATATCAATATATCTCTCAAATCATAATAATTCATAATCATAGTATTTCTTAGTAAAAACTACAATTCCAAGGATATAATAAGTCTCTACTGTACATTTTCACTGATATCAACTCAAAAACATTCTGCAATGGATCATAATATTGGTCATAGTTAAAACTGTTACTTTAGTTGATTCCAGTTAAACAAATCTAAATAACAGTAATAAACATACCATTTATAGATAATTAAAAGAGTCGTTATCATCAATATTTATAAATAATGTACTTCTATCTGCTAATTGCAATACTAATAAATTAAAGTTATATAAATAGAGTATCTCCAATCTAGTATAATAGCTGTCACTATTGTACAAATCAATTGTCCTTGCTCTTAAAACATAATAACCATCTACTTCTTAAAAGACTAGTAATTTCAAACCTACAAAGTATAGTGTGAACTTGTGTTCCTAGTAAACCGTAGTTAGTATTAGTTATCAACAGTTCATACTTAATATTGTGTCATATTTCAATATAAAATAAATTCTAATCTTACTGTAATATCTACAAATAGTCATAAAAAACTAATTTATCCTAAAATGTATGCAATATGTGAACAGTAAAGTATTAAATTAGTGGTGGTACCATAACACATAATTAAAGTTCTAATCAGTATAATAAGTAAATATTAATTATCGCCAAATTCAAGCATAGTTCTTTGTCTTCAATCTTATTTCAAATATAGTTACCAATTCTGATAAATAGTTTCTAATATGGCCTAATGTAATATAACAAACTAATTTGTAGTTATTTCTGGTAATGTCACATAAATATAATACAGTAAACAAGTTTCAAGTTTGAATAGTGTAATTATAATTCAACAAATTTAAATCAACATCCATAAATAAACCAAATAACATCAAACAAAGTTCTATCTTGCAATCTGAAATTCCAAAATCTTAATGGACACAAGTTTCCGTGAATTCTTTTCTAAAAACCATTAACCCATACATCTAATATCCAAACAATAAAGTATCAATCATTTTCATCATCATACAGTAATAGCGTGTAGTTAATCTGTATCTCTATACAAAACTAATCTCGTAAAAAACCTAGTTCAGCAAAATATAAAGTGTAATCAATCAATCAAATCTTCATATGTTGGTTCTGTAGGGTATCACAATACAAGTTATGTCAAATTCTAATATTATCGTGCATTGTAAATTTAAATATATCTACACTACACTATACTAAATATCAATGTGCCATATATGCATCACATGACAATTTGTGAATCTTTGATTCCCCACTTCAATTAAACCTATGTCAAATACTCTGTCAATAACAATATATTCTAGTCTTAGATATAATCAAATTCACATATACTCCATAGAAAATATTTTTAGGAAGCTCCTTCGTGACTAAGTGGTTAGCGTACGCGCCTTTGGCGTGGGAAACCCGGGTTCAATTCCCGGCAGTAGCTCATGTGGTTCAAATTCCACGTTAATCAGTAGGTCCACGTCTCATATAGCCTCGCTGCTAAACGGGACGTAAAACTCAAAGTCAACTCAACTCAATATTTTTAGGGTAAACAATCAAAACACTTAACATAAAATTTCAATAAAAAACAATTTTTACCTATAATAATTCTGTCAGTAATTTAAATGTACATAAATTGAGTCAAATAAAACCATATACATTAAAATATTGTTGTGCAGCATAGAAAATAAATAACCATCTACCACATCCAAGTGTTAACCAGAAGGCTTGTGAATCAAGCCCACTTGTAAGTACAAGATTAAATATCCATAGTATATTTCCTTCAAAGTATAATAATACAGTCCTCAGCAAGCTTAAACTAAAAAAAAACTCCCTATAAAAGGCATCAACTATAATCTTCGCCTAAATCAATAGTCCCAGTACTGTATTCGTTGTAAGTCCACATAATATATAAATAGTTCTGCAACACTATCTATCACATAAAGTAAATAATTTTTACCCCTCAACAATTTCCCATTAAATTCGCTTCAAACAATGGAATACCCTCTATTCTTACTTATAGTGAACACACTTCGTAGTTAGTATCGTCAGTACTCTTGGTTCAATTCTGGACCCTGTATGTTTGTAATGGACAAACATCATACATATAAAATTTTCTCATGGTTCTACCGTTTCCTCCTACATTCTCATTCCATCGTTTCATTCATCTTAAAAGGGAAAGTCACCACAATGTGTTCTAATACAAGTTATCTTAACATGCATAATCGTATGACGATAAACTTAAAATTATTTAGTGTTTGATTGTAACCTCTGGAGCGTAAAATGTTTAGTTCAATTTCTGATAATACTATCAAAATCAAATATTTCTGTAATCATATCTTCATTCAGTAAACAAATATGCATTTAACCTACAAAAACAATAACTATCATGCTATAAACGTATATACCATTCAAACGCTGCAACAGGATTTCTAAGTAAATTCAACTATAAAGTTTCCCATTATAAAGAAAAAAAAATCTAATCTCAAAGCATAATTCAAATAACTCCAATGTAAATCAAACCGCTAATATCAATTTCATGCAAACAAAACAGTTTAAATCATTGCAAGTTCTAGTAAAATTATTGCCATACGTAGTAAGTATAGTTTAATTAGTAAATTCACGCTTGACTTAACAATCCATAATCTCACCATTATTTTGAATACAAGCTGTATTAAATTAGTAATAAAATTATTAAATTCGGGTCTTATATCTTGAATGTCTATGCATTAATATTGTAAATAAAAATGCAGCACCCTAAATAAAAAATAAGTATCTAACAAAACAAAAAATGGTTATCCTTAAAATCCACCCTCCAAAATATCTAAAATACAATTTCAGTTTCAACCTATGTATGAAATGTCTATTCTTATGCATATGTAATATAAATCTAAACAGTACAAAATTAGGCTGGTAAACAAGACTTCTACGCATTTTCAAATTGTTTGTTCAATCTTACCAAATACATAACTGATAGGATATACAAACTAAACATTAAAATCTGAATATCACAATCCAAAAGTAAACTAAAATCATATGGCCTCCGCAATTAGTAACAAAATAATAACTGTATTACACATATCAAATAATTATAACGTGCAATTTCATATTTAAATAATAGGGGCATACAATAAAACAATCATATCTACATGTTATTTCTATATCCAATTTCATATACTAAAACGTAATCCCATGCTTATAATAATTTCCTACAACATACAAAACTAACTTTCTTCCAGTCATATATATCCTAACATAACGGAATATTAATTCAGAACCCAAGTGACAATTCTATTTACGTAAGATAATACTTATTTTCATACTTCAAATAATAATAATAATAATAATAATAATAATAATAATAATAATAAATAGTAATAGCCAAAAAAAATCCAATTAAAACTGTATTATCAATCCAAATGTGTAAAAGAACATAGTTCTGACTTGCAAGGTACAACAAATATCCTACAATCAAATGCTATACCTGCAATCAATGTCATGTAAGCCATGCTTCCGGAAAAAAGCAACATAAAAGTACCAACATACAACGTTAGCTTGTAAACATAGCTAGTTTCGGATAGTGTACGTGTAAGCGCCATAAAAATATCGCCACTCCAATAATGTATAGTTTCTCTTACTTTTTTAAAAATTCTTCAATACATAAGTGCACAATAATTATGTTTTTCATAAAATTACAATATCAAATGTATATTCAGCCAATTAATTATTATTTTATTAAATTCAAAAATAGCCTGAATCAAATAGTCAACCGAGGTTATAAATATACCTAAAACCGAAAATACAATGGCGGTATCGCAATATTTGTTTGCTTTCGGTTCGCGCAACAAGTTCTTCTACGTCATAAGGAAAATGGTCAACATCAATGAACCACCAACCGCAACCAGGAAATAAACAGCAAAATAGCGGGCGTGTCATCAAAGGTAAGTAAACTTTCTCTTCTTACTTAAGTTAAAATATTGGATAAATATACAAAGTGTGCCAATATCTATAAATGGAAAATACCATTAGCGTCCACGGCTACCAAGCGGCAAATATACAAAAAGGGCGTGCTAAAAACTCGCAACAGTAATGGCGCCAGCGGAAAGCTAACGTTCAATACAGTGCGGCTGTCGGGCAGTCGGTAATATACAAAGTGGACGGGCAAAAAAGTATAAAGGAAAGTCACGGCATAACCAGACAGTAATGGCGCCAGCGGCACCATCTGCCACGCATTATCAATCCAAAATAATTGCAGTCATTACTTCAATAATACATTAAACCCGTTCGTAATTAAATACCACTATAAGGTAATAACGGTACGTATATCATCATACGCGATTACATTAATTCTATGTAATCATCTTTAATTGAATAAATTAATAGCTGTTTGATTAATGGGGTAATCAATTTGATAAGAGTTTAATTAAAGGGTTAATTAAATTGATATCAAAATTTAATTAAATTATATCTTACAATGTTGCATAATTTACACTATAAATATACAAAATATAGGGAATTTCAACCCTTTAGGGCATAATTTGGCAACACAGCGGCGCTAGAACCCCGTAATACAGCGTAAAAGACCACGATTAAAATAATATCGCCTCAGGGCGGTCACGATAGGAAACCATTCTACTAAATTCTTGCATCGGTCCATAAAATCTTCGTAAAATTGCAAATAAATCCGGAGCTCTAGTGTTCAGGAAATCAGTATAAGATCTAACACCTTCATCACTACTAAAACGCAATTCTTCTTCTTCTTCTTCTTCTTCTTCTTCTTCTTCTTATTATTATTATTATTATTATTATTATTATTATTATTATTATTATTATTATTATTATTATTATACATGTCTTTGTGTGGGAGGCCCGGATATGATTCCCAGCCTTAGTTCATGTGATTCGCTATCTACGTTAAGCTGTACGTTCATATATCCTCGCTGCTGAAAGGGGTGCTAGACTCAAAATCAAATATATTATTATTATTATTATTATTATTATTATTATTATTATTATTATTATTATTATTATACGCATCTTTGACATGGAAGACCCGGGTTCGATTCCCGGCAGGAGTTCATGTGATTCGGGGCCTACGTTAAGCTGTATATTCACTTCTCATATAGCCTCGCTGCTGAAAAGGGAGCTAAACTCAAAATCAAATATATAATAATAATAATAATAATAATAATAATAATAATAATAATAATAATAATAATTATTATTATTATTATTATTATTATTATTATTATTATTATTATTATTATACGCATCTTTGTTGTGGGAGACCCGGGTTCGATTCCAGGCCGGAGCTCATGTGGTTCGGGGCCTACGTTAAGCTGTAGGTTTACTTGTCATACAGCTCCAGTGCTGAAGGGGGCGCTAAACTCAAAATCAATATACTATTATTATACGGGTCTTTGGTGTGGGAGACGTGGGTTCGATTCCCGGCGGAAGCTCATGTAGTTCGGGACTTACGTTAAGCTGTTGGTTTTCTTTTTATATAGCCTCACTGCTAAAAGGGTAGCTAAACTCAAAATCGAATATTTTATTATTATTATACGCATCTTTGTTGTGAGAAATCCGAGTTCGATTCTCGACGGGAGTTCATGTGGTTCGGAGCCTACGTTAAGTTGTAGGTTTACTTCTCATATAGCCTTACTGCTGGAAAGGGCGCTAAAATCAAATTTATTATTATTATTATTGTTATTATTATTATTATTATTATTATTATTATTATTATTATTATTTATTATTATTATTATAAGTAGGGAATAGAAAAAAGGTTTTAGAGTATTAAATTTGGTGAGACATTTTGTTTCTTCCCAATATGTACTTTGTTGTTGTCTTGGTGTATCAGAACCATTTTAGATGGATTTTCACGACGATCTCACATTTTTTCCCATTTAAAAGTATCTCAAGTTCTCAATAGTATCACCGCTTGCTAGAGTCTATCTCACAAGAATGCACTCAGTTTCATAAGACATTGGCCATCACTTTACCCCGAACTATCTTACTTAGTATTTTACGAGAGGAGATGAGGTGTGTTCTCTACTGTTTTCAAATCGGTTTTCTCTCACGTTCAAAGTAGTGGATGTAAGCCATACATTGAATTACGATATTTTTAAAACCTGGTTGTATCCTCTTTTTAAAGATAAATGATATGCTCAAAAGTGAGATCTCTTTCACATTCTCCTATAGAAAAGCTTATCTGAAGAGAAAACAAAATGAGTTGAGGCAATAGTAGGACACTATTTAGTATATCTTAGATCCTGCGCAGGGCGATGTTTGAACTTCGAGGGGAAACGTACACCTAGAAAAAACACTGAACTCGCTGCCGACTGTATTCAGCATTCATATTTGGGAACCTGCCTCGTCAATATTTTCCTCATGCTTTGCCACATTTGTATCTTCAAGACTTCATCAAAGGATGTTGTAACTTCTGATGCAAAATGCCTATAATTTCTATAGCACACGAAAGGTTTTGATTTTGCAATACTGTCATGGATAACATCAATGTTTTCTGTTCATCAATGTTGCAAAATAAGTGTTACAAATCTTGGGAGGAGACTACTACCACTGAGACAAGAAAAAAAGTTCTCTTCAACTTTCGGCTATCGGACATAGTTTCGGATCTACAAGGTGCCGAAAGCGTGGGAAAATTACTTTCGGATGCCAATAGTTCGGAAACTATCCAACGTAAAGAGGGCGGATAAAAAATTCACTGAAGAAGTCACATCTGCTGTATTGAATTTTACATGTTTCCCAATCCTACCATGCACGCGCAAGGGATTCCCCAAAGGAACGTAGGGAGTCCCGGATAATCTGTCAAATGAAAATTGGTCTAATTGAATATGAATTGATAGGGTTTCTATCAGGTAACAATAATTCGTTTGTATAAACTAGATATCTGGAAGAAATACAAAATGGCGGACACCTTCACGCCCGTTGTGTGTGGTTGCATAGGGCCTAATCGCAAGGTACGGATGCTGGCCAACAATGACGTTCTGAGTATTAAGAGTAGCGAATTTGTACTCAAATGCTCTAGAAAGACATCTGGAGTGTCGGCAGAGCACAACAGATGAAGCAGGGTGGTTCACATGTGTGGAAACACTTAACAAAAAATGTCCAGAAATGCACTCATATTAAGTAAACGTGAGTTCAAAGCGTCGGAAATGTAAGGAATAGCATCAAGAACATGAGGGCCATTGCCAATTGACCAATAATATTCCATCAATCCGATGCAATATGATCTGCACGATTGCATATCGATAAGGATGCAACAACTGAGGAAAATTTGAAATTGTGCAAGGGGACTCACAAAGAAACTGGGTAAACTAAATGAATGTCACTAGTGGGATCGCATGATCGATATTGAAATGTGACCAATGTGTGTGTTGATATCAACATGTAGCGAATGGACAAATGTCAACATGTCCCACTACCGCTGGGACACCGTCCCAAGTGCGAAAACTAGGAAAATAACGTTGTACATTCTGCTATTACATTTGGTGCACTTTTTGGTAGAACGTAACTAGAACACGATTGTATCAATGTCCCTCTTTGTTTGGGACATTGTCCCACAGTCGACACATATGGAAAGAAATCTCTAAATCCATGGTTCAAATTCTGATAGAGCGTGAAAATAACAAACTTGTAACATGTCCCACGTCTTCTGGGACATATGGCGTACTCGAAATATAGGGAAATACCTAGAGAAATTCGTATCTTACACACGGTGTACATGCCAAGACAAAAACGAATATGAACGAATTTGGCACATGTAACACTACTTCTGAAATACCATACATACGGAAAATAAAGCGACATGAGAAATAGGAAGAAACGTTTTAAAGCTCTGATTGTTTACAACTGTGCAGTAGGAATAACAAAATGAAACACACAAACATGTCGGGAGGCTGTACAACAGCGCTTGCCAAACAAAGCGGGTACTCCTCAAAGAAATGAATACAGAGAAAGTGAGGCTCCCTCGAAGCCTCAGAGCTTGCTTTTGCTCGCGTGCTCGCAGTTTCCAATCTTACTGGGAGCCCACGTCCTTAGATTCAAGACCCGAGTAGTTGTTTTCCTATTTTTCGCACGTGCACTGAGAAAAAAAATTGTAGGTGGCGTACTTGAAAAGATAGGTTACATGCATAATTCCTGTAGTTTTTGGACTTAACGTACATCAGACGTATAACTGAAAACGCATGTTTTATAATACTTTCTGTATAAGTGTTCCATCTATACGTACTTTCTGTATGAAACAATGTAGGCGGCCAGGATCTCACATACAAATGGACGTATATAACATATAGCTGACGAAGGTAACATAAGTATATGCATGTGATATACGGAAAACTGTTAGATGTCAGACATCCTGCAACGGTATGATGTAACATCTAAGGGCAGTGCCTATGTAGCATACTGATAACGTATGCTCCGGACTGATTTCTATAGTAAGCAAGAGGATATCGTATATTTGTACAATATACCGCTGTCCGAAGAACGGATTTTTCTCTGTGTGGGACGGTGTCCCAGCAATAGTGGGGTATATTGACATTTGTACATTAGCTACATGTCGATATCAACACACACATTGGCCACATTTCAATATCGATCATGCGATCCCACTAGTGACATTCATTTAGTTTACCCAGTTTCTTTGTGAGTCCCCTTGCACAATTTTAAATTGACCTCAGTTGAAGCATCCTTATCGGTATGCAACCTTGTGCATCATATTGCATCGGTTTGAGATAATATTATTAGTGAATTGGCAATGGCTGTCATGTTCTTGACGCTAATTCTTACATTTCCGACGCTTTGAACTCACATTTATTGAGTACGAGTGCATTTCTGGGCATTTTTCGATAAGTGTTCCCACACAAGTGAATCACCCTGCTTCATCTGTTGTGCTCTACCGACACTCCAGATGTCTTTCTAGAGCATTTGAGTACAAATTCGCTACAAATTCAACACTTAATACGCAGAACTTACACTTAATACACTTAATACTTAATACTCGTCACTGTTGGCCAGCATCCGTACCTGGCGATTATGCAACTACAAACAACGGCTATGAAGGTATCCGCCATTTTGTATTTGTTCCAGATATCGACTTAATACAAACGAATTATTGTTACTTGGTAGAAACCCTATCAATTCATATTCAATTAGACCAATTTTCATTTGGCAGATTATCCGGAACTCCCTACGTTCCTTTGGGGAATCCCTTGCGCGTGCATGGTAGGATTGTGAAACAAGCAAAATTCAATACAGCAGGTGTGACTTCTTCAGTGAATTTTTTATCCGCACTCTTTACGTTGGACAGTTTCCGAACTATTGGCATCCGAAAGTAATTTTCCCACGCTTTCGGCAACTTGTAGATCCGAAACTATGTCCGATAGCCCAAAGTTGAAGAGAACTTTTTTTCTTGTCTCAGTGCCAGGAGTCACCTCCCAAGAGTTGTAACTCTTATTTTGCAACACCCGATATATATCTACATCTATTTATCTAGATAGATAGGTATCAAGTTGGATGATCACAAATTTGATTTTAACTTATCATTAAAGACTTGAGGTAAAAATAAAAGTAGAATGTGTGTAAATTATATCGCCTAGATCTATAGGCCTGCTGTAAGGCGTTTCTTTTCCTTTCTTCTTGGGGGCGCGGTGGCTCAGTGGTAGAGCGTTCACCTCTGGTGCTTGGGGTCCCGGGTTCGATCCCAGCCCCTGCCAAGTGAACTTTGTGGTGGACAAACACTGTGCTCGTGGGTTTTCTCGGGGTTCTCCCGTTTCCTCCCACTTTCTTCATTTCACTCATCTTCACCGCCTCCTTTAGCCTAACCGGCATAATCGTAGGACGTAAAACTTAAAGATTTCATTTCATTTTTTCTTTCTTTTTGGAATTATAAAGTTTCGACCACATCTGTGGGAATCATTGCTGTATGTCATTAAAGAAGTAATCTCTTTTGACACCCCAACCATGAGAAGTTATCGAGACAATTGAGTATGAAATGAGAATTTTGATTTTCAATCTACAGCGTTTTGTCTCTGTCAAACTTAATTTTATTTAAATCCGTCAATCTGAGATAAAATTGAATCTATTGACATTTTATTTACCAAATTCTATTACGTCACGTTCTACCTAAAAATAAAGTAAACTTGTACACACAAACTTAGAAAAAAAAATATTTTCCTTTTAGTTTCGTTGTTTTCAAATAATAAAAATCCAAAATAAATCTCAATCTACCTGCGACAAAATTCTAATCAAATAGCCTAATATGTAGGCACTGAAAATAAGTTTTTTCTTCAGTTTCTTTTATAAAAATAATTAAGCGCATCTCTGTTTTTTTTTTTTTAATTGGGGCTGAATGTAGTAGCAAACGAAATATTAATAAGCGAATAAGAACGATACATGAGACAAATTAAACCAAAACTTGATATTTCTATATGAACTGTATTTATATAAAGTACTGAATGTCCGGTTATATACAACTTCATTGTATTGCTGTTTTGATTTTAAACACCCAAAATTTGGGGTCGCGTTGGATCAGTGGACCGGTGGGCGTAGGCGAGTGGTCTGAGATATTAGACTGATGATTATGAAGTGATAATGATTCGAGGTTAGAGCATGGGTGGAATTTAAACTTCCTAGATGTTTCTGTGTTCATTTTCCTGTCAAATCTGGTGGTTCTGAAGAGTGCAAATAAAGAGAAAATAAGAGCTAGGCAGTTAAATCACAGAAACAATAGTGTTGGAGCGCTCACTTGTAGTTCTGGTGGCTCTGATTCGATATTAAAACCTATCTGCAAGTAAGTTTTGTGATGAAAAAAAAGTGTGTGTGTGGTGTTTTCTCCGGATTCTCGCCTTTTTGACCTTTCTTCATTCCAATATTTTATTCACTATCATAATCGCCGTCTTCCTTAACCTTGGGACATAATCGTGAGGCATTAAACTTAAAAAAAGGAAGGTATGAAAGTTGATACGAATTAAGACTTCTTTTTTACAAGCATCCTTTTATATCATAATCTAAGTTCTGTTATTGAAATTATTACTATAATTACTATTATTGTTGAATATTTTCGAACAGAGAAATTATCATAATCAAATCGTTTTTGAAGGATACAAGAGCTGATTATAAATCATGTAAGATTTCCTTAATTAATTATTATTAGTAGATCCCTAATATTATTTTAATTTAAAATTCATTAGTACATACTGTAATTCATAAGAGAAACAACGTTTTCATAAGAGAGATAATTTTTGTTTCCTGTGTTTAACATGATTTAACTATGTTGTATTTGTAGATATGTAGTTAACTTAGTATTACCTGAAATTAGACTTATATCTGCTTCTTTAGTTTAATTATCTCATGTGCCATCGTCTTTTAACGTATACTGAGTTACAATGAAATTACAGCAGAAATTATTCTTTTCGCAAATCTAGATGGAATTTTGTCAATAATTTGCATCGAAATAAATATATCGTAACGAAATATATTATCCTAGCGATGGCCAGAGAATGTAAATGGGAAAGGTATTGTTAGGTTGGTATGAAACGGTACTGAGGTCAGACGAAAGTAATATATCGAGATGTGTTATCGTCTTGCTGAAGCCTCAGGCCCACAACTGCTTATATGAAATCTTTCAAAGGGCCTGTGACACATTCATAAGGTGTCTGGGCCACAACAACTGATTTTGATGGAACTTGGTAGACTAATAGGACATCTTGCAAAACTAATGTAACTAGCAGGAATTTGTCGAAAAAGCTATAGTTTCTGAGATACAGTCGATTCATTAAAGATGACATTTGTCGTGATATCTCGGGAACTGCTCCACCGAGATCAAGCAAACTTTGCAAGCCATAGTAGATACATGATAGCTTTAAAACGAAATGAAAACGAATTGTCTTCACCTGCGCAGAACTGCACATAATGCGCAAATAATTGTTCATATGCGCATATCTCGAAATCGCAAAAACTGCGATATATTTTTCTCTTGCTTAGTTTGTTGAACTATATGACGAGTATAACATAACGCAAGAAAAAAACTAGACTCAAAGGTGAGCGTTTTCAAGCAACTGAGGTGAGAAGATGTTTGGGATAGTCTGCCCCCGGATACTTCCTCCAGTTACGGCACTCTGTCTGGCTTCTCAGTCACACACCTCAATTACACCTGTGTAAAAGTCATATTGTTAACGTTAATAATCGCCATATTCGAGTCTTAGTGATATCAAGTACTGTAAGTCATGAATGTTGCACAACAGTAACACAGTATTAAGAGAGCGTAAGGGTAAACTATCAGGCCTACGGTCGCGGTCTATTGGAACACATCAGTGTGATGCAGGCATCTACGCTTCAAAGAAACTTGCGAAAATCATAGGCCATAGGGTTACCTATATATAGTTAGTGTGGCCATGAGACTAGACCTTTGGGGTTGTCTCATCTCGTTGCGTGAGTTTCGTCGCAAAAAGTATAACCTGGTTCCAATTAGGAATATGCAAAACCAGTTTTTACAAAAACCGGAAACCGGTTTCTAGAAAAACCTCAATTCCAAAACTGACATTTCGGTTTTCTCCAAAAACCAGTCCGGTTTTTCTCCAAAACCGGTTCGTTTTTCCACCTAAACTGGGTTAGTTTTCTCCAAAACCGGATCGATTTTTCACCGAAACCGGTTTCGATTTTCTCCAAAAACCGGTTCGGTTTTTCACCAAAGCTGGTTTCTGTGAAATCTTTTGGAAAACATAAAACTATTTCTGTGGAAACGGAATCGATTTCCGGAGAACAACGGAACACAATTTTGGTCAGAAATAGAACCAGTTTTGAAACAAACCTAACCGGGTTTCAAGAAAACCGAAACCGGATCCGGTAAAAAACCGAACCTGCTTTGGAGAAAACGGATAACCAGTTTCGGTGAAAAGCGAACCGATTTCGGTTGAAACCGGTTTCGGTGAAAAATCGGTTATTTGAAACTTTTCAAAATCCGGTTTCAATTTTCCTAAATCCGAAAAACCGGTTTTTGTGCCTACCACTAGTTCCAGTAGATCGCGACTATAGGCCTCATAGTTTATCCTTACGCCCTATTAATACGGTGTTACTGTTGTGCAACATTGATGACTTACAGTACTTGATATCACTACGACCCGAATATGGCGACTATTAGCGTTAACTATATGACTTTTACACAGGTGTAATTGAAATGTATGACTGAGAAGCCAGAGTGCCGTAACTAGAGGGGTATCCGGGGGCAGATCACTCCCGACATCATCTCACCTCAGTTGCTTGAAAACGCTCACCTTTGAGGTTAGTTCTTTTCTTGCATTATGTTATACTTGTCATGTAGTTCAAATTAAGCAAGAGAAAATATATCGGAGTCTTCACGTTTTCGAGATATGCGCATGTGCACAATTATTTGCGCATTATGTGCAATTCTGCGCAGGTGCAGACAATTCGTTTTAATTTTGTTTTAAAGCTGTCATGTATCTACTATGGCTTGCAAAGTTTGCTTGATCTCGGTGAAGCCGTTCCCGAGGTATTACGACAAATGTCACCTCTAATGAATGGACTGTATCTCAGAAACTATAGCTTTTTTGACAAATTCCTGCTAGTTACATTAGTTTTGCAAGGTGTCCTATTAGTCTACCAAGTTTCATCGAAATCAGTTGTTGTGGCCCAGACACTTTATGAATGTGTCACAGGCCCTTTTTGCGAATCAATTGGATGATAAGGAATTAACCATTGAGCGTTTCTAGCAGGATAGTGCCATATGCTGCTGTACTTCTCATGATAGTGGGACTAAAATGAGATATATTTGTACTCAGAACTTAGTCACTCCAAAGTAACTTTGGTTTCTATGGTCACGGATTTTCGATGATCGATTATTTCTGAGGGAACTATGTGAAAGGTCGATTTATCACATGGACAGCAATTCATCTTTAGCTTTATGTAAGAAATTTAACAGATTTTAGGGACATAAATATTTTAGAATATACAGATCAATTACCATTTATATCATCTTTACAAGATCACCGGAATGTATACATTATCTGGCATTATTACTTGGAAAATACTGTTTTACTAAATTACAACGCACTGTTGAAATAAAGTATAGATAGTGCAGACACCCTTTTGAAATGATGGACTGTTACCTTTTCAAATTACTGCCATGCAGAAAACAAATCATGTACCAAAGGGCTGATAAAAGTTACTTGACAAACGTAATAAAACGTAACAAAGGCCATTGAGCTACAAGAATAGAACTACTCTTCCGTTCTATCTTATTATGAGAATGAAGCGTGTACGTACAGTATATATTTAATGGTATGCATATATTAAAATTTGACTTTGTTGGCAGTTACACAAGTTAAAAAACCTAAATTAGAAGTTGAGTTGTACCAGTCTTTGTATAAATTCAAATAAACTTTCAGTCAGCAACATAGCTTTGTCCTGGCTGCAAGAGATTAAAAGAGCAAAAGGTTGGTTGGAGGTTGTAGAGGTGAAGTGCGGGACATAGAGTCGGTTAACAATAGTGAACAAATATATCCTGAGGCCATCCTTTTTCTTTTTTTTAATGTATCTCATTTTTATTTAATTTAACGAAAGCCTTTTACAGAATGTCTGTGTGTAGCTCCACAATACAAAGTTCTTTGTCTGTGCTTTTACTGATGAACCATGCAGACCACAATAAGGTCATGAGGGAAATCAATAGCAGGGGGAATGTGGGAAGAGGAAATGATAAAGTGAGCCTATAAAAATAGCCATGTACTCCTGCATGTAGTCCACAAGAAACAAGAATACAATCCAACAAGTAATGGTGATAATCAAGTTAAATTTTTGTCTAATATATTTCATTCAAGAATATAATAATAATCCTTGTCTTAATCTATACTGATATAAGGGACACTACAGCCATTAATTGATCACAATTAAAGAAATATATGAATTGACTTATCATGCAAGAATATATTACAAAAGCTTTAAAAACAACATGCAAAAACATGAGACAACATAGAATAATAATTCATAAGACGTAATATATATAAGGATACTTCATACATACATAGAATTACCTATAGAAAAAAGTTTATTCTTACTAACACACTTAACAAATAGATTTTTATTCGTTAAAAAGATCGAATACTAAAAGTTTTTTTTTGTTTACAGTTGCAATATTCTTATACAGTATATTGGGATACAATCATGGTATCATTACATGAAAAAGTCGGTAACTTTTAGGATTGTGAGCTAAAACTCTGATATACAATAATTAAGGTCAATCTTACATGAATTGTATGTGTATTATAAACAAATAGAATTCTTGTAAATTTCTTTCAGCAAGAGAAAGTAAATTAAGTTTTTTTTTAAATAGCATCATTAATCAAATCATTGACTTTAAATTTAAATCAAATTCAAGTCAAAATGTAAATGTGAATAATTTCAAAGATTGAGAGATCAAAATGAAGTTCCTCTTCCTAAATCTGGCAGCATATTCCCAGTATATACAATATAAAATTTTACAAGTTAATGTATCTTTCAAGCCTCTAGCAACCCATTTAATAAGACTTAAGTTCGTTATGGCTATTAGCAAATTTTTATCAATGTGTTCATTAAACAATAATTTATTATCCATTACAATACACAAATCTTTAATAGTTGAAAATATTTCAATAGTCATCAATTATGTACTGATAAATTGATATATCAGTTTCCTCCAGTATGATACTACTGTAGTTTTATTATACTATTTTGGTAATCCTCGACCCAGTGGTGGTCGATAACCTAATTACATTACCCGACTAACGTGTCAGCTCTGGCATGTTTATTCTATTTGTGTGAATTAGAACGTTATGTTCACAATAAGTAAAATCGAGAGTGGACGTTTGGAACAGATAAAGGGCATGGGTGCATAAGCATAGTGAAATTGCTCCAGATAAATCTTGAGATGACAAGTAGGTGGTATGTAGGTATCCTCAAGATACATTAATCTCTCACGTTTCAAACCTCAACTCTCATTGGTTCATGAGAAATGGCGTAAACTTGGAAAAGTGGGATTAATTTATTTCTCAAGAATGGCTCGATCGATTTTGTTTAATAGATGTATGTGTAGGTGTATACAAGGGCTTTGTCTAAAAAAAATTAACAGCTCCCTCCGATCATTTCCCCCCGCAAAAATTCGATTCAAAATTTTGAACCCCTTTTGACCTATGATGGTCTGCGATCACAATTATGGAAAAATAAATTTTAGATATCGTTTTAACCCTACAATCACATACATTTTTCCAAGATTGTATCATACCACACCTATAAAGGAGCAAGTGCAAAAAGAACAGATATTGATGTAACTTTAGCATATTTGCTAAGTGAATGAATGAGAAATCACACCTGAAGTGCCAAATTCACTGAGGCCCCATTTGATGGTCTGTGGCATCCCCAACCCCATTTTGAGCCAAAGTGAAACTGTTGATGTTGGTGTTTATTTCACATGAATGAATCATACTGACCATGAATATGAGGTTAAAATTGTCATTAGACCTCCGTAAGTATCCCATTTGAAGATGCCTGAAGTTTTAGTGTGAGTGTTCATATAAAAAATCAATGTTACCTACAGTATACCTATATAGTGTCCAATCAAAGTGAAATAATCCTAGCTGGAAAGAGAATAACCATCAACAACAATATAATGTAATGCAACCTTTGGTGTAGTGTTTCACATAGGTCCTGAGAGCGGCGGATCGAGATAAGAAGTAGAGTAATGGAAAACTGCAACATTCGAATAAAAGGTACATTTCATCTAAGAAATAGAAGAAAATATAGCGCAAACAGAAAAGTAAGCCACATGTAAGAAGTACAAGTATTTCAATGCGTGAAACAAATAAAGATGAAAGGAACATTGTAGTACGTACTTCAGACCTTGTCACTGTTTTTATTTATGATCACACAAATGTTATCGTGATCGGATATTTTACTCAATATTTGTGCTAGTTTTGAGATCCTCGACAAATATCTTCCATAACTTAGGTAATACATAATGGTTGCAACATGGGAGCAAGAGCCAACTGTTCGCAATCCATTTGCACAGTCGCAACAATACCTAATGACACTTCTGTATTTCGTTTTAGATTAATCATTTGTATGTCTTGCTTTGCATATGTCTTGAATGCACTGTCGTTTTCAATATCTTGTCGTTATCTTTAACATACTGCATAATTATATTACCTCGTTCATCCAACATTTCAGCCAAATAACATATTGTCTGTTTATATTGGAAGGATCAACAAAACAATCCTTTAAAATATTTTTTGGTCATTCGAGGAAGATCCTGAAGATCCTGTGAAGAAATAGATGTAAACGGAAGTTCTCTTGTTCGCAGTTTCTTCTGTTCAATAAAGGCTGCAAAGGTGTTTTCGTTTTCTGAAGTTCTCGCAGATTTCATGATTGCGGTGATTGCAGTGTTTTTTATCTGGTGTCACACGTGTGGAGAATTTATTGTGTAGAGAAATAGCTATTCTATAATACGGACCGATACTAGTTATCATTTCATCGTCAAATATTTCATTCAACAGACGATACTTTTCTTTCAGCATTCCATGTGTAGCTTCAACTGCCCAACGAATTCTTGTAACAAACCTGATATTATTTGCTTGTGCAGTGAACAATTGTGATTTTTTGCCTTTAAATGCAGGCATAAGACCTTCATAACCTTTGTCCTCAATATAAGTTTTACAGGGTCTATATTTTAAACCATTGACTACAAATTTACTAATATAATACGTATAGTTCTTATGTAGATGGGGGTCCTGCCCCCCAAGAAAAATGACTGTCAGTATTCCTTTTTTCGCGACAAATTCACACAATCATAAAGGTTCATTGTTTCGTATTTGTTTTAAAGTGACATGGATGTTCATTCCCAAATAAATTGTTAACTATTAACAGTTTCACTATATCCCAAATCAGGGATGGGGGCGCCACAAGCCATCAAATGGGGCCTCAGTGAATTTGGCATTTCAGATGTGATTTCTCATTCATTTACTTAGCAAATATGCTAAAGCTGGGGTAAATTTGGATAAGGGCATAAATAGAAATTCATCAATTTTTCAGGAGAGCAGAGAAACAAACGCCCTTATCCATTTAACCGACGTATTCACACACTACTTTTGGAGATATACGTTTGCTACGGAGCAAAGATATTACCAAAATATTACCTAGACACCTACGGACATACTCAAAATTGCAGAAAATATAAATGTCTCATTTTACCGGAAATAGGTCGACACGTCCTTATCCAAATTACCCCTTTGCATTTATTCCCTTATAGGTGTGGTATGGATGGTTTTGGCTAATTTTGACCATGGCGTATCCGTGATACAATCTTGAAACAATACATGTATTTGTAGGGTTAAAGCGATATTTAAAATTTATTTTTCCACAATTGTGTTCACAGACCATCATAGGTCAAAAGGGGCTCAAAATATTAAATCGAATTTTTTGAGGGGGAAAATGATCGGAGGAAGCTGTTAAGTTTTTCAGACATAACCCTTGTATACACCTATACATACATCCAAGTTCGAACAAAATCGATCGAGCCATTCTTGAGAAATAAATTAATCCCACTTTTCCGATTTTGCGTCATTTCTCATGAACCAATGAGAATTGAGGTTTGAAACGTGAGGGATTAGTGTATCTTGTTTTTTAATGTTTTATCTACGCTTGCAATGTGAAACATGTAAGATCTGCTACATCTAAACGAAGCACCCACTATTACTTTTGCACATTTATAAATTTTCATTAGGATAATTTCGACTTTTAATCTTGGCTCTTTTTGATTGATATTTAGCAGAAAAATAACACTCATTCAACTTTTTTGTTTCGTTTGCATTAGTAGTCTGGGAAGGTATGACCTACGTTACCTATTAGGTTTATTATATTTTAGACTAATATGTTTAATGAACAATACCGAATTTGCAACCGAACCAAATTTGCGTTAACCTTTTGACATTATCCTAGATGTGTCTTAGAAATCTACAGTTTCACTGAAAATTAAGTATTTAATCTGATCACCAAATTTGGCCTTCCAATATAAAATCCAAATGTTTCTTCTATATTGCTGTTGGATTTCTGAAAACCGAACTTTATAATGTCGGTTCTTTTTTACTACGGTTAAACTCCACATTTTTACCTGTACTCCTTTTTTCTTCTTCTACTTCTTCGTCTTCTTTTCTTCTCTCCAGTTTTCTTTCTCTTTCACTTCTATACCTCTGCCTAATATGTAATACTCCTTCCACAGTGAGCTCCTTCGTGGCTAAGCGGTTAGCATACGCGCCTATGGCGTGGGAGACCCGGGTTCGATTCCCGGCGGGAGCTCATGTGGTTCGAATTCCACGTTAATCAGTAGGTCCACGTCTCATATAGCCTTGCTGCTGAACGGGACGTTAAGCTCAAAATCAACTCAACTCCTTCCACAGTATCACACACTGTTGACATTTAAACTGTTATACAAATCTTTTTAACCACTGTTTGTTGTTGCTGTCACATGCTTTTACAAGTCGACGTAAAACATATGGTATTCGGGATAAACTAATTCTCTGACAGTACAACAATAAAACGTTACGGTTGTTAGATCTCACAATTTGGTTCAGTTATTCCAATTGTGGGCTCGGTTCTACAAAGGAACACGTTGAACGTTTCCTAGAATGAACTGAGCCGAAGTTTGGCCCATGGCAACGGTCGCCACCCTCGCGCATAATGGCTTGGGAAATCAATCAGAATAAACAGGATCTAGGCGACATGTGAAGCAACATCCTGAGAACTTATCCGAAATGCACATAATATGGAAACAAGAATGTAGTTTTGTCATATATATATATATATATATATATATATATATATATATATATATATATAATGCTACATTTGCAATACTACCATCGATTGAAATTTCCATTAACCTTTTGGAATTCAAGAACATTTAATGCACACAGTATAGAATACTACAACAACCACAGGTTAAGTAATTAGTTTTACTACCTTAAATCTCCATATTAATAGGTGGCTAATAGTATATGTAAGTTTCTTCTTTTAGCGTTATTAGGTTAACTTCTTAGTTGAACACTTGGTCTAGGTTTAGTATAAAATATATTATATGTAGATTCTTATATTTCATTCATATCTCTTTTTTATATTATGTATAACTAGCAGCGTTCACCCCGCTTCGCTGCGGTCACCCCGGAACGCAATAAACTTTGTTACTTAGATAATTTTTACTTTTTCGCTTTCAAGTGATATGATAAAAACCATAGAAGATTGCAGTAAATGTTAACATTATATCGCCTGTCATTTATGTTAACCCGCCCCGCTTCGCTGCGGTCACCCCGGAACGCAATAAACTTTGTTACTTAGATAATTTTTACTTTTTCGCTTTCAAGTGATATGATAAAAACCATAGTAGATTGCAGTAAATGTTAACATTATATCGCCTGTCATTTATGTTAACCCGCCGAGTGACACGGTCATGCGGGTTGCATATAAATACGTTTATTTTTACCTATGATGAACTAACAAAGGATTTGTACGTTATGGACACTTGAATGGTCAATTATCTCAAGACACTGGTAATTAAAAATTAAAGTGATATGATAAAAACCATCTAGGGTCCAAATCCTAATAACCCCCCAAAAATGAAAGAAATTGGTTCAGCCGTATTAGCGTGATGAGGGAACAAAGGATTTGTGCGTTCTCTTTTATATATAAGATTAAATTTTCTTTCATCTACCTTTTCCTTCTTACTATATTAATGTAAAATGTATTCTTTATTTATTCTTACAAATACTTTGAACCTCCGCTACAGTTATTGATGTCAGTTTCCACACCACGACAAGCGCAAAGCTGTTCTTCGAGTTATTTTCAGAGAACCATTCATTTTGTATTCAAACATTAAAATAACTTGATATGTCAAAATTCCATATTTCTAAACGATATCGCAAATTTTGTTACGAAACCGCAATCTCAACTATCCATCTACCATGTGGTTAAGTTTTATATTATATAATGACTTCATCCCAGAAGTTTGATTACTCGAAGTACAGAATGTAGCAAATACTGAAGAGTTTAATTTGAAACATAAGATTTTGACTATTATAATTTTATTTTACTTTAAATCATGCCATCCTAAATAGTGGCAGATATTGTAATAAAGGGCTAGAGAAGAGAAATCTCTCCCGAACAAACGTAAAACTAACTATTCATAATATTTTTAATATTTAAATTTTATTGTCGGTTGATATATTTATAATATTAGTTACTAACAATTAAGTAAAATAAACAAATAAGTAACATACTGTAGAAACAATTACAAAATTCGGGATTACATCTGCGATATTGAGTTTCGTCCGACATTGACTTATAAAATTGATTATTCAGAGTTTAAAAGTATTACTGAAAAATGTTATAGACGGTTTATTTTTTCTTTCTTAAAAAAATCTATTTCATTTTTATTCTTAATTCTTTTCTCACGTTTAAGAACTTTCGACATTTTCATTCTATCTATACTATTATTTTCAATTCGAAAACATTCATTTTTCTAAATTTGTATCATCGGTGCGGACTGGAATCTTTATCACCACTTCTTAAATACGTAATGCGCTGTGGTGTAGATTCGGAATAGCGGCGGATTTCAGACAGACGTCCATCGGTTTGAATTTTCACTGTGTACACTGAGAAAAATCCGTTATTCGGAAGCGATATATTGCATAAATATAAGGAATTCATAAGTTTACTACAGAAGTATGTATGGAGCATACGTTATCCATATGGTACATACACTATCTACAAAAAGTCACCGGTCAGTCTGCTAGGACACCGCTGTAAGGAATCCAGAGCAACCTACACGACGCCATTAATTTGTTTCGGTGCAGAACGCATTATCTGTAATCGTGTGTCATGCGAGGAGTCAGTTTGACTGAGAATGGCGCATAGACAAGAACTTAGTAAGTTCGATAGGGGAGTCATCATCGGCTGTCATATTGCGGGTTTTTGGAATCGTGCCATTAGTGCCCAATTACGCCATCAAGAATCAACGGTGGGTGATGTAAGCTTGAAATGGAAACGTCGCGGTGTCACCAGTGTCCCTAAACGGCCCGGATGACCCAAGAAACTGACGGATAGGGATCTGAGAGTGTTGAAACGAGTGGTATCCAGCAATCACCGTCAAACTGTATCTGCCGTCCAGCAGGAATTCCGCACTGCATTGGGAAAATCAGTTTCACTGAACACTGTCAGGACAGAACTGCATGACTTGGTTTCCATAGTAGAGCAGCTGCCCACAAGCCACACATCACTCCAACAAACAAAACCAGGAGGTTGGCATGGTTTAAGGTTCATCGAAATTGGCTCCAAACCAATGGAAACATGTGTTATGGAGTGATGAATCACTCGACACGTGTTTTATGTTAGATGGTCTGGTATGGGTGTGGCGACAACCCGGGGAATGCTTCTTACCAGACTGCATTGTGCCAATAGTGAAATTTGGGAGTTGTGGTGTAACAGTGTGGGGTGCAATTTGTTGATTCGGCCTGGGTTCGCTTGTTGTACCTGGTAACATGACGAGTGGAAATTATCTTGACATTTTGGACAATTCACTGCTTCCTACATTGTGAAAATTCTTTGGAATGTATCCATGTTACTATCAGGATGATAATGCCCCTTCCCATAAAGCTGCCAATGTTATGTCGTGGTATGACGAGAACAATGTGCGACTCCAGTGGCCTGCTCAATCACCTCATTTGGAGCGGCGTTTAGGGTTTAGACCACTCGTCCAAATTCACCTTCAGTACTTGGATCCGCCTTGCAGCAGTGGGCTGCCATCCCACCCGATACCTATTAGCAACAGGTGGAAAACCTTCCTCGGAGGTTACATGCTATGATCCAGACCAAAGGAAGCCCTACCTGATATTAGGTATGTCATGATTTGCTTCATTTCGAAAATTGTGTGGTGACCGGTGACTTTTTGGTAGATAGTGTATGTACTCCGCTTAGATGTTACATCATGCCGCTACAGGATGCCTGACATCTAACAGTCTTTCATATATTACATACGGCAGCTATATGTTATAGACGTCCATCTGTATGTGAGATCCTGACCAACTACATACAGTTCTTTCTTTCATACGGAACGTAAGTTTATTCGCAACACTTACACGGAAAGTGCATATTTATAACATACGTTTGTAGTTATACGTTTGCTGCAAGATGTTAGATAGGGTTGTATGTTAAGTCCAAATACTACGGGATTTAAGCAAGTAACTTACGTCTTTACGTACGTCGTTTACGTTTTTATTTCTCAGTGTATGTTTGTCCCTCCATCATCTTATGAATCTTGTTTCGTCTCGCCTTTATTCTTTCGTTTTATCGATACTAATACATGTTTATTTTGACCTTAAAATTGTGCTTACGTGGTTCGCTGATTTTAGTATGGGGGAGACGAAGGGAGAAGAGAGTGGAGGTCTCTTTACCTGATACGATCATGGTATAAGAGGGTGTCATATGGATGGCATAGCATTGGATGATACGGCGTTTGCTTCGCATTTTTCTTTCTGATGCGAAGTGTCCATTCTCTAGCTCACTTTACCCTTCTAAACAATTTATATTTCTTCATTGGACAAAGCAGCCAAAGGTTGAAAGACCTTACATCACTTTTCGTTCGATCGTTACAGATACAATACAAATGCAAAGATTTCACATTTAAAGATTTGGAAAATAAAAACAGGAAAAGTTAACATTATGCTTGTAATGTATTCAGAATCTAGTCATTTATAAAATATTATTATTATTATTATTATTATTATTATATTTATTATTATTATTATTATTATTATTATTATTATTATTATTATTATTATTATTATTATTATGTTATTGTTCCCTTGCTTTGGTTATTATTTTTACTTCACGGCATTGTAGTTTTGTTTTACGAATTTAATTTTTCACTTGTTATCTACTGGAGCATGCTGGGAGTTTGCTGGCTCGCCATGTAAAAATTCTCAGATGCTTCAGTTGACGGAATTGCCTGGTGAGTTAACTTCATTTTTTATAGCTCATCAATTATCTATAGTTTTGTGACAGTATAATCGAGTCTTGCCAGTAATATACGTATTGCAGATAAGTTTAAATATGTATATATATATATTAGGGATATGACTTTTTAACTTTTTCCAAAATTTTAATTTTCCTGATGTTGTATTTAATGAACTTTTGCCTATACGTTAGTTCTCTGGTGTTATTTTCGTTCGGGGCTGGAAAAACGTCCCGCACCTAATCTATTGTCATATGCGAGGTAAATGAGAAAAACGATATATGATAGGAATTTTTGATTCGCAAAACATAATAATGAAAAGAAGTCTGGCATCTAGGTAAGGTTTAATAGACATTTGTATAATATAAATTGTGGTAATGTAATCTATTTATCGTTTATTTACAATCAAAATGTACAGATTTTTGTCTGCACACCAACCTATCAGGCACGCAGAAACTCAGAGATTCCTATGTAAATAGCACATTGTGTTTTGTTATAAGTAAGCAACATAGATACAAGTTATTTTCCAAATTTTAATTTATACTTTGCACGTTAAACACTTTTGCAAATCACTTTTATTGTGTTGCGAGCCTAGTAGGTTGATTTGCCGGTGATAAAACTTTAGTATTCTTTGCTTTTATATGTATTTGCAACAGTGCTTCCCTTAATTGTCTTTCTAATTGCGATCTCTTCTATTTTCAGATTGAAAAATGTCATTCAAAACCAAAAGATCAAAATCAGCAGTTGAATCAGCTGGGAAGAAGTGGACACAGAATTTAACAACATATAGAAAACGCCGTCCCAGCATACCCGAAATGAAAACGGACATGAGTGAAATGTGTAAAATGCCTACAAATAGATATGTAGTTGGTAGATACCTGGGGTTGTACGATGAACTGAAAGGGCAATCGGACAGAATAAAGAAGATCTCTCAAGAACTGTGCAGACTTTGGGAGAAGCTGAACTTTCCTTTGCTTTCTATGCAGCAAATTTCAGCAAAAGTTGACAAGCTGATACAGTTGTTCGTGAAATACAGAAAAAGGAGGAATGAGGTATTTGAAAAATCTCTCACTAGTGTCTTCGATATTACAAAAGTAAAAGGAAACTGGCTTTGCAGTGAAGACAAAAAATTGTATAGAAAACAACTTGAATCTGGAGGCCGAGTCGGATACACTACAGAGAAAGTAGCCTCCATATCAACGATCCATCCTTCAAAAAGGCAAAGTAGCTCAATTGGTCCGTCTACAAGCCAAGTGCAACATGTGAATATCACTGATATTGAAGAAGGTAAGGTCAGCAGTGACTCTGAATTTTCAGAAGAGCCTCCCCCTATGAAACGTAAGTATCAAGCAACAAAGTCTGCAGCCAAACTCGTGTCAAAACTGTCTTTGTCTACAAGAAAAGCAGCGAAAGTTCTTCAGAAGTTGGCGGAGGAAAAGATAAATGTACCCACACCTTCACAATCGGGGATTTGGCGTGAGTGATCAAGGAAGCTGAAAAAATGAAGAACCGGCTGAAAGAAATTATCGGTGAAGAGGAATACTGCTTGCATTTTGATGGGAAGAGAATAGGAAGTAAAGATTATCAAGTGGTCTGTCTGCAGAATTGTGCAAGAAGTCTTCGCCTTGGAGTTTTGGTTTGTAAAAGCGGATCCGCCGAGAACATCTATATCTTACTGCAAGCCTTGTTGGATGAGTATAATGCATGGAGGAGTATTAAAATGATCATTTCTGACACTACAGCATTGAATATAGGGCACAAAAGTGGTGTTGTTGTTAGACTCCAGAGACATTTTCAACAAATGGGTCTCGATGAGCCTCAGTTTATAGGATGTCAGCACCATATTCTTGACCTAGTTCTGCGACACTGGATGGATTCAGTGTTCCCAATAAAATCACGGTCACCCAACTTCAACTATCAATTCATTGAAGATGTTTTAGCTGGGTATGAGAACTTACAAGAAAACTATTCTGGCACAGAAAAGGTACCACCACGTGAAAACCCAGGATGGAGAAATGATTTCCGGTTTCTATTTGAACTTTGTGAAGGATATAATTTCTACCGGAAGGAGAACAAGTGGCCTCAGTTGAACTGGCAGAAGCTACCTTCCCTCAACAATGCTAGGTGGAATTCACGTGCAATCTATGCACTGGTTGCCTTTTTTCTCCTTCCAAAATGGAGAGATCAGCTACAACGCACTTGCGACTTCATCGCAACTACATGGGCAAAGGTATGGTTTTCAAATCAGCACTATACAGAGAACACATACAATGAACTGCATGTTGCTATCTCCAACCTAAAGTGTCCTAAAGCTTTAAAGTGTTTTTCTGCTCACTGGGTAAAAGAACGTTCTGTGCTGGATGTGCCTCGCTCAAATATGGTGGCCGAGCGAGCTGTGAAAGTGATGCAAGAGCTTCACAAAACTTGCAAAAGTGACAAATACCTCAACAGCAAGTTCATTAATAGTAATTCACAAATTTAAAACCCTTTTGCTAATATACTGTATAGAATATTCAGTGCCAAATGTAGAGTATGTAAGTAGACGAATTTTCTTTTAATGCTAAAACAACATCAATGCAGGTGCGGGAGCTTTTTTTACAATTAAACAAAATCAAAGACATTTTTGAGGTTTGCAGCCAAATGTTCATTGTTTGCCACCCCAGGCTTTTCAATTTAAAAAAAGTCATATACCTAATATATATATATATATATATATATATATATATATATATATATATATATATATATATATATATATATATATATATATATATATATGTGTGTGTGTGTGTGTGTGAATCTTACGAATATAGTTCATACATTTTTCATACATAATAATTATAATTATTTGTCATTTTTTAATCTTTTGGCTGACGCCATTTTTGTAACAAAAAGAAGAAGGACTATTGTGTCCTCGTGGTTAAGGTAATTTTGAACAAAACTAAAAATATTACATATCCACAACTTAGAGTTGACAAAACTAAATTGCGTTTAGTTTCTTGTTGAATATTTATGATAATTAAAGATTATATGTACAATTGTTAATTTTTGACTTTTTTTTATATTTCTAAAAATCAGCAGTATAACCTCTATAGTATATAAAATTCATGTATGTATTTTGGCCAGAAACTAAATTAGATTCTCGGGAAGTTAAATAACTCATTCAGATGTGTGGCTGTTTTGTCTCTCTGGCCTTACAGCCTGCTTTCCAATACATGTTTGGACTTATTCAATTTTTTCTTGGTTGGGTTGTGGGGGCGGAGAGAGGAAATGGTTACATATAATAGATTAGGTCAACTCACTCTCGTATGTTTTTTTGTTTCTGGCCTTTAATCGAAGTAGCTCGGGGGCATGTAGTCTTTGCTATTACTTGTATTTGTTTGATAGTGAAAGAAACCTGTCTGTCTTTCGTGTTATCAATTGGATTATAAACAACAGGTGTAGATTGCTGGTGTATAGCCTTGAACTTACGAATAAAGGTACGTGCTATTATTTAATAGGAAGAAAGAAAGAAGTGACAGTTATATTCTGTTAAAGTCTTACAAGCTTCATTTATTTGTTTTGCCAAGAAATATTTGTAGTAATTTATAATGTCAGAATCTGAAGAAGATAAGGACTTGCACCTTACTCGTTCCGGAAAGGTATGGGGTTCAAAACCCGAGGCGAAGTCACAACTTACTCAAACCGATTTTGTGTCAGGAGGTGATAGTGGGACTAGTAAACATGTGAAAGGCGGACAAACGCTACCTCATATGAATGAGTTCGGGTTCAATCCCTCATAGCAAATTAGAACAAAATGTACAATTGAAGCTTATTGATATGTATGTGAATCAACTTCCGATGTGCGATGGTACAGTGCCCGACCAATTGTATACCTTTTTAGTCCAATTGAGTGAATTGGACGAGTTGAACATTTTTCCTTTCGAATGTTTAATGTTGGCAGTGAGATCCAGGATGAGAAATCCTCTTAGTGATATTTTTACTGAAGCCTGTTCTTTAGCTAGCGCTTGGGACCCTGTATGTAGGCACGTTGTTCGGCAGTTAATTTCTGACTGTGCTCAACATCACCTTATGGTTACTAACTTTTATCGTCCCCAAGCTCCATGTGAACGTATTAAGGACTATGTAAAGAGGGTGTGTACTAGTGTAAAAATTTTAGATCTTACAGTGGGTGAAGAAAGTATATTGCGTGCAATTGCTTCGGGGGTTACTCTTAGTGTTAGGGAGAAATTATTCTATGCTGGAATGCCTAAATCCATGAGAGACTTTGAACAATTATTGGAACAGTATATGAAGCATGAACTTTATTCTCTGCAATTCAATAATTCGTTTCAACCCACATCGTCTTCTATGAGAACTGCTACTGATAGTTCTTCCCCCTCGTTTCATAAATCTATATTGGGGCATTATTTTTCTCCAAAAGGTGGTAGAATTTTTCACAATAAAGACAGTGCTGCGCGCTTGCCTTCGTCTTCCTTTAATTCTATGAACACAAAAGGACATTCGTATAATACCGAAGGCCAGGGACGCTTCAGTACCATTTCACAAGAGACTAATAGAGGTGTTTATGTGTTAATTAAGCTGTTTAGTAAACAATATCATGCTTGTATAGACTCAGCATCTTCAATCAATTTAATAAATAATAAGGTGTTTCAGTTTTTGAAAACAAAAATGAACTTAAAAATTATTCCTAAAACATTTAAAGGAAAGGCAGTTAATAATACCGAACTTGTGTTAGACAAGTGTGTACGATTCAGTTTTAAAATACAAAACAAACTTATTAGTGTGCGCTCATTTGTCTATTCAGAACTTGAATTTCCTGTTTTATTGGGTTTGGAATTTTTGAATGATGCTCAGTGCTACATGGACTGTAAGAGTAAATCTTTAAAACTTCAACGTTATCAACTGTCTATTCCCCTTCTTACGGGAATTACAACTCAACTCCCCCCACCCTCCCCTGGATCTTTTTCCAACATGGATACTGGTGCCTTTGATTCTACTTGCAGGAAGTCTGTCGATGAAGGGCACCCAATACACGCTCTTTTTGGGGATGCTGTCACCTCAGATACTTCCTGCGCTGTTCGAATATTTAACAATACAGAGGATCATCGATCTAAGGCTAAAACTGTTTATTCTGTTGTTGGGGCACAGTGGAAGGATTTACATTCTCGGCTATCTGAGGGGAACCTGATTCCTGGCGTTTCTGGTGAGGTGGATGTCCCGGTAAGATACGCCACTGACATTCAAAAACAGCAGGTGAGGTCTTTATCTATTAATAATTATGAGAATCGAGAGTCCACACGTTCAGCGAGTGCTTATCATTTGCCGGCGAAAAATGAATGTTTATCAACAAAAAGACAAAAGAAAAATAACAGCTGTTTTCTTATACACCTGTTTGTGCCAGACATTCAACCAGTGGAATATGAAATGTACTGTTGTAGTGTTGATAATGCAGCCACTTTGGCTCCTAGTGTTGATATGAATAGTATTATAAATGGTGTTGATAAAAAGTTGCTTGTTTCAAATTCTACATTAAGTTCGTTTGTTCAATATATGTGTGATGAATTTAAGGAAGTTCTTACAGATAAAATAGGTAGGGTTACCAATTTTGAATATCACTTAAAATTAAAGGATAACACGGTTGTTTGTGAAAAACAGTATCCGTTGTCGAAAGCTCACAGAAATGAGATGAGGAAATTTATAGAAGAATATAAGCGTAATGGGGTCATTCAAGAAGCGAATTCTGATTACCGATCTCCTTGTTTCATTAAAAATTCCAAAGGTGAAGGTAGAGTAGTTTTAAATTACGCGAAATTAAATGAGCATTTAATGGGTGACAATATGATCTGTCCTAATGTAGAAGAGTGTATGGCTTCACTAGCTAACGCTAAGATAATATCACATATTGATGCCAAACGAAGTTTTCATCAAATTGTCCTTGCAGAAAGCAGTAGGGGCTACACGGCCTTTGCTTTTGAGGGGAAAACCTATGTGTGGAATGGAATCCCTATGGGAATAAAGATAGGAAGTCAAGCAATTACTCATGTTTTGTATGATGTGCTGGGTGATCTAAAAGGAAAGGGTGTCGATTTCTATATTGACGATATTGTCCTAACTTCTTCGGATGTAGAATCTCACAAGAATTTGTTGCTTGAGGTATCTTCTAGATTGCATTCTAGAGGGATAACGGTCTCGCCTCAAAAGTGTAAGCTGTTTCAAACTTCTATTTAGTATTTGGGTTTTTTTGTTTTCTGATGGTAATGTTTCATTACTCCCTGAGCGTATTGAGGCGATCCGTCGATTGCCACCCCTCCCCCGTTGTAGAAGAGGGGTTCAGAAATTATTGGGAGCTCTGAGGTATTATGCGAAACATTGTCCTAATTATGCGGAAATAATGTCGCCTATTACTGAGTTAAAATCTCCTAAGAAAAAATTTGAGTGGGGGCCTAGGCAGGTTGATGCCTTTAAAAGAATAAAGGAAGCCTTTGAAGAAAATATAATATTAAAGGTTCCTGATTTTAATAAGAGATTTTATCTTCAGGCAGATGCTTCTCTAAAATGCCTGGCTGCGACAATCTCACAAAAGACAACTGATGGTTCAATGCTCCCTATTGCTTTCTACTCTAAACGTTTAAAGGAGGCTGACGCTAATCGTACAATCTTTGAACTGGAACTGCTTAGTATCTTTAATGCGGTGATTAGATTTCAGCAGTTCTTGGTAAATGAATTTACTATCCTTACTGACAATATGAGTTTGGTACATATGTTACGCAATCCTAAGAAAGTATCTCGTTATGGTAACATAATTCAGAGACTTTTCGAGTTCAATTTTAAAATTGAACATATTACCTCGGGACAGAATTTAATATCGGATTTTCTCACCCGTATATATGACACCAATTTGTATGATGTGTTAGATGAACCACTGGATGAAGATGTTTATGCTAAGAATTTTATTTGTAGTTTGCGAGATTTGCCTCTAGCCTATGGTGACATTAGGAATTATCAAAAAACTGAATCTGACACGAAAGACTTATATCAACAAGTGGCTAATAATGGAAATAAGTTGTGTGATTATAGAATAGAAAATAGTATTCTTTACCAGCGAACTAAAGCTCGTAATGTTCAGTATAAAATATTGTTACCCTTGTGTTTGAGAAATATGATCATGAGTTACTATCATGAATTTCAGCTAACGGGCAATCATATTGGTTATTTTAAAACTTTAGGTAAAATTCGTAGGCTTTTCACTTGGCCGAATATGATGGCTGATATTAAGTCTTTTGTAACCACTTGCCATACTTGTCAAATTTCGAAACCTAGACTAGCCAAATCCAAGGGGAATTAATATCTAAATATAATAAGATTCCTAATGGACATCTATTTGCCGATTTGGCTGGTCCTCTCCCCACTAGTTCTGGCTATTCTTATGTGTTATTGGTACTTGATAACTGCACACGTTTTTTGCATTTAATACCATGCGGAAGGCCAATAGAACTACTATTACACGCGAATTATATAACATTTTTTGTAAATTTGGTTTCGCATTTTCTCTCACTACAGACAGGGCTTCTTATTTCACAAATTATACTTTCAGGTCTTTCCTGCATGGCTTAGGTATTAAGCATATACGCAGTTCACCCTATTTTCCCGGGGGAAACGTCGTGGAACGATACGTGCAGGTTTTGAAAACGGCTATCAGAAGTTATTTTCATGACAAACAAGACAAGTGGTCGAGTTATTTGAAAGAATTGCAATTTGGCATTAATGCGGCAGTTCATTCAGAACTTAAATATAGCCCGTTTCGTTTGTATATGGGAAGAGAACCCATTCATCCCTTAATGGCTAGGTGTGATATTTCTGATAACGATATTGTAGCTCAAGATGCCAAGGATATTTGGTCTAAGGTATTTCACAATATGGAAAAAGTATGGAATGAACGAAGACGTATTTATAATAAACGAGTAACTCCAGTAACATTTTCAGAAGGGGATAAAGTGCTGTATCGCTCTCATATTCTGTCGTCTAAGAAAGATGCGATTAATAAATCCTTGTCGCCCTTATGGGTTGGGCCCGTGGTTATTGAGTCGTTTTTGAGTAAAAATACAGCTTTGTTATTCAATGAATCTCAAAATAGGAAGTTTCCTTATCATGTATCGTTATTAAAACGCTACTTACCTCGGATGCATGTTAATGATCCTTAAGGTTTAAGAAGGTCTGGCATGACTACTAGATATATAAAATTCACATATAAATATGTTTCTCTGGTTTTGTTGTGTTAATTGCACTTTATAATTTTGTTTTTGTGGCCACAAAAACGTCAAAATTATCTATACGTAATACTTATTTCCTTTGTATATATTTGGTAGTTGTTTCATTTACTATATATTATATATATGTATTTATGGTTTATATATTTTAATGGTCTATTTTCTGAATAAGGTTGGTATCATTCTGGGCCTGAAAAAGTTCAGCCTGATCACCTGAACTTTTTCAGACGGAGGAGAGTTATATGTAATGTATTCAGAATCTAGTCATTTATAAAATATTATTATTATTATTATTATTATTATTATGTTATTGTTCCCTTGCTTTGGTTATTATTTTTACTTCACGGCATTGTAGGTTTGTTTCACGAATTTAATTTTTCACTTGTTATCTACTGGAGCATGCTGGGAGTTTGCTGGCTCGCCATGTAAAAATTCTCAGATGCTTCAGTTGACGGAATTGCCTGGTGAGTAGTGTTGTAAAAAAACGGTTTTTTTTCTGTGAAGTTTTTTTCAATAAAAAACATCGTTCTTTTTCATGTTTTTTTCAAATGTCTGTTTTTTTTTTCTGGCAACTATTATTTATTGATTTATGTTGAAGATTATTGAAATAATCAATAGAACTTGAGTCGAAGCCCTCGTAACTTACAAATCGTTTGTTTCTTTGTACCTATACGAGGAAAATCTTGTGATTATTTCTTTCGCACCCAGGTCAGTTTTGGCGTTTTCCTACATTTTCAGTTAGTGACTTACTGCTCAAAAACCATTTACCCGATTGATATGGTTAAGACCTTGTTTTCTAGAAAAGGAATGTGGCTATTTTTTGGTGTAAGTTACATTGCACTGTTGCTAGCGGGTGGAAAATTACTGAGGGAAATGTAGAGGTCAAAATTTACAAAAAAATACCCTAACCGAATTTCAAGATTTTTTTGTATCTAGCACCACTGTTGCCATATTGGTCCAAGTCACCTAAAAAAGTTCTTTGGTGTGTTGACAAGGTACAGTGAAATCCTGAAATCGCTGGCTTCCATTCAAAGAGAGAAAGAAAAAATTCTCTGTTTCCATACACATGAAATTTTGACACTTTTTACGCCTCGGAAGCAAAAATCAACAGATATGCCGGGGCTACAGCTTCTCTAATTATCCCATTGAAACTTTTTATGGTGCGTTCTTTAGGCTAAAGAGAAGGCTTTCAGGTAATGGTACATTTGTTCCAACGTAGCGAGCTAGAGGGAAATAATAGAGGAGAAAAGAGAAATTTACCAAATTTTTCACCTAAAATCGGGAATTAATTGTTTTGGCTGGAAACACTGGCATCAAACAGACGTAAACTATCTGAAAGTAAACCTTGGTAACCCAAGAGTATATCCTACAAATATCATGGCGATATCTAACAAAGTAAGCATGAAATTAAAAAAAAAATCATTCTACCTCAGAAATTCACAATGTTCCTACCATTTACAGAACATGGTTTATTATAAGCACCACCTCTACTTCCCCTAATGATTCTACCTAAACTCTTTATGGTGCGCTGTGTAGGACAAGAATGAGGATTTCAGTCAGTGGTACGTTTGTTCGAATGTAGCCATTAAGAGCGAAATAATAGAGACAAAAGGGATTTTTTTTTCAAAATTTCCCCCTAAAATCGGAAATTAAAATTTTCTGTAGTTGGCAACAGTGCTAGCAGACACACACGAACTATCTTAAAATAAGCTTTGGTATCCCTCTAATATATCCTACAAGTATTGTGACGATATCTAATAAAGTAAGCAGGTCATTAAAAATATTTCATTCTACCTAAAAAAAAAATCACAGTTATCTTTCCACTTAGAGAACAAGGTCTACTGTAAACCTCAACTGTACTTCCCCTAACTATCCTATTGAGACTTTTGATAGTACGTTGTGAAGAGCAAAGACAAGACTTTCAGATACTGGCACGTTTGTTCCGATGTAGCGAACAAGAGGGAAATAATAGACAAAACACGTAATTTTACCCTAAAATCTGGAATTAAAATTTTCTATAGCTGGCAACACTGCTACCAGACAGACAAAAACTATCTTAAACGCTGGTACATTACTAATATATCCTACAAGTATCATGGCGATATTTAAGGAACAAAGCTTTTAATTACCAAAAATATATTTCGATAAACAGAAAAGTAGTGGAAAATCAAGAGTTAGAACTTAAATCCGAATTTTTCGTGCGCCCCCTAAGTACCCCACTGTAACGATATGTACCCGTGTTTGTTCAGTAAGAACAAATGTTCGACTGGCGTAAGTTGACTTGCACTCGGACGTATAGGTACGGATTTATAACAAAAATTTCGAATTTTTTGCCCAAATTTAAGGAAATTTTAATTTGCATAGTTGGCAACACTGCGCACAGGCCAGTTCAAAAGAAAATTGGAAATTCGAAAACTCTCGAATTTTTGACTGGGGTGAATTTTGAGAAGGAAATTCGATACACAGAAGAAAAAGAAACTAATATGATAAACTATGGTCCAATCATATTTGGCAAAAAAAAAAAAATCCCGATATTTTAATTAGTGTCCATACAGGAGCGGATTAAAAAAGTGACACACCCGTATGTGGCACTTTGGCCACCTGGGTCCGAAAGGGTTATTGTAGATTTGATTACATTTTTTTTGACAAGTAACTCGTGTTGTTGTAGTAGTTATAGTCTTGACTAATAATAATATCGTTGTTGTAAACGATCATTTTATAAGGAAAATTTTCTCTCCTTTTTACATCTTAGTTCCAATATTGTTGCTGAGAAATGCAGCGTGTTTCAAAATGAATATCGGGGCTTTAAGTCTTCGTAGCACTTATTACATTTTATGTGCAATTATAAATAATACATCAAGTAAAAGAACACCTCAAACAGTTTTTGGTACAAGTGTTCGATATGAGCTTCATTCGTTACACGGCACACATCGAGTCGATAGGTGAGAAAGGCCCATAAACTTTCCGCCATGTGGCACGAAACATTCAATTCACACAGACGGTTGCACTGTAACTACAGATTCAGTCTTTGCAAAATTAAAACACAAAAAGGTTTCTGGTCTCTAGTCTCCATCTTTACTACTTGCTCTTTCTAACAGCAGACAGAGAAAACAATGCATGTGCATGCGTGCGTACAAAACTGTTTGATTTGCTCTTTCATTTGATATAATATTTATAATTGTAAGTTAATTGTAATAGATACTACAAAGTTTCAAAACCCTAATATTCATTTTGAAATACCCTGCATCACTTCAAATTATGTCATCCTATATTCATGTCTTGTATGTACACTCATGTCCAAAATGATTGTCGCATTGTGTATAAATATGTTGTTGTAGGCATATAATTTGATAACGAATCCGCCTGGTATTTCTTATAATGTTAGTATGTGTATAATCGGCAAAGACATGTATGTGGCAAATTTCATGTCAAAAGAGCAGTAAATAAGAACAATAAAACGAAAGTAAAACTTTCTTGTCCATTTAGCAACATTTTGTTTTACTCTTTCCCATTTTCGTATTTATAATTCTTTTCCTTTGAAATTTACCACAAATATACATTTTTCGATTATACACATAGCATGAGTATTAAAAGTACCCTGCAAAATCATTATCAAATTATATTCTTACAAGAAGACAGTTATAAATATGCGACAGTCATTTTGAACATGAGTGTACATATCATCAGGGTCGGCCTAGGCAATTTGTCGCCCGTGCAATGACGTAATTTGCCGCCTCCCTCTTTCTCCAGAAAAAACAAATCTTAAAAGTCATGATTTTAAGGATGCAACTCCAGCATGAACAACAAAGGGGAGGAAAACTACACTCGCACTCAGAAAGGCTTAAATACTTACTACAATCTCGTTGTGTCTGTTTTTTTTTTCTTTAAATAATAATCTACTATGTTAATGAAAGGTAAAGCAAACACACTTTGAAAGGAAAGATGGTAATTCTTCTTATAGAATTCAATATCGAGTTTCAATCTCAACATATCAGTTTGCAATTCAAGTACAACTAGCTCTTTTATCTTTATTTCTTGATTTTTCATCTACATCTGTTATTTTTTTAAAGTTGTTTCTACCTTCAATGACCATCTTATTTGCGACAAAGACAAGAGAAGCTTTCATATCAGAACTCTGATAACTAACCAAAGGAGACATGCGTTCGAGAATTGATTTTTTGTATTTGACAACAATCAAGCAATTTGTTCTCGGATTTATTTTATCATATGCTTTAGCACTTACCATGTGACTTAAACTAATGCGACTTAAACATAATTTATGAATGTAGTATTCAAATAGAAGGTCAGCTTAGTAAATTTAACTACCATGTTCAGGAAGTCTGTTTCCAACAAGAAATATTTAATTTAAATAAAATACTTATGACAGATATTGCAGCCCCGTGCAAATGCACGTGTTGCACATACGGTAGAGCCGGCAATGCATACTATATATCTAGTCGACAAATTATTTATATATAACATTTAGAAAAATATTAGTAGGCAAATTAGTATTAGTTTTTACCTTCAGACAAGTTAATTTGCATTTTATACTGTTCGTGATATTATTTTCGTACTTATTAAAAGTCTACTTTCACGCAAAAAAAAAAAAAAAAAAAAAAATCATTTATACTTTTATTTCTTGGTTGATATTGGTGAAACACTAAAGAAACCCGGATTATTAGTAGGTACGCTACTCATATAAATTGTAAAATATTTGTACCGCAGGGGTGCCTACAAGGGGGGCCTATGACGCAAAGTATGTCATTGAAATATTTGGGGGGGGGGGTAAAAATCTGTATAAATATGTTTGAGGGGGTGTAAAAATTAATCGAAAAGATTTTTTTTCATGGAAGAACACCTACGGATAGACAATTGGGGGGTGCGTCATGGACATAATGGGAGGGTGGGCGCCACTGTGTACCGTATCAGTATCTAGTGTTTAATTTATATTGCATTTTAGGGTAATTACACCTACATAATAATACTTCAGACGTAAATGACGTAAGATACATTACAAATGACTATTTAAAAAAAACGAAATTTAGAAAAAAAACGAGAGGCAATGTTTTTTTTCCAAAAAACGAACATTTCTGAAAAAATACGAACGGTTTTTTTTCTATTTACAACACTACTGGTGAGTTAACTTCATTTTTTATAGCTCATCAATTATCTATAGTTTTGTGACAGTATAATCGAGTCTTGCCAGTAATATACGTATTGCAGATAAGTTTAATATATATATATATATATATATATATATATATATATATATATATATATATTTATGTGAATCTTACGAGTATTAGTTCATACATTTTTCATACATAATAATTATAATTATTTGTCATTTTTTTATCTTTTGGCTGACGCCATTTTTGTAACAAAAAGAAGAAGGACTATTGTTTCCTCGTGGTTAAGGTAATTTGGAACAAAACTAAAAATATTACATATCCACAACTTAGAGTTGACAAAACTAAATTGCGTTTAGTTTCTTGTTGAATATTTTTGATAATTAAAGATTATATGTACAATTGTTAATTTTTGACTTTTTTTTAATATTTCTAAAAATCAGCAGTATAACCTCTATAGTATATAAAATTCATGTATGTATTTTGGCCAGAAACTAAATTAGATTCTCGGGAAGTTAAATAACTCATCCAGATGTGTGGCTGTTTTGTCTCTCTGGCCTTACAGCCTGCTTTCCAATACATGTTTGGATTTATTCAATTTTGTCTTGGGTGGGTTGTGGGGGTGGAGAGAGGAAATGGTTACATGCTGTACAAATACTCTTGTTTAATTGTTTTTTCTTATGTATTTCAATATATTTCTCATAAATTTTTAAAAGCAAACTTGCAAGTAAAATGTAAAACTTATCATTCTTGTGTCAAAAGTAAATGTTTATATAACACGTTAGCCTGATGGAATTGTGTTCGCATTTTGGCATTTCAGAATATGATAACCTTCTCTATGTCCAGTATTTACATTCGTGTAATTGAATGTTACATAAAAAAACACCATATATCAAATTTTGTGCTTTTATATCAATGTTCAATAAATAATAAATAAATACAGAAGTAAAAGTGTTTTTTTGTTGTTGCTTTGGTTTAGTAATTACTGTTAGCATGTGTGCATTTTACAGTGTTTGTTAAATTCATGTAATTAGAAGTGTTATAAATCATTTAGTAGATAGGCTTTTACTTCTTTTCTTCTCTTTTCTTTAACTGGCTTCATAATGAATGAAGTCAGGTGGTTTCACATACTACCTCTAAGAAACATAAAGAAATCCACTAGCTTCTTTATTTTAGAGTATAGTATATATTAATCGCAGTATTTCTTGGTTGCTTTGAAAAAGTAAGGTCTCAGTTCTATTTAAACGTATGGTGTGCTTAGATTCTATTGTGGTCCGCGAAATCGTGGATTGTGAAATTCTGGTTTCGAGGTTCTGTACATAAACCAATAATTTTGAAGATACAGTGATAATTTGAAAACATGTCAGTTCCCTGCACTATTGTGTATCGCCAGAAAAGGACGGTCTACTGTATTTATACACTGACAGTACTACATATATTCCCACTGCTACTGTATTATTTCCCTTGCTTGAAATGTAACAACTACGTTATCATCTTTTTTTTGTGTGTGTGTTCTCTTTTGGTGGAATTGAAAATGTAATAGCGTCAATAAAATACTACAGATTATACGTCATTCGAATTAAGTACTTTCACAATTTGAACATTAGTCAGGAATTGTGTATCCAGCAGGTCTCTATCTTAAGCCTTATGGGACACAAATTTCCGTTCATCAGAGATTCCTAGTATCCACAATTTGCAACATAGAGAGATAGAATATTTACTGGTAATTGTGTCGTCCGGGATTTTACTTATTTATGATAAAGGAATATGAAAACCTTTCAGAATGCTACCTCGATTCGGAATTATTGATACTGGAAATGTTGTCTCTATTGTTGATGATTTTGTTTAGAATCTTTGTATAATTTACGAACTGTTATTTATTGTGACCAATAATTGTGTACATAAATTACAGAAGGATAAATGTGATACAAAGAAATACCAAGTTTTGATGGACAAATAATAATGAATTCAAAGTACACCGTTTACTTACCGTTTGACCTAGAGCTTCACAACGTTGAGAAGAGTATGGGAAGGAGTATGTTTTTAAAATAAAAGAAGTGAAAGGGGACAGTATTTTTGCGTCTCATCCAGTCCAATCAGAGGAAGAATCGGCGTGATATATGCGAAGAACTCACTCTCATCTGAACTCGAGAGGAAAGAGTTCTTTTGCGGCTGACAGGGAATATCGACAGTCCTCGCCTACGCTTCTGCTAAATCTTGTCACTCCTTCTCTTAGTTTCTTCTGGAGAAGACACTAAGGGTGGGACTCTCTCCGATTTCTTTTCCTTGAAATAAACGTGAAAAGAAGAGAGAAAGACAAAGTTGAGCTAATTTCATATCTCTCAAGAGATTCAATAAAGAAAGGAAGCCAATCTTGAATCGTGCATACTAAAGATTAATTACAGTGTCGTACATATATCATACACATAAATACGCATAAATATTGTTTGTTTGGGGCAACCAAATAGTTTAGTTCAGGCGACTCGGAAACAATCTAAAGTTTAAGTATCTTCATAAATTCTCAAGAACGGAATATTTACATAAATATAATTTTTCACAGTAAGATTAGACCACATCCATTGAAACAACTTTGGTTTCAATTCTTTTAATATAATGCTAAGCTCTAATACTAGATTTTAAAAAAGAAAGTGTTGGAGCTTAGTTAGTATATAAAATAAATCAATCATCTTGAATGTTCTCAAATTTCCCTTATTTTAAGTCTTTAATTAATTTTGCTGAAACAATTATTACTCTAATATCTCAGTAATATGCTCGTTTTAGAACAATTGCAAATTAAAATTTTCTTAGTCTTGGCGTAACAGTTGTTTTTTCTATACCATCAGTTGTAATATTTTCTCCTTCTCCGACCTTTCATTTCACCATACTTTTATCACTCATCCAACATTACATTTTCTTCTCAAACAGGACTCTAGTAAATTTTCATCTTTTTAATTACAGCTAATGCTGTTATCCCATTTTTAGTATTCCTACTATTTTCTCATCGGTTTTCCGTTGGACCCAGCTAATTACTTTATTTTTCTCCATAATTTTTAACTTAATAACCCATAAAATATGCTTTGTCTCTTCCTGAAGACTCCTTTTGAAATTTCTATCCTTGGTTTTGATTCACATTTACGCGTTATTTTTCCATTAATTTCAGTTAATTAGTGAAAATTAGACATCTATTCTAAGAGTTTTCCTCCTTTGACATTCATAATTGGTACAGACATATTCGTTCGAATCATAATTGATTTGCCATTTAATTTTCTTTTCATCGCGTATTATTGATAACGAGTACTAAAATTACCTAATATTATGATCTTTGTTAAATGTAAGTTCCGGAACAAGAATTATGTCAAATGCAAATTCCATAAATCTTTTCCTCCTAACGCGTACTGAAGTAGATTTTTTAGTTACAAATTTCAACTGTTTCTTCTAAATTAAAATCACATGAGGTGGATAAACATTATCAATAACATTGTAAGAGGCGTGAGTCAAATACCACAGTTATTTAGTAGATGATAACGGAACATCAGGAAAGCAAGTGTAGTGAGTGGAGAGTAGGATTGCCACCTGTCCTGAATTAGGCAGGGCATCCCGATTTTTTTTTTTAAATTAGTTTCCCGAATTACATCTAAAAGAAACTCATAAGATGGCAGGACACCAAATTATGCAAAATATAAAGTATTCTACATAAACTCTGAGTAATATTTATAAATTTCTATCTATGATGTGTAGCTATGACTGTCGAGTTATTAGTATGGCTATGTATAGCTAAAATGTTTCTTGTTCAATATCAGCACCATCAGCCACACACCACAAATTTTTGTTGGGGGATCTGGAGTTCTTTCTGAGGGGCTACAATACATCTATGTATACTGAAAAAAATAAGCGGTAACCTAGTCGAGCTTAATGTACAATTTGGCTGCTAGAACCAGTTAATAATTTGCAACAACCCTTCTGAGACAAAAAAGGGTTCATTTTACGAGGTCGCTGGTAAACAATCGAAAAGGTTACTGAAAAATGCGTAGAAAAAATAGTGTTTGGTTGTTATTAATCTATAAAGTAGGTTAGAAGAAGGTAACCAATTCAAGAAGGTTAATTTAATTTAAAACACTCTCCGTCTTATGCAGAGTCGTTTTGACGTACGACTAGTGTCATACTAAAGACTTGACTACTGCAGCAAACATATGTTAGTCAAACTCTTTAGTATGGCACTAATCACACGTCAAAACGTCTCTGCATAAGGCCCTCTGTTACTATCAACCGACACACATGGTAAATTTAACCCTCCAGAACTTGTTTGTTGGTAACACTGTATTACTAGAAGCACAAACAGCAACGTCGCCATTTGCAATTTTAAGATCGAAAAGTTTTAACAATTGTGAATACATCCGAAGGAATAGGAAAACAGTTATTAAAATATGGATTCTACATGAATTAATAGAGAAATGTGAAGAAAAGTTTATTTACGGAGGTTTATGCATTTTCTGACATTTAAATGAATATAATATTGTGAGACATGTTTCTAGTACAAATAATCATACTAGATGATAGCACTACTAATCATGTAACTATCGTCAAATAGTTCATACACTCGTAACAATAATTTCGTGATGTTTACGTTGTACGTTGCTTTATGGTACAAATACCAAAAATCTCGTACAACTTTGCTTATAGGAAAGCCTAACACCAAAACCTTCGCTGTTAGTTGTTAGATACTTTTGATATGGGTAGCCTACATGGGTATTACAGAAATCATAATTATCTGGATTCCTACAAACGAAGGCGTTGGATCTCCGCATGTAACAACCTCTCAACTACATCACATCCTACCGAATCATGGCAAAAATTTCATTAGTTAACTGGTCAACATCGACATACGTCATACCCTATCATTTCACATAATCATCCTCTCTAAATGCATTTGCCTCATTCTTCCAAGACATATTTACCCCCACTGTACAACTTCTACCGCAAATATCACCCGATGTGTCGAATGTCTTGCAAATCCCCACTCTCCTTTTCTTGACCCAACATTCACCATCAACTCACAGATTCGCCTTTTAATGACCCCATTACTTCTGCAGATATCTCTTCCTCCATCAAATCGAAACGTAATACTGCATCTGGCTTTGACCATATCACTTAAAAACTCATAAAATCCTCTTCTCTCATCTTATATACACTTCTTGCAGCTGTATATAACTTTACTGTCGGCACCGGCTTTTATCCCACCAATGGAAGATGTCAAAAACTTTGCTTTTCGCCAAACCAATCAAACCTCCTACAGAACTCTCATCTTACCGTCCTATCCAATTAACATCAGTACTCAGCAAAATATTTGAACGCATTCTTGTTAGCCGCCTTCATACCCATCTTTCTGAACGAAAACTCATTCCTCTTCATCAATCTGGTTTTCGCCCACACATCAGTATTTCCGATCAACTCTTGCGCCTCATGACCGCTATAACAAATCATTACAATACCTCCAAGCCAGTTGCTGTTCGGTCTGGAAAAGGCTTTTGACAAAGTTTGGCATGCCGGTCTCATTGCAAAACTTTACTCATTTTATCTTCCTTTCTCTTACATCAGATGTATTCATTCTTTCCTTTCAAGTCATATGACTTACAATACCGTCAACCAACCACCAATAATTTGTCTGTTAATCAACTATAGTTGGGTGGATAAATGTTAGTCGAGTTACGAAGATTTGGGAGGAGAAGTCTGGATTCAATGGACTTCCCGTATGAATATGCCACTGGTTAGTGTTATAGAATTCTGCCATTATTGGCAGGTCACTTGCGGCAATCTAACTAGCGAGAAGCTTACATCCACCACGGTCTTCATCTAATTTCCTTGTCTTCAAGTACAATTTTTATGGGGAAAGAAATATGCTATCCATCAACTGTAGCCTTCTTTATCCCTAGCTCTTTTTCTGCCACCACGCCCTCTAGCATGTCTCCCATGATCCAGCTCATTCTTAGCCAATGTCCCAACCACTTCACTCTTTCCTCCCACTTTCTTCATTCCACCATTTCATTCATTCTCATCATCACCGTCTTTTCTAGTTTGCATAGCATAAGCATGGGACGTAAAAGTGAAAGATTCATTTAACTATTTCGAGTCTCGAATAAAGTAATAGGTATTTGTATATAAGGAAAAATTATATTTGTTTGATTCGTGAATTAGGTTAACATGGCGAAAAGGTACATACTCAATTTAGATATATTTCAAACTTAAAATATGTGCGTTGTGTGAAATTGAAGTAGTGTATTAGGGAAGTCGCATAGGAGAAAGTTAAAATTTTATTACTTTAAATTACCTCTTGTATACAACATTATCTATCTATCTATCTATCTATCTATCTATCTATCTATCTATATATATCTATATCTATCTATATCTATATCTATCTATATATATATCTATATATATATATATATCTATCTATCTATCTATCTATATATATATATATATATATATATATATATATATATATATATATATATATAAAGTGAAAGTGACTATGTTTGTGACTTCATAACTCTTGAACTACACTACCTATCTTGATCAAATTTTCAACATACATGAGGTGAGGACCAAGGTCGGTTTTTAATATTTCACTTTGACGTTACAACGTAGGCGGGGGAGAGGGGGAGATTTAAAGGAACATATAAAACTTAATATTTTTTGAACCACACTACCTATATCCATCAAATTTTCAACATAGATGAGGTGCGGACCAAGGATGGTTTCTATCACTTCACTTCGACGTTACAACGTAGGAGTGGGAGAGGGGAGATTTATAGAAATAAATGAAACTTAATAACTCTTGAACCACGAAACCGATCTCGATCAACTTTTCTACATAGATGAGCTTCAGGCCTGGGATGCCTTTTGTCATTTCACTTCGACGGTATAACTTAGGGTAGGGGTAGGGGGATATTTAAAAATGATCGAAAATGACCGATATTAATATCAAAGAAATAGTTTTCTGGGTCGCTGAGATGAAGAGTGACACTTCTGATGCCGTTCGAAACTTGGGGAGGGGATAGATATATAAATGATCGAAAATGACAGATATTAGTGTCGAATCCATAGTTTCTAAGGCCACCGAGACGAACAGTGACACTTCCGATGGAGTTTATATCAAAACTCAGCTCGTTATGTCCAAATTAAAACGTATTTTCTCCATACGAAGAACGGGCATTCTGTTAGTTATATACCTAGGTATAGTTTCTAATTTTTATAAGTTTAAAGTTCATTTTATTTAAGGGGATGTAAATATGCAGTGAAAATGAAAATACAAATTAAATATTTGAGTTTATCTCCTTTAGGCTAAGGGAGACGAGGATTAAGAAAAGTGAATGATGATGGAAGAATTGGTGGAATGAGAAAGTGGGAGGAAATGGAAGTACCCCGAGTAAACCCACGGACACGATGTTGTCCACCACAAATTTACTTGGCTGTAGATTGAACCAGAGACTCTACGCACCAGAAGGGCTCTACCACTGAGCCACCGTGTGCAGTGAGTTGCACTGTCTGTTATATAGTGAGAATCATTAGATAACTAGTGACTTATCTTATGAAAGATCATAGAGCGAATTGGAATGGTTGGATACCAACCCTCTTAAGACCGAATATGAAGCATAGTTAGCTTTACTGTTTTAAATAAAATATTTTATCAATTTATGCAAAAGAAGAAAGCGCTGATAAATTGACATTTTTGTGTTTTATTAAAGCAACTTCATGTTTTAATAGAATAAAATATTAATTTCCTTTTTTATCACTGAGAAAATCATACAAATTTCTTTTATGAATTCTGGAATTATTTTTGAAGCTTTCTCCACACAACAAGCCTGTAATAAAATTAAGAACTTAAACTTGCAAATGAGATCTCGTAAATTCATTCTTTTGTTCCGCTCAGGAAACATGAACAACGGTGGATATAAACAACGGAGAAAAGGTCGAGTATATTTATAAAGAGTAAAATATAGGTGAATTAACAGAAGGAGCAGTGCAATGAAGGAGGCGTGATAACTAAGATGATTATTTATTCAATATTATTTAGTACTTTTTTAAAAAATAATGTTAAATACTATTGGAACTACTATTCTTATACTACTATTGTATACTATTTTGAATATCGTGAGGTCAGGCTTTTTTTGATATTTCTACAGTAGAATAAACATAGAAGTCAAAAATCAATTATATCTGAAAATAGAAACAAATGTAAAATGGAAACATTGGTGTTTTATTTCTTACAAATGTAGGTCAGATGGGTCGTGGTTATTTCAATGTCCAAAATATTAAACAATTTTCGCAGCTCCTGTATACAAACAGTTAAGAACTTTCTCATTATTTTCCAGAGAGAATGAAATGCCGGAAATAGCAGACCTCCATTTGCATAATTGCTAAAAATTATTGCAAAGGCTTCTGCATTTGTACTCGTACTGCTTGGGATTATGCAACCCACAGAGTATACATGCATATACACATAGCCTCGAGTTCTTTGTCTGCAGCGCGTAGAAAATGCTTAAGGAAAGTTTTTAATGAAGAGATTTTGTCTGTTATCTTAAATAAGTTATATTCCATTCCATGATGAAATATGTCATGGGTATCATTCCACATACGAAACACACACACACACAAAAACTGTAATTTTGTACATCGATATGCTTTTCTTACATTACTTCACTGCATACATTGATTAGAGTTACAGTTGTTTTCTGTTTATTCAGTCTATTGATTGCAAATTAACATCCCTTTTCAGATCAATATATGTATGAGACCAAACTTAACGCTTAAAGTGAAATCCAATCGACTAGTCGGGGTTTGTATCTAATTTGAGATCCTTTCGGGCACCCAATCTGACTCCACAAGCTGCAAAGTTAAAAGCATTCAGCATACTATTTGGAATATTTATACATAAAGAGGTAAGTCTAAACGTTAAATGGACAAAATATGGAATTATTTGAAAATGTTTTGAAATGTGATCTCTGAGGCTGTGCTCTGATCTCTACGATTACATTATAATTAACACGTCTTTTAAGGTTTTCTAGTATAATTATCTGACAAGTAAACCTTACGTTTGGGTGAATCGAGTTGCTGACTGAGACACATATGAGAAAGTAGTATTAAATGTGGTCAGTATTTCAGTGAAATTGTAGGTGCGAAGCTCCAGGGGTTTAGGAGATACAGCTATCAGAACATCACATGGAAGTACAGAATAGTCTTCATACAGTTGGAGGTAAAAGCTCTGTAAGACCTCTTGTAACGACAAAAGGTGAATAACAAATATATGGGTATATATTAGGACTAGGGGGAAGTCATATAGTAAGGGTATACCTGACGGCGGCCATCTTGAAATCCGCCATTTGGAATTAAGGTTAAGTTTTTAAAATAGGAATAGGGTCATGTGATACATGATTTAAGGCGCAAATTTAATCAGAAGAACAATGGTCACGTTAATTTTGGGTTACGCACAATTGGTAAAAAGTTACAGGGAAATTAAATATTGTTGCAGCATATGTATTAGTCCTTTACCCCACCTTGTAAATTTTGTTTTAATGATAATAATTAAATAAAAAGCAGGTGGATAAATATTAGGTCTATGGTAAGAGTTGCCTTGATGGTGGCCATGTTCAAATCCGCCATTTTGAAGCAGACAAAAGTTTTAAACAAAACGCATAACAGTGATACCTTATTAATAGCAAATTTTACCATAACTACAACGGTATAACCATTTTTGCTTTATCATTAACCAGCACAAAATTAAATGGATCGCTCCTTATGACTACTGCTTTGACGGAATTGTTAACGACAGATGGGTCATGTGTAACTCGATTGCCTTTGTCAGGTGTGCTCACTGTGAGCAGAGCATTTGTGCAATTCATGCACTCTTTTCTGAACTACATATTGATTGTACTAATTGAGGACTTTTCTGGAAGAAAGACCCAAGTTCAATTATGACTCAATTATTCTTTGGTCATTTTTCCTTAAATTAGCAACTTGTTTATGAGATAACAAATGATACTTAATGATAAAGCAAAAATGTTATACCGTTGGAGTTATGGTAAAATTTGCTATTAATAAGGTATCACTGTTATGCGTTTTGTTTAAAACTTTTGTCTGCTTCAAAATGGCGGATTTGAACATGGCCACCATCAAGGCAACTCTTACCATAGACCTAATATTTTTCCACCTGCTTTTTATTTAATTATTATCATTAAAACAAAATTTACAAGGTGGGTTAAAGGACTAATACATATGCTGCAACAATATTTAATTTCCCTGTAACTTTTTACCAATTGTGCGTAACCCAAAATTAACGTGACCATTGTTCTTCTGATTAAATTTGCGCCTTAAATCATGTATCACATGACCCTATTCCTATTTTAAAAACTTAACCTTAATTCCAAATGGCGGATTTCAAGATGGCCGCCGTCAGGTATACCCTTACTATATGACTTCCCCCTAGTCCTAATATATACCCATATATTTGTTATTCACCTTTTGTCGTTACAAGAGGTCTTACAGAGCTTTTACCTCCAACTGTATGAAGACTATTCTGTACTTCCATGTGATGTTCTGATAGCTGTATCTCCTAAACCCCTGGAGCTTCGCACCTACAACTTAACTGAAATACTGACCACATTTAGTACTACTTTCTCATATGTGTCTCAGTCAGCAACTCGATTCACCCAAACGTAAGGTTTACTTGTGAGTTAAATGCATTTTTTGTGTACGTGTGTTAGGACTAAATGTATTAGAAAATATAATATTGGAGGAACTAATATTGATGAGCCTTGATATTTTGAAGAGGTATTTGTTGATGAAGCTAGTATAATATATACTCACCAGCCAAAACATTATGAGCCCCGCTGATTTCTGAACGAAATCGTTAGGCTGACGTAAGAGAACGGGAAAAAGGAGAACGCTCGACAAATGGTGACAAGGGTCTCATTAGATCAGTCAGTATGACGCTTGTGCGTAGAAAGAAAAATGCCGGTGATATATCAGAGTTTAATTGGGTTAGATGGAGATGACTAGATAGCTGAGAACAAGTGTCTGAGAAACGGCACATTATACCGGGTGTTCGCGAGCTGCCGTAGTTAGTGTGTTTCAAAAGTAGAAAAAGGACGCTGAAACCCACACAAAACCACAAGAAGTGGGGCGGTTACCCCTCATTAAAAATGTTGGATTTCGGTGACTGTCGAGGTTGGTACAACAGGATAGGGCACAAACTGGGAAAATTAACAGCTGACTTTAACATAGTTTCTCAGTGAAAAAGCATGAGTGTATCTGAATACACAGTTGACCGTACACTATTAGATATGGGCTTCCGCAACCGAAGTTCGACACCTGTACTCCATAGCATCGTCAATGACGACTTAAATAGGTATTTGTTCATCATTGGACCACAGAGGAATGGCGCATCGCTGCATAGTCCAATAAACCAGGATACTGTTTTCATCACAACGATGGGCGCGTCAGAATCCAGTGTCTGCTAGGGGAACAGGTACTTGAGACTGCATAGTAGGACGACGATAGGCTGGTAGTTGCTGCATTATGATTTGGTGAACCTTCAGATAGTCATCCTTGGCATAGAAGTGCGTATGGAAGATACTATGATGGATTCTTTCTATTAGCAGATCATTACTAATCGTGTACATCCGTTCATGTGGGCCATATTTCTAGCTGAAAATTACATAATTTAGCAGGACAACGCTCCTTGTCATAGCCCCAATGTTGTACTGCAGTGGGTCTAAGAGCACAGTGGTGGTGCAATAGCCCCCAAACTCACCCAATCTTAATTTGAATTGAACGCTTTTGGAATATCATTGAAGTTTAGATCTGAGCTCCTCGCCTCCATCCGCGGAATTTACAGGAATTAAGTTACTTGTGTATGCAGGTGTGGTGCCATGTCTCTTACCACTTAAATATTAAGAACTCATTGCTTCCATGGCAAACCGCACTGCTGTTGTTCTCCGAGCCGACGGTTGAGATTCCAGATGGGTAGTAATGATGTTTTGGCTAGTCAGTGTACATTATGTAGTAGATGAATCATATATGAACCTGAATAGACAGTCAGTAAATTAATAATCCATCATTACATGCATGACAAGTTAATTTATAGTCACTGGAAAGTCGGGAATGATTTATGGACATCATGAAGTGCAGTTATGAGAGTTAATGCTTAGTTTTAAATGACTGAGTTAGTACATCATGACAAATGACTCTACCTAAGCTTTGCTCGTAGGAACAGCGACATAATACATTCTTATAAGTCATCGTGTTATGAGGTATTTTATTATAAAAGAATCTTGTGAACAATAGCAACAGTCTTAAATGATTCAAATTGTTTACACAATGTGTTTTTCACAGTTCAAGGATGTAAACAATGATGTCTCACATGATAATGAAAGTTGATGTAGAATGGCCAAAGGTATTGCGCGGCAATTGTATCAAAGCGTTTTTGAGCAAATGTATGTTACAAGAATTTTCATATAATGTGAGAAATACAATGATTTATTATTTTTGGAGCGGTTACCTACAAAATAAGTGAGACACTGATATATCTGAGTAGTATGATGTTATTTCTAAAACTGCTGTGCTATTTATAATTAAACGTTTTTAAACGCCATCCGTGGGTTGTTAATGTTGTTTCTTTTATATAGATGTCTATGTGGAACACTTTTGTTAGCTTTTATCCATTGGTATCCCTTATTGTGAGCAGACATTTTTGACAGTTTTATGATATTTCCGATTCCACTGAACTGGATATGTTGTCTCCCATATTTACCTTTATATCGGGATATTTTTATAACATTATTTACCAATAGTCGCTTTTACTGTCGGTCGGAACATATAGTATTCTTATGAGGTCGAGGACTCTCTTTTGACTGGAAATCTGACATGTATACAGCTATCCTCCCTCTTAAATTTATACAGGACAATTTTACATTCTTCATCTAGTTTAAAAGGACTGTATATCAAATTGTATAACACATTTGTTCTCTAGGACGTTTTGTTTTTTAAGATGTAAACAAATGTTTGATTGTGGGTGCTGTTGTATTATATTAATGACACTTTTTTCTTGATGTCTTACAGATTTTAATTTAGTTCTCAGCGGAGCCGAGGAGTAATAACAAGAAGCACTAGGGAATGTAACTGTTCTAAGCTGGTGATGATCGAATGTCTCACAACAGACATAAATCGGAGAATGGTGGTTATTTACGGAAAGGACCGGGTAGACGTTAGTACAGTAAGATATTCGTACTTCTACAGAAAATCCCGTGGGAGCGAACCTGGCCTGGGTTGACAAATGACGAAGGTAATGAATGAACCACTTTGTAATTGTATTGATTAACTGATTCAATAGAGCCGTCACATCACACAGACAGAGCTTGCTATGAAGTGTGGCATATCACGGAAGCATAACATAGACGGTAATCGCACACCTAGGATACCAGAAAGTTTATACACGATGGGTACCACGAAAGCCGACTTCGGACGTAAAACAGAACAGAATGTACATTTACAATCAGTTGCTTCAGCGCTATGAATGTGCAAGTGATAAGTTCTTGATCTATATTGTTACAGGTGATGATACTTGGGTATACGCGTATCATTTCGATCCTCAAAACAAGAGAACCTCCATAGAATATCTCCATAAAGGATCGCCTCTAGCAAAACAGAAAGTTTAAGGCTCTGGAATTGGGAATCAAAGTCGTGGTGACAGTCTTCTGCGACGTTCATGGTGTAGTGCATATGGATTTCCTGTCTAGAAGTATCACCAATGCTGGTCAGTGCTGTACAGTTCTAACATATCTGAAATCACGGATGCATTCAATTCATCCACAAACGGAGGTTCTCATTTAGCACAACAATGCTTTCCCACACAAATTGATGCAATAACAACTGAGAAGGTTTATTACTTTCATTTTATTGTTATGTCTCATCCTCCATATGGCTCAGATTACATCCATAATATTTTCATTGTTTTAAGAAACACATTGAAAACGTAAATTTGATTCTGATGATGCATTGAAAGACGAAACCAGGGTATGGTTTCATCGTCAAGATGAACAATTTTATAATGACTTTGTTATGAAGTGATCAGACATTGGAAGAAGCATGTTTATAGACAGGGCGATTATATGAAAAAAAAAAATTATTGTGGTCTATACGGATAACTTCAAACTTTTTCACGTAAAACATTATGGAACGCATTACTTTTCAGCTGCCCTCGTAAGTTGTTGATTTGAAATTTTAAGCAGATACAGATTAAATTTGTAAATAAGAATCAAAGCGAGATTTGTAAATTATGCGTATTCATGATGGAATTATAACAAGAGTAAAATAATTTCTTAATAACACTATTAAAAAGTTGAATAAGTTTATGAAAGTGGATGTGTAGTTGTGAAGTTGATAAAGTTTGACCCAAGAAATGAACACAGGCTACATGGAACAATGATAACCGTCAAATGAATAGCTTTTGGCTCCGAAAATTTTTTGTAGGGATGGTACGCAGGCCTAGGAGGGCTGTGTTAATGACATAATATAGGTATTGTAATCAGCTAAATAAAACGGGATGAAATTGAATTTGTGAAGTAACAAAAGTGCCACAATTTTTATCTATAGGCTAATTTTGAAGGATAACTCTAGAATGAGTTGAGAGAAAGGTTTTCGTATATTTCAACCATTGTGAAGTTGTAATTGTACTGGCGTTTATTGATGTTGGCGTTTATTTCGCATTTATGGACATTTTGTTTTTACTAGATTGCCTAAATTCCTGGCAGCTTTCCTTTCTTTCTATTCGCATCGATCCTAGGCCTTGGATTGCCTTGTCTTGGTATATCGTGCATCCAAATGATATATATGAACAGCTCGGAGAAACGGAATGGTACGTCAACTTTCGAATAAACTGGAAAAGAAGATTCAATATTCTCATGCAGTCTAATGCAATGACACATACCAAACATGCTTCCTCTGCCATCTACAGGTACAGTTTCGAAGTTAAATCACCTGCATATTATTCTATGGTTCAATCCCAACTCAATCCTCTATTAACTCAATTTGACCAGAAGTAGCTCTAAAAATTGTGTTCTCTCGAGCTGACACGTTTGACATAAACTTGGCTGACGTGAGTAGGATGTTATGACAGTCTGTCTTGAAGTCTGTTAGATCGTTTTGTTTTCCTATGGCAGCGACACTCTCTAACTATCCAATGTTGAGCTATCCTAAAAACCTCTAAACAAATGGTTTTATTGGAATTCATCGACGTTACGCAGTACCCAGGCAAACAGATTGTCTCAGTTTGTAAGTAAGAAACATAGACTTTTGCGTGTTACATAATACCTGAATTTTAAGTATGGATTACAAAAGATGTAGTGTAGTCACAAAGTCATGTGCCTTCTCAAAATAATACAAAAAATAATTAAGAATAAAAACATGGACATTTGTTCCAGTATACGAATGACTAACGATTAAAGAAAATATATGTATTTTAATATGAAGATTGAAACCTTAATTGATCTCTATGAGAGATTTGGCAACATAGCGTAAGTCACGATGCTTGATGTTACTCTCTGTTCATGTGTTCTGGCTTAGTTCTTCCTAGCGATCGCCTGCCTCGCAGAGCAGGCATATAAACGATTTCCCTTACGTACAATGTAATCACACATTCTCATTTCTCAATTGTATAAAACTGCAACCTATCAGTGGTGTCACTGGAAGTTGAGTGGCTGGATATGCTCGTTTGGGAGTGGAAGACGAAGTCATGAGTTGCATCTGCTAAGGTGATGCGTTTGAATAACAATATCAGGTTGATTACTATTATTGTAATCATTTGTGATTTTTCCACATTCTCTGCACTATTTCTTCCATGTACATCTTCGGCAATGAAGACTCGGGTTTTTCTCCAATGGGTGTTCATGTGGTTTGAATCTCATGTTAACCTATCGGGCTATGAATAAACATCACATGTACCCTTGATGATGAAAGGGATCTTTAATTTCAAACAAGTTATGAATGCAAAACATAAACATGAGATGTCAAATATAGTAAATTTATAAGAAAGCAAAATAACAATAATTCGTTCTTTCACCACACTTCCAATGCTAATACGTGCTTTTATATAATTTTTCAGGGAAGTTATACACTGTTCAATAAATAGGTCTAAGTACGAACTTAAACTAGATTCATTTTATGAATATACGTACATAATATAGTAATTCTCTGTATTTAAAGCTCTTGTGTATAGTAACAGTACAGAATTACTACTCAGCCTGAACTGATTCGTAGGTAACCATGTATATTGTATTGAAATAAGAAAGAAAAAAAAAGAGAAAAACTATTCAGATCTATAGAAAGCATCTTCTGCTCATTCGCTCCAAAAGAATTCCTAGTCATAAGAGTACATTTATTAATTTAATCCTTTGGCTTCTTGTAAAGGTCGGTAGAGTCAAAGAATACACAGATAGTCATTAATTCAATTTAAACACCTAAAAGAATACACATTACCAAAATAATTTGCCGTATAATCAACTTCCGCCTTCACAACAGCTCTGAAGCGACGTGGAAAGGAGTGTTGAAAGTCGTGAATCGTAGCAATTAGGATATTAGGCCATTCCGTCATCAGGACATGGGATAGTAACGGCTACTGCATTTCCTAAAGACGATCAGACGTTACACAAACTCTGCTGCACTTCACAAGTAAATTCTATCAGAATAAGATTCGTATCCTATCTCAAAGACCTTCTCATTTGTTTGGTGGCTTGCTCGTGTGTCTTGAGTACACGCAGTTCCTGGTTTGATTCCCAACGGGAGAGGACAAAAATTAATTTTACAATTATTCACTTTCATCGGTCACTCATCTCTTTTAGCCTAAATGGCATGAAGGGTGGGTCTTGGCACTAAACTTTCCCTTCATTTGTAACCATCTCAAGAACAGTAGCTTCATTTCAGATTTTGCTAGAGGAATGGCAAGAAGCTACACTGATATATTTTTTCACGTCTTTTTACTGCTATATTAGTATGCAATCGATTAAAAAGTACGTACTCCTCAAACTCGCTGGGAGGTAGTTGCTTCCACTGCCCTCCCCAAATGACGCCGCTGCTCAACAGGCTGCTTCTATCCACCTTTCAAACACAACAAGAGAAAGCCATAACATCTTCACTATTTATCACTCAACCCCCGAACTCCACAGTTGTAAGTACAATATATATATATATATATATATATATATATATATATATATATATATATATATATATATATATATATATATATATATATACGATATATATATGTACCGTGTTATGCAAAAGTGAACTAAGCGCCAAATTTTGAAAATCCACGTAAATGCGACGATTGGTTCCTGATAAGCATTAGAACGTTTTGCACAATCGAAAAGAGAGGAAAATCAACACCTTTCCAAAAAAAGAAACATAATTTCACTTTTGATTACGGCTACACTAATGCTGGACATCAACCTTTAAACGTAATTTTCTCAAAAGTATGAAAGTGGCGCTTAGTTCGTTTTCGCAGGACACGGTACATATATATCTCGTATACGATACATATATATGGTAAGTCAACTGAAAACCATAAAAGTAGAAATAAAAATCCGCATATGGCGCCAGTGAGCTGTAAGTTGGCATGCCTGTTTACGATAGTATGCCGGATGTCTCCTAGGTGGCAGCAACCGGCAGATGCACAAACACCGGCGCAACAACAGTTCCAAAATGGCAGCCCCACTAGCCACATGCACCAGCGAGAAGCAGCGTTCTGTGATTCGGTTTTTGCGAAGTGAAGGTGTGAAACCGATTGACATTTTTAGGCGAATGAAGGTTTAGTATGGAGATGCAGTTTCATAAGGTGTCTGCAAGATGGGTGCCCCGACAACTGACGCCTGAACTGAAACAGCGACGTGTTGATGCGTGCGAAGACCTTTTGTGGCGTGCTGAACGTGACGGTAATGCCTTCCTGTCACGAATCGTCACTGGTGACGAAACATGGGTGCATTACCATCAGCCTGAAACAAAGCGAGCGAGCAAGGAGTGGCGGCAGGAAGTTCCACTCTGATGAAGAGGTACGCAACGTGATGCACGAGTGGTTGCGCCGTCGCCCAAAAGACTTTTTTTCTGCAGGTATTCAGGCTCTTCCGAAGCGCTGGCGGACTTGCATTGAACGAGGATGGAACTATGTTGAAAAGTGATTTACTTCTGCACCCTGTGTGACCAATAAATAATATTTAAAAAAATAATTATGGTTTTCATTTGACTTCCCCTCGTATATATATATATATATATATATATATATATATATATATATATCCAGAAGAGTAAGCATGAACGACGTTTACAGTCATTGCCTGGACCGAAACTCAAGAAGATAAGAAATTAGACATAATTACAATACCAAAAGAAATTTTGTAGTACATCGACTGCAGTTCAACATGTAATTTGACAACCATGAGAAATAGACCATGAAAGTAAACCCCTACGCCATCTTTCCTGTTTTGTTGTTTTGTGGACTTGGTACTGGAGATATAATTTTCAAGATTTCCATAAAATTATTTTAACACCGTAGGGAAAAGTAATTATGCTAAAGGAGCTTCCCTCCCTGTTTGGAAGAATAAACCTACGATTTTCGTTCATTCGTTCAAGGGTGGTAAATACTTATTTTCTGGCAAACAATTCTCAGTCAAAAATACGATTACATAAGTGTTTTCTCTTGTATTATAATCCCTATGTTGCTAGTCTTATAACGACTATTCTTTTACGTACACCTACACATAGAGACAAAATATTCTATAATAATAATAATAATAATAATAATAATAATAATAATAATAATAATAATAATAATAATAATAATAATAATAATAATAATAATAATAATTATTATTATTATTATTATTATTATTATTATAATTATTATTATTATTATTATTATTATTATTATTATTATTATTATTATTATTATTATTATTATTATTATTTGAAGGAATAGACTGTTAATACTTGATGAAGAAAAAATAACATCAAATATTAGTATTATAAGACAGGAAAGAACACTGAATTTTAGTAGGTAATGCATATATTAAAAATATTAAAGAGTCCTTTCACTATATTACCGGTATTATTATAACTCTACGGTTACATAAATATCGTATTCAATTACTGTATGTGTGAAAATAATAATAGATATGATTAACACCATCTATCTTGGAACAAATACACATGGACATGACGGCTTGTATATCCAATTTGTAATGTGCATATTATGATAAAATAATATTAACCTTCTCTATACATATAATGATTAACAGCGCGAACATTAATGTAAGTCTACCTGGAAGTTAAAAGATCTTTAGCAATTCCGGTATGATAAAATATACGGAGAGAAAGTATTGTAGCTTACTCATATTTTCTCTATTTAATAAGTACTAATATTCTAATTTATAAAACAAAGGGAATTATACCTGTTATGGATCTGAGACGTCAGTATGGCTTCCTTCATGATCTCTGCACAGACAAACCAACTCAGCTGATGTGCATTTTGTGGAGCATTAACTGTGCCACTTCATGGAAAGCTACGCGAACAGCAGCTTCTGAAACATCTTCGGATGCATATCCGCGTTGTAGTGCTTTTTTTCTTTACTCTCACAAACCATTATCTGCTGTGATGAAACCTGGGATTCATGGGGGACACAGAAACAGCGCAAGTGCCCGTTAATGGTGTGAAAACGTCTCGTCGAGCCATTCGCAAAAATAAACAATGTCAATGAAATCAGCCACTGTCACCATATCTTCATCACGTAAAGGGAAGACAAGTGATTTACCGATTTGAAAAAGGACCACTCAGATTATCTCAATTCATACCCATTCACCTTACCATAGGCAGATAATTGCGTTTAATTTTTTGATAAAAGCTGGAATTCTACTTAACCCAAAAGATGTTCTGACTTCGTGAACTGCGGTAAACAGTGCAGTGATAAGTGAACAGTACTATCTCGTCTTTATTGGAAATGTTTTCAGCGACAATGTACTTGCAGTCTGCCTTCTCTCCAAATCTCTGTGTATAAGTTTAGTCGTAGTAAAACGAAAAGTATTTGCATCAAAGAGTGCGCCATCATCATAATGATGTGTCACTCATCATCTGCTGAAGCAACCATGGAGCAAGCTTGTTCTTTGGTTTGCCTGTGGATGTAGCTAGAAGTAAAGCAAAGCTTTTATAATTATAAATATTTACATGAAAAATCATTGAAGTAGCTTAATAATAAAAAGAGAGATTTATTCCAAATAAAAAACTAACATAAAATTAAAATATGAAAGTATAATGTTTAGTCTTAAGGAATCTCATACTTTCTAAAATTAATTTTCTCTTATCGGGATTATCAGGAGAGAGGAACATTTCTGGGAAATGAAAGCAATAAAATATAATTGAATCCAAACAGCCTAACAGTTTTTGTAAGAATTTTGATTGTTAATCGCTTGGGAAGACATAGTAGAGCAATCGCTCTCTTCTTTATAAAGGTACCAAGAGAAACAGGGAACTCATTAACGAGTATTATGTTGTAGTACAATAATAAGTCAACATGCCCTTCCTTTTCCAATTTGGCCACGAACTGTAAAAAATCAATTCATGATTTCTTTGAAACAATGAGAAGAAAATTTGTTTTGAGAATGCTTAGCACTTTATATTGGGATTGAAATATCCCGCTGACGTGTCTCACTTTCAGAAGTCAGGAAATAAAATCTGCAATACCTGATTCGTCAAAGTAGTTTTCCGCAGAAGCCACACGCTTTTGCCATCCATCATGGTTTCATGACGACATAAGTCTGGAGTATGTGATGCAAAGAAATTTCCAACCGCACGTTGACGGAATTATCGTTAGACAAGTTCTTCCATGTCAAGAAGTGAACAAAATGGAGGTTGAGGTGGTTGTCGGTGGGAAATAAGTTATAGAATCGCAGTGGGTGATGAAGGGTTTCATACCGCATCTCATGGATAATATGCACCGTTCTTTGAGCGAAATGTGAGTCTGCATTGTCATGTAACTTGAGGACGGCGTGTTTGCTGACCATTGCTGGATTCTTGTGGAAGAGTAAACCCCCGTAGTAATAATTATATATAAAAAAACATTCACGTGGTCCAAAAGCTTTCTGTTGAATCAAAGAAACTTCAGTATGCACTTACACAAAAAATAGTAATAGTTAGGTATATGGTGGTCTGGATCTCGGATTCTCCCTGTGATACTAGAAACTTTTGAATTTTCTCTTTTCGAAGGATTTTACCCTTTATATAATTTAATAATAACAATATGTTAGAGTTGCAATCTGTCAACTAATTTATGTTTGTTAATTGTTCTGCAAGACCTAGTGAACGCCCGCAGTCCAGTTGAATGTTTCTTACATCCTCGTTCCCTAGCTTTATACGTGGTTCTGGGTTTAACAGTGATCTAATATGCTGTATATATATAAATTACAATATACGCACACACACACACACACACACACACACACACACACACACATATATATATATATATATATATATATATATATATATATTAATTTCGTTTTATCTCATTCTTATATTTATTTAACAATTAATTCCATTTTAATTTTATAAAACTATCGACGAAGAGGACTAATTCAAATAATAGATCAATATATGAATTATTTAGGTCCTAAAATAGATTCTTTAAATCAATATGATGGGAGCTCATTGACGAATCAACTCAGTATATGCTGACATACTATATAACTTATTTCTTCCATTTCGGCATAATTAACATAGCTTTGATACACAATATTTGAATCGATGCATAGATGTAAATAGCATAGAATTCAGAAGAAGTACGAATTACAAAGAAGTTATAACAATACACAAAATGAAACAAAATAATCAATATCATAACAAGGATTAACACAAATAAAGAAATTATCATATTAAGAACTAGCAAAGTTTATGTGGGTTAGAATACGGTATAACATGTTTTATTTATTATGGCATAGTTAGCATAACTTTGATAGGCAATATTCGTATTCATTTATATTAAGAGCATTATTTATATTATCTATATATAATTCAAACAAAGTACGAATAACAAATGAAATCATTACGATATTTAAAGTGAAATAAAACAAAAATCAATTGAATATATTTTCTCGGACGTCACATTAGCCTATGTTATATCACCAAAGAAATCGGTTGTTACATTGCATGCCACAATCTTGTATATAATTCTGCCTATTATTTGCTTCCGTGGTACTTTGGTTTCTATTTTGAGAATTTCTGTCATCTATGAATCTATTATGAAATCCATTTCGTGGAAAGTTAAACTTATTATTCGCTTGGTTTCTAAATGTATTACGATTATTGTTCCTGTTTCTCCTAAAATTAGATTCGATTCTATTACCGGTAACATTGGGTTCAGTTCTATTCTCATTACAATATAATCTATTATTATTTCTCGCATTAAGAACACCTCCTTCTCTGACATTGATGTTGCGAACAGGTACACAACTAACTTGATTACGATTAGCATAGGCTTGATTTCGATTATTATTAGCTTGCAACATAGATTGACTTTCAAAATTTTGCACTATCATAATAAGATGATTGAAATTAACGCATTGTGCAGAAATCAACATTTGTTGCAACTTAAAGGAAACAAGATTCGGATTGATACTATTACTCTTGATTCCTGTTGGTATGGATTAATTAACTTCAATTCATTATATACGAATATTACAAAATCAGTGAGACTCTTATAAAATTTTCGGTTATAATGTCTATTTCGAACTAAGGCGTCTCTATTGGCCAACATGAAATCATATTCAAATTGGAAAGTAAGGCATTTTTAAAATCTAAATAATTATGTAAATTACTTCTGATTGCGTTAAACCATACGGAACACGGTGGTAATAAAAGATGAGGCAGAATTTTCAAAAATTTAGATCGGCCTACTCCAATTAACTCACATTCTTCCTCGAACTTTTCTAGGAATGTGCTGGGCGGGATGTCATCTGTCTTTCCACTAAATTTTGTTAGAGATGTAATTTCACTGAATCGAAAATGATTACCTGTACTATAATGCTTACAATGCTTGGGATTTACGGGAATGTGTTTCTGGCGCTGAGATGGATGATTTCTTCTCTCATTTCTCTCTATAGTAGCTTCACTATCGTATTGTTCTGAATATTCTTCCGATGAATTATTATCAGGCATCCCTTTTTGTCATTTAATCATACCTAGTAAATGAAAGCTAATCCTATAAAAAGTTACAAAAGTATGATAGTTGTAAGCGATGGTACAATTGAGAAAAAAGTTGAAAGTTATAGTTTAAGTACAAAAATATAACATTATGGTAATACCAAAACTACACATTACACCAGTTCTATTTTTAAGCATACCTAATATTTACTAAGATGATTATTTGAAAACTTTGAAAGTGTGACAGTTGTCACTTCAGAGTAGGGATGACCAAAATTTTCCGGAATCGGAAATTTCACTTTCCGGAATTTTCAGAATTCCAGATTTTTCCGAAATCGGAATTTTTCCGAATTCCGAAAATTTTCCGATTTTACTTTCCGGAATCCGGAAAGTAAAAATTCCGGAATTGTCCATCACTATTTCATAGGAAAGGCATAATCTGTTCACAACAGTAAAACTGTATATTTCTGTACATTTAAAACACAAATAATAATAGTAATAGTTGCAAAAATGCAGAAGGCACCCTTTTTATTTTTTAACCATATCATGTATGTGATAAAATGATTCTATAAAAAAAGCTTCAAAAGTGTCATAGTTGTAACTTATGAGCAATGACACAATTTGTAACAAAACTTAAAACTGTATATTTCCGTACATAAAAAATAATAATTACAAAAAACACCTTTTATTTTTTTACCATACCAAGTACGTGTTAAGATGAATGTACAAAACAAGTTTCAAAAGTTTCATAGTTGTAACTTTTGAGCAATGGCACAATTTGTAAAAAACCCTAAAATTTGTTTGTATGCCCATTAATGTTTGACAGTGTAGCCTTTTGCAAGGTTACTTAAGATCTACTGAAAGACCAAAAATTAAGCTTTCATTTGACAGCTGGATGAGCCCAATAACTTTAAAAATAAGGAACTTATGGTAATTTAGATCCATGATGCTGAGTGCCAAAAAGTGTCACATATTTCAAGATGTGAATTTTTCTCCCCGGCCGACTTCTCATCCATAAAATCGGAAAAAATTAATTTAGCATAATTACTTTGGTATTTATGTATGAAACAATTTTTGAAGAGAATCTGAGACATTGAAGCACAGCGTTGTGGTGATTTGACATGGAATGGCCCGCATGTAAGTTTGGAGACTATTTTAATAATACGGTTTAATTTAGGTTTCTGTAAATTTACTTAAGTGTAACATGTTAATGAAAATGAAAAAATGTTGGTATAAGAAACTTTACATATTATTATTTACTTGATATTTACTAGTTTTAAATTCATTATACGTCTTAATCATCATTTATATGTTTCATAAAATACTATGTTACTATACTGTCTAAATGTTAGTACATTTTTGGCTCTTGTAATTATTCATTTTCTTAATTAGCAACTTTACATCCAAGTAACCCATACAATTTACATCATTAGCAAGACTATACATGAATTTGGATTGCTTATTTTAGGAAAAGAAACACTGACGAAAGCTTCAAACCCACTATATTTTAAACTATAATATGTAACGCTTTTGGATATCTAACATATCCTTCCACAGACACTATAGAACACAGACATATATATATAGTCATTGTTATGAACAATTTTTGAAATTCTTTTAACAGACATATATATAGTCATTGTTATAAAAAAGTTCAATTTCTATTTGCTGAGGCTTTCAGCCAATCCCTTAAATTTCCGTGTTCGCTTTTCAACCAATCATGTTCCGCCATTTTTGGTTTTCTGTAAGGGCTTTTTTTTTATTTTCTTCGTGTCCACGCTATTTAAACTTCTTTGCCATAATTCATTAATGGGTAAGCCTTTGTCCAGTTCATCAGTGGAAGTATTGGAGATGGAGAAAAGAATGATAATAAGGAAATGGAAAGAAGCAGATTGGATAAAGAAGGTGGGAAGAGATAAACTGATGAACTGGACAGGGGTTTACCTATTAATAAACTACGGCAAAGAAGTTTGGATAACGTGGACAAAAAGAAAATGAAAAAGGCCCTTATAAGAACGTGATTGGTTGGAAAGTGAACACGGAGACTTAAGGGATTGACTGAAGGCCTGAGCAAATAGATATTGAACTTTTTTTTATAACAATGACTATATATATGTCTATTGAAAGAATTTTAAAAATTGTTCATAACAATGACTATATATATATATATATATATATATATATATATATATATATATATATATATATATATATGTCTGTATTTTCATTTATGTTCTATAGTGTCTGAGGAAGGATATGTCAGATATCCGAAACCGTTGCATATTATAGTTTAAAACACTGGCGTAATTCCCGGGAGGATGGGGAGAACGTGTCCCCTCCAATCTTGGAACTGGGGGAGACTGTCTCCCCCCAAAAAAATCCGATGTGAAACGTGTTTTTTTTTTTTTGAGAGAGAGAAATGTGATGATTTGTTTCCGATTGCCACAAAGGAACGTAAGATGAAATTGATGTCCCCCAGAATAAGCCTCAAATGTGGCGACCTCCCAATGTTGAAGATAATTCTGCTTCTCTGATCCTCCACAGCATTGTTTTTCAACTTCATAAATATTTTGAAAATCGCTAAAAAAAAAAAAAAAAATGGGAACGGTCTTATCCGTCCCCCCCCCCCCCCCCTTAATACTGATGACAGATTTATACGGCTGGTTTAAAATATAGTGGGTTTGAAGCTTTGGTCAGTGTTTCTTTTGTTAAAATATACATCGTGTTCAAATTAACATACATGTCAAATTACAATATAAGATAATACAAACATACATATTTCCGTACACTTAGCAGCCAAAAGATTACGACCATATACTTTTTGAACGAAGTCGTTGGGCTGACGTAAAGCGACGGGGCATAACAGAACCGCTCGCCAAACGGTGACAGCGCCCTTGGTCGGCCAGTCAGTGTGATCTTGTGTGTAAACTGGAGAAGGCCAGAGATATATCAAAGTTTTATTGGGACCAGGTTGTGATGACAAGATGGCTAGGAACGAGCATTTTGGAAACAACGCAACTTGTTAGGTATTAGCGAGTTGCCTTGATTAGCGGCTTTCAAAAGTCAAAAAATGACCTTGAAACCACCACCAAATCACAAGAAGTGGGGCACTCATACTTCATTAAGAAGTCGCTCTCGAGGTTGGTACAGTAGCGTAGGCCACCAAGTGTGGCACAATTAACACCAACTTTTTTAAACAGATTTTGACAATAAACGAAGCGCGATTGTATCTGAGCACGCAGTTCACTGTATCATCTGTGTACTAACATTCTGCATTGAATCCTCGATTATGACTGGAATGAGTACGTTTTATCATCTTTGGACCACCAAGCAGTAGCACAACGTTACATGGTTCGATGATTAACACTTCCTTCATCATATCGATGGAAGTTTTAACATTCATTATCTCCCATTGATAGTGGCTCCATTCTGGCTTGAGAGACCGGTAGTGTGTGTAGAGGGCACCATGACGGCTCCTAGGTATCAGCAGGTCATTGCTGGTCACGTACACCTTTTGATATCTGTCATATTTCCAACTGGGGATGGCATTTTTCACCAGAACAACACTCTTTGACACAAGATCAACGTTGTTGCAGTGGTTCGAGGAGCATAGAGTTAAATTTCAACTACTGTAATAGCCCGTAAACTCACCCGATTTTGATCCGATTGAAGATCTTTTATATGTCATCGAACGTCAGATCCGAGCTCATCGACCCCTTCGTCGGAATTTCCAGGGATTAAGTGACTTGTGTATGCAGATGTGGTGCCCCATCCCTCGAAATACCTACCAAGGTCACATTGCTTTCATACCAAATTGCACTGCTGCTGTCCTGTGTGCCAAAGTTGGATATTCAAGATATTAAGTGGATGATAATCATGTTTGAGCTGGAAAATGTGTATAAAAAGTATACGCTGTTTTTACTTTAATCTTACGCACATTAAATTTTATTTTTCATTCAGTGTATTCTTCCATTCAAGCAGCTATAATTATAATTCCAGTCTGGCTGTTGTATGTCATGAAAATCAACGTATCTGAGGGTCAAACATTTAAAACGTACAACTTACTTTCCTCATCAGCAGCAGTACCTTGTTGTTCAGAGTTGATTCGCTTAAGGGTATGTATATATTTGGAACTGAATGTCGGCAAAACATGGTTATAAGAAGGCTCTAGAATGCCAATTCTTCGTATGTGATTGCAGATAAACGCAAGGGTCTGCTGCAAAGCGCGGGTATAATCGCTAGGGTTTCATCAACAACGAGGTATTTCTAACATGACAAAGCACCGTTTAGTATAATATTAATTTGAAGTGTATTCTAATTTTATAGCCACAATGTATACTTGATACAACTCCAATCAAGCTGTATGGAACATGACAGAATTTCATTCACACTCAAATCCCTGCTTCAACAAATCCTATGGAGCAATAAGTATGTAGGGAGATTCTACAAATCCCTAGATGGAATTATGCTCTACCCGTTGCCAACTAGCACAAATGCCACTTGGTGCTTATTACATAACTCAATATAGTTTTCAAGAAATAAACTAGTTTAGATATATACGTGACTGTTACCGTGCACATTATGGCTTATCGATTGTTCATATTTTACGTAGGCCTACTTACTTTAGCAGTAAAGAAAGGAATATAAAATGTACATGAGACAAGAATTATCAATTAAGTTTAGAGTATTGTGTATTAAATTTACCAGTAGATCTTTTTCGTGTCTACATTGTCTGACTAAGCGCCTTTGGTGCAACAGACCCAGGTTGTATTCCCATTGGAAGCTAAAGTAGTTCGAATACTACGTTAAGTTGTAGGACGGCGTCTCATACAATCTCGTTGCTGAAAGGGGCGCTAAAATCCAATTCGAGCTAAACTTAACAGTACAATAAAGACAAACTCAAACTGAACTAAAAAAGAAAAGAAAAAAGACCAATTAAGTAATTGACTCTGGTTTGGGCAGTTAACTCTACATAGTTAACATTCCGAATTGGATAGAACAATTGTGCAGCTTTTATTGTGGCAACATACATGCATTCAGCTGTTAGTTAAACAAAAGGAATCTATTCTTACATTGTTTTGCGTACTTGATACGAATGTTTGCATTGGCTATTGTACTCTGATTAACCATCACAGGGTCAGACTATGAATTCGCACCAATTGGATGCCTCTTCCGTTACTATAGAGTCAAAATTGGCTGTGCAATGAACAAGCCAAAGGAAGAAAAAAAGTGATCATCAAATGACGCTTCCTACGTTTGATCATTACCTAATTCAATCAGGTGTGTTACTCATTAACAAGACAATTAGACGGATAAAAAACGAATCGATTGAAACATGTCGTCCTATTGGAACTTCATCTCTCATGGGAACTACACAGAGAAATAATAGAGCCATTATTAGCTGTACAGTACTTGTAGCGGGATGGAGAATATTGTTGAAATCTACAACACTGTTTTGTGTGAAATCAAATTAAAAGCGTCTTTGTGAACGTTTTAACGTAAATACAAAGCCTAGATTGTTGTTGAATTGAGCTAATACCAGATCTCATTCAAAGTATTTTTTTCAGAGTTTGTCAGTGATAGATAGGAAGACGGTTAATTGCATACAACTAAAGTAAAAAAAAAAGTGTTCTTTGAAGCATCTGTTGCCTAGATATTGGTTTCGTAGAAATGGCTTTCCATTTTATGCAATATTGATACTGGAGCTCAATACAAACAAGTGGTTCAGTTTTAATGAACAGAAAACAAGGAGCGAATTACCAAATTCATGCCTACATACCTTATAACAACTTTTCTTACATATTTAGTAGAAAACTGATTTAAAGTACTTAAATATTATAAGCTTTAATTTAAATTATGAAATAATATTGAAAGCGTAAACGTTTATTTTATTTCTGTCTAAATGCTCTTTTAAGTTTTTATTGTTTGCTGGCTATTCTCTGATATAACTATTTATGTCACCATTAAGATATTGAAGATTAAATGACGTGGGTGTTAAGAGAAGATTTTAGTAGATTCAATATGTAAAACACAGTAGAATTCCGACTATTCACCCTAATTTAGCGGGAGGTTGAGTTGTGTTGATTTTGAGTTTAAAGTTCCTTTGAGCAGCGAGGCTATATGAGACAGGACATACTGATTAACGTGGAATCCGAACCACTTGAGCTCCCGTCGGGGTTCCAACCCGGGTCTCCCACGCTAAAGGCGCGTACGTAGGCTGGATAGCAAGGAAACAGTTCTATAATTACTCAGTTCCAGTTTCACACATACCATTGGAAACACTTTTTTCTACCAATATTTTCTTACATCTTACTAACTATAGGACAATACTTTATACATGTATTGTACTGTACTGTACGTTTATAAAAAAATATATATTAAAGAATAAAAAGCACAGACCACCGCACTAAACTATTTCGCTTCAATTTCTTAAACTAAATCATGTTGTACTACAGCATTTATTCATGAAAAACGACCAAAATTATGTTTCCGGAAAACTTCGTTCGATGAAACTTCCCAATAGTAAACTACTGTTTATGGACTATTTAATGACAAATGACTAGCACGTATTATTGTTATGTATGAAACAAATATTTGTGAAATATGAGCAGAGTGGCCTGAGTCGCTTTTAAATAAATCGTCTGGGAAAAACTCTCTTTATCTCTTTCCCCACGGGAGTAGAAATTCTTAAGATTATTTTCGTAAAACCGGGTTCTCCATACTACTTGAAACATGTATAGAACACTTATATATATATATATATAAATGAATGGGTCCATCGTAGGCTTTGAGAAAGTGGGCCCACACAATTGTGTGGGTTAGGTTACATTTGTGGTAGCAGTCAAAATAGTAGACTCTCACTTTGTGCAGGTTAGATTTTAGTAAATTGATATGCATTACAACAAATAAATTGTTTATTAAAATATTATAAAAACTACATTTTGCTTTTGGGTTAATATATTAGAACTACTGTACGTACCTCAAATACCACAGTAAAACATTTTTATGCAGTCTCATTTTCTCTTAGTAATTGGAACATTTGTATATATTTGGTCTAGGAATTAATTCGTGCGGTTGGTACGCACACATTAAAGCTGTAGTACAAACACAAAATACATAAATACCTTAAGAAAAATATTGTCCATCGCTAGCCACCACTTTCGCCCATCTGTCAGGCAATGTACGGATTCCGTGGCGAAAGAAGTCCTCATCCTTGGAAGCGATCCAGTCAGAGACCCATGTTTCGATATCTTCTGAAGAAGTAAACCGCTGTCCAATCAAATCGTTGTTCATGCAAGCGAACAAGTAGTAGTCCGAAGGAGCAACGTCTGGTGAATACGGCGGGTGGGGTAAAACTTCCCATCCGACATTTTCTAAATAGGTTTTGACCGGTTTTGCGACATGTGGGCGATCGTTATCATGTTGAACAATAAGTTTATCATGTCTGTTCTCCCATTCTGGTCGTGTTCTGGCCAGAGCTTGCTTCAAACGCATTAATTGTCGTCGATAACGTTCTCCATTCATAGTTTCACCCGGTTGCAGCAGCTCATAGTACACCACACCTTTCATATCCCACCATATGCACAGCATAACCTTTGCACAGTGAATATCTCGTTTTGGTTGTGATGGACCTGGTTCACCTGGTTTCACCCAGGCCTTTTTTCGTTTAGGGTTCTCGTAATGGATCCACTTCTCATCACCCGTAATAATTCGATGCAGAAACCCCTTTCTGCTCTGTCGTTGAAGCAGCAATTCGCAAATGGTTTTTCGTCTTTCAACGTCTCTGTCTTTCAATTCATGTGGAACCCAATGTGACATCTTTTGAATCATTCCCATGGCTTTCAAGCGTTTGGAGACTGTTGTTTGATCAACGCCTAATGCTGCTGCAAGTTGTTCCTGCGTTTGACACGAATCCTGCTCGAGCAATGCTGTCAATTCTTCGTCTTGAAATTTTTTTGGCTGTCCAGTCGCTCTTGGTCTGGAAGCCGAAATCACTACTTCTAAACCGTGCAAACCACTTCTGACACGTTCGCTCAGCTAGAGCATGGTCACCATACACTTCCACCAAAATACGATGACTTTCAGTCGCACTTTTCTGCATGTTAAAGTAATGCAGCAGGACACCCCGCAAAAACACTTTATCAGGCACAAATTGCGCCATGTTCACTTAACTACAAACTGGTGTTGTTGACGCTTTAATCCACTGCCCTATACTACGAACGATACGCGATGACAGGGGTTTGCAACACATGTGTGGATACACGGAACTGTGGGACGCTCCGTTCGTTGTGCCATCTCTTGTCCACCCGCACGAATTAATTCCTAGACCAAAACGTAGAAAAAAGGATAAACCCGGAAAAAATTACAGAAACGATTTATGGCTTGTTTGGAAGGTTTATGTTTGTACTTCAATATTGCCAAAATCCCTCTCGGGAATATCAAGATATGATGTCATCAAAATGATCGCCAATGAATTTCGCCTCAGTGCATTAAAAAATGCATAAAACCTCTACCGTTCATTAGTAAAGTTTAATTTTCGGTTCATTTCTTAGAGAATATATCAGAAAAGAATGTATGTAGAAAATACTATGCTTACATTACCGCCATTTCTTAAATATGGATTCTAACAATTAACAAATCAACTTTTCTAAGTGCACTTTATATAAGGAACATTTCTTTACAACGCTACTTACAGCAGAAACCCTAATATCATAAATTTAGTGAAAATCTCTATGTATTTTTTCTGCTCGTCACCCCTTAGCACATATGTTTGTTAGCCGCAAGGTCGTATGATAAATTTCAAAATGGGGGAAATTGGAATTTAAATATTCGCAATTTTCGCAATTATTAACTTATTCCGTAATTATTAACTAAATCAAACTTAGCATTAAGGTAGGTATATAAAAAATGGACAGAGAAAGATGAGATAGTATCGGGAAATTACAGAATATACAATTCGGGTCGCGATAAGGCCGAGAATGGTGTCGCGATAGCAATGAAGAACGAAGTAGCAAGAAGTGTAACCAAAGTGGAATACTGCAGTGACCGCTTGATGTTTGTAAAACTACATGCAAAACCAGTGGATATTGTGATAATACAAGTATATATGCCAACAACCGACCATGATAATAATGAAGTCTAAGTAATGTATGATCAGATCAGTGGCATATTGCATCAGGAAGAAAGAGGTAAGGTCAACGCCATAGTAATGGGAGACTTCAACAGGATAGTAGGAGAAGGAGCTGCGAATAAGGTAGTGGGACCATTTTTTGTAGGTAGAAGAAACGAACGAGGTCAAATGCGTATCGATTTCTGTAGGCAAAATGATCTGGTGGTTATGAATACGTGGTTTAAGAAAGGAAAAAAAAAACAAACTGTACACGTGGAAAAGTCCAGGAAATAAGAAACGCTACCAAATCGATTATACTGTTGTGAAGCTACGTTTCAGGAATAGTGTACGAGACGTAAAGACACTGCCAGGAGCGGACATTGATTCGGATCACAATGTACTGGTGGCGAAAGTGCAAACCTGGTTAACATCGATCAAGAAAAATGGGAGGAGAAATCGAAAATGGAACTTAAAGCGACTAAGAAATATCGACGATGATGTGAAAGAAGAGATTGAAGAAAAATTCTGTGCAATGGAAGATATGTTTGAGAATATAGAGAATATTTGGGGAAAAGTTAAACAGGTTCTACTTGACACACTCTACAATAACATTGGTAAGATGGAAAGAGCACCGAGAAAACCATGGATAACTGAAGCAATGTTTAAGAAGATGGAAAAAACGCAGAAGGCCAAAAGCATTAATGAATACAGAAGGCTGAATAATCAATTGAGAAGAGAAATGGACAAAGCCAAAGAAGTGTACATGGAGCAGATATGTGAAGAAATAATGGAACTTCAACGGCGCAGCAGATATGATCTGATGTACCAGAAAACACAAGAATTAGAAGGGAGTGCTAACAAAAGTATACGAACGTTCGGCATCGAATATCAACAAGGTAACCAACCACTGACCAAGGTAACCAACGAATATCAACCACTGACCATTAAAGAATCCTTAGAATTTGTGAGGAATACATAAAAGATCTGTATAATAAGAACCTCACTAAAGATAAAGAAGAGAAAGAGGTGGATGATGATGAGAAAGGACCCAGTATATTGAAAAGTGAAGTAGCACAAGCAATCAAAAACATGCGAAGGAGAAAGGCCACTGGAGACGACGACATACCAGTAGATTTGCTGAAGGAATTAGGAGACAATGCAATGAAAGTATCGACCTCGCTTATTAACAAGATCTATCTGAGTGGAGAATGACCAAAGGATTTTCTTGATGTTGCAGTGATTGCATTGCCCAAGAAAAATCAAGCAAAGAAGTGCAGCGACTACAGAACCATTATCTCGATTCCTCACACTGGAAAAATCATTGCACGCATACTGAACAGGCGGCTGGAAAGCAAGATAGATGAGAGGTTAGAAGAAGATCAATTTAGATTCCGGAAAGGAAAAGGCACCAGAGATGCTATTGGATTGATGGGAATTATATCAGAAAAAATTTTTGATGTAAAGGAAGAGTTGTGTTTGTGCTTCATCGACTAGCGACAAGCTTTCGACCAAGTCAATTGGACGAAATTTCTGAAAATACTTAAAGAAATCTGAGTCAATTGGAGAGATCAACGACTCATTCAAAACCTGTACATAGGACAACGAGTGAAGATGTGCTTGAATGAAGGAGAAACCAATAGTGTTGAGATTGGAAGAGGAGTCAGAGAAGGATGTAGTTTGCCGCCCCAATTATTCAACATTTACAGTGAATGTTTAATGAAGGAAGCATTAATGGGAACTAGAGATTTCAAGATTGGAGGACAGATCATTAACAAGATCAGGTATAAGATGATACGGTTATAATAGCTAAAACCGAAGGAGAACTACAGGAGATGATTGACAAAATAGTTGACACTGGAAAACTGTACGGAATGGAAATTAACATCGAAAAGTCGAAAGTCATGAGAATATCCCGTGGAAACACGCCTTTACGGATGAGAGTAGAACAAAGAGAACTTGAAGAGGTATAAGATAATTTCATGTATCTGGGAAGTATTTTGACGAGAGACGCTTACTGAACCAAAGAGATGAGGTCAATAGCCATAGATAAAGAAGCATTCAACAAGAAAAGATCACTCTTAACTAGCAGGCTCAATATTGGACTTAAGAAGAAGTTGGTCAAGTGCTATATATGGAGCATTGGATTGTAGGGTTCAGAGACTTGGACATTACGGAAGTTAGAGAAGAAATATTTGGAGAGCTTCGAAATGTGGTGTTGGAGGAAGATAGGAGAGAAGAGGACACTTTTAGCCACCATTCTTCGTAGGAAGGCCAACTGAATTGGACACATCTTGAGAAGAAATTGTCTTCTCCGCAACGCCATAGAAGGAAAGATTGAAGGAAAGCGAGGAATAGGAAGAAGAAGAACACAGCTGATCGATGATTTGAAAGATAGGAGAAAATATTGGGAGTTAAAAGAGGAAACTGAAGATAGACAAAAGTGGAAGAAACATTTCCAGGCCCAAATCTAAAATTGAAAAAAAATGCTCATTAGTCCCAGAACCTGCCGAAGGGCAGAATAAATAATAATAATAATAATAATAATAATAATAATAATAATAATAATAATAATAATAATAATAATAATAATAATAATAATAATATAAATGTCTCATTGTGCTTTAAAATCAGCATAATTCTGAAAATTCTTTTAATATGGCAGATGTTGTAAAGAAATATACTTTTTCTAATCTTGCCGCTTTGTGTTAAAATGTATAAGGAAAATTAACGGAAATATCTATAGTAGTTCATCTCTAAATATCCAAAATTCGAGAAAATCCATCAAGGATAACGGAATTTTTGCTGCTCATAAATTTATTTTTATTCAAGAAACAAATTGCAGAAAACTTTTTATTTGCAAATCAATAATTACATCTGTATACTAATCGTCACTGACAATTTCCATACAGACAATTTTCTCACGATAAGCACTTACGTTGTTCAATTTTTGGCACTCATTCTTTTTGATCTTTTGTTATTTTTTCTTTAAAATTTATTTATCTATGAATGCTGAAGAAGAAAATATAAATTAACAAAATGAAAAACTCTGATAGCTTAATATGTAACGTGTAGCACAAAAAGCAAAAGAGAGACAAAGCTCTACCAAACTTAATTTGAATCCTCCAGCACGTCATTTCCTGCGACTTACGGAGATTTAGCATTCTGCCATCCTCTGCCATTACAATGACCTCAGACCACAACATATTTTAGGCCATACTTACGATATGACCAATCACTCGTTCCATATGGCCGTTTGGAGGACATCCTGCATTTACAATGTACGACTTTTAGCAGGTCATCAGGAGCAGGTGCTTGGTTAGTCATAATGGGCGCCAGCTTCCCATGCTCGAGCTTCCAGACCCATTCAAGTGGATCCAGCGACTGTGGTGAATGTTACTTCCATGAAACTTGAAGATTTACTCGTACGCAGTGAAAACATGCTGTTCTTTTTGTGGGTAGGAATCTCTCAGGTTGAGGTAGGTTACTACTATTGGAACCATATTCATGTATAGTTTATAACGCAGGACATTGAGTGAGTCTGAGTCGCTTCCACTTCCACTATATAACTTAACAAGAAATTGGAGGCCACTCTATGCAACAGTTTCTGGGGGGAGTTAACGTCGCCAATCTGTTCGCTGTGGATTTAATGATCATTTAATGCTGCGAGCATTTTTACACAACTTCCTTTTCCACATGCATGTGGTATCACACTCAGTCACTGCATGGATGAACAACAAATGCTGCTGAAGATTTTCTCCCATATTCTGTAACATATGGCACATACTAATATCTTTAGTTGCATCTTTCCGTCTAGTTCAAGACATGAAACAGATATTGCAATTTACGATTTTAGATGATAAAGTACCATAATGAGAATATCTGTATCATCAGCAACTACGGCCACTTCATGACCTGAGCTTGCAACGACTGCGTTGTCCGATGCTTGGATCACCTTGTGGCCATCATCTGAAAGATGCTTGATGAGTATGGAAATGAACTGTCTTTTGTTGTATGGATTTGCGAAGAATGGATTTTAGTTTGTTTTGATTTTCGTGTCTTTAGTAATTTTACATTGGCTGACATGACTTTAGCAAAGCGCCGTTGATGTTCATGGTCTTTAATAGAAGATTGATCATCGTAGCCATCAAATACTACTATAATTTGATTGGACATTCCATACTTGCTGAAATTGTACTGTCTGTACTGTTTGCAGATGTCTACAAGTAGGTTCCAGTTGTAGGCCAGCGAATGTGATGAAGAAGAGTTCCACTAAGACATATCTATCACGCACTTTAGGTTGTGGAGCATCAAGCATGTCCTTCATTAATATTGTTATAAGGTTAGCCTTGTCGGGCTTTCTCATGTAGTCGTCTTTGAACAATGCTCCAGACTTAGCAGTAGCATATTTGAGTTTTTCAGCTACATTTCCATTTTGTTCAGCAATGGTAATAAGTCAAAAACAGTACGGAGGGATCAATGTGAAGCACTGTGTGACCAACATTGGTTCCTTTCTGCAAAGTTATTAGCGTTGAACTTGGTCTGCTTATCGAATTGATGCTTTACACACGTTCTTGTTTCCAACGTCTTTTGTGTTCTTGCGTCAACATCTTCACCGTCATCCTAGTTAACCCCATCTCCCAAAACAGGACGAATACTTGATGACAAATTTCGAAGTGAGTCGTCACTGATGTCAAATGGTCTGTGAACTTCAAAAAATAGATCAGCTTCATCACAATTCCTAGTCGTCCTCATTTCAACATATTGTTCTCCGAAAATGTGATGATTTCCAGTTAGCGAAGTCATAGCTTCGTGGACAGCGGAGCACATATGCACAGTGTGGACCAAAAGCAAATCTCACATTGCCAGAGAATTCCCTTCCTTGAGTCAGATTACCTCTTGTTTGGATGCTCCGCGTTAGCGTTGGTTCAATGACAAGTTCTGGCCATAAACCAGCCCATTCTCGACTCGATCGACGGATTGTACAGGCATTTGATACAAACTGTTCATATAACCAGGGATGAGATTTCGGAAGTTTCTACAAGATTAGCAAGTACAGGCGAGCACTTTTTGCGTATTGTATGCGTCCAGTTGCTGCAAAGAGATTGAGCATACGACTGACACCAAAGAAGTGCAAGTGCCACTCACCAATACGCTCATAATGAACAAATAATTTCACAGTTTCCACATAGTCGAGATATTGCAAACACAATCGTGATTTCCGGGAATTTTCTGCGAACAATTCTTTGTTTTCTGGAGACGCTGTTGCACTACAAGTATTTTACTGAAGCCATATTCGCTTAATACTTTAAACGAGAATATACACCTTGCACTATAAAACATGTTATATATCTGCCTCTTAAAGCATACAGTATTGGTACTGAGATCGTTTGAATGTTCATGATATACTCAAATCCTGATATAAATATATTTGTGCATATATATATATATATATATATATATATATATATATATATATATATATATATATATATATATATATATAACAGTTTTAAAGTTATTAGCCATTAAACAATGTAATGCACGCTACAAAAGTCGATTTATTTTATAGTTTATATATTGACGCCAAATTTAAAAATGGCAGCAATATAAACATGATATTTTTCACAGGAATTGTTTTCCGATGTATTCTCTAAGAAATGAACCAAAAATTTAACTTTTCTAATAAAAGGTAGAGATTTTATGTACTTTTCAATGTACTGAGGCGAAATTCACTGGCGGCCATATTGATCACGTCATATCTTGATGTTCGCGAGAGGAATTTTGGTGGATTTTGGTTATGTTGAAGTACTAGCACAAACCTTTCAAACAAGCCATAAATCGTTTCTGTACCATTGTTTCCGAGTTTCACCTAAATGTAGGGTTATACTACTGTACTAATAGCTCTACCTGATGTGAAAAGCTTTGAAATAGTTCTTTTCTTTCTACAAACACTAGTAACAATCATACTTTTCACATCGGGTACTGCGAGTTCTGCTGTTACATTATTCCAATCTACACATTCCTTATTATTTGTTGTCATCTACTGTTGGCAAATGATCATATCCGTCGTAAACTTATCTGCTAGAGATCTGTTGGATGACGTAGCATTTACTTTTACGCAGTTCTTCTTCGTCTTTTGAACGATCTTCATCGTCTTCAGGCATTGTTCGTCTTTCTTGTTCGGTGTGGACAGGGACGTTTCCGAAAGTAACATTCTAAATTTCAGTAAATCACAAATATTCCTCTTCTGTACTTGATTGGAGTGAGCATCTTCCTTGTACTGCGTCCATGAATATTTTAGTACTCAACTTTCGTTGTACTCCATTCTTAGTGCTAAAATCTACGGAATGGATAATTGTCTTCAGAGTCCACTTTCTAGCCAAGGCAGTTCTACGAAAACAACGTGATTACTGTCTACTTTACTAGCTTGGCTGCAAAGTATTACCGGTATCATTCAGAATGTCAAATTCAGAATGTCAAGTATTTTGTAATTATTACGAAAGAAACCTCATAATAACGGTCCTCAATAGAATAAAGGAAATAATATCTGACCAAATTGTCTTCAATTAAATATGTACAAAGTAAACTAAAATGGGAATTGAGTGGAGTTCTTTATTATTGTAGTACGTTTCATATGAGGCCCATGGTAAACACTAATTGAAGAGCGACATGAAACTTTTTGTTAAAATACTCTCAAACCAATACTTTGTACACATAAAAATTGACTTTCTATAGGACCTGGAAAACTTTGGAGAGGGTCACTCCTCTTTGCAGGAAACGTGTACGTAACACCAAAAAATCATCCTAAAATTACAGTAAATTTAACTATTTTTATCATGCTATATTTGATGAAAAGGCTCAAAAAGAATCTAGTGCTTCTGTTGATCATACTATTTAAAAGACGAGAAATAAAACCTAACCCACACGACGATCGTGTTACTTGTATTTTTCTTCTAAATTACATACCATAGAAGAAACAATTTTACTACATTCTCTACATATTAATATTCTTTAGACATGTAAGTCACAAAATACACTGACATTAAATATCCAAACAAAACGGAAGTTTAAAAAATAAAAATATTTACTTTTACAAGCCGTTCCGCTTCAGTTCAGCTAAATGAAACTCTTCAAAGTCCACATGGTGTTCTAAATTGCAACAAAGAAATAAATGAGATTCGTAGCAAGGAACCCGCACAATGGATCGAAGTCGTAGTGAGCGTGAAAAATGTAAAATTCTCGCTTGTATACAGTGATGCCAATTTAGACTATTTTTGGCAAAATCTAACCTATTTAGAGAGGTATTTAGCCATACGAAAGTACGAAATGCTTATAGCCTTAAATGTGGCTTATTTTATGAAACTCTTTTGCCACTTTGGCCTTTATTATTAGTTGTTAAATTAATTTTAAAATTACGTTTTTTCTTTGAAAATCAAATGTACCTGTTTTTTTTTTTTTTTTTTTTTTTTAGAAAAGGCTATTTGTCATTATATATACTCGTATTAATTGATTTCTCTTGACTGAGGGTGTTTTATTGCGCAACAAACCATTGTTTCTTCTTCTTCTTCTCTCTCCACCTACTTAACAATACTTGTCGACTGAGAAAGAATTTTAATGTCGCTCCCATAACAGCCCAGTCTGCTACTTTTTAATTATATTAATTTTCGCATTTCGTTACAACAATGGTTTTCTAATACAAATTTAGTATTGTACGCTAGCTTTCTTGCAGTAGTACTAACTCAGGGATTATAACACTACGTCCCTTCGAGAAGGAATGAAAATAGTACTGACAAAACACTTATATTAATAACAGTCGCTAAGCACGGTCGAAGGTATTCACCGAGGGAAATTTCGTAGCTTCATGACAGATAGTAATCTTCTCGGGCCTTGAAATCATCACTAGCTCAATCAACTCCGAAAATATAAAGTAGAGAATCTAATATCACAATTGTACCTGAACCGTTGCTCACTTCTTTCCAGAGGCGTGTGTTCCACACTGGATTGAATCTGATATCACGTGTATTGGAACAATGTTCAGCATTCTGTTATAAAAAGGGGGCTTGATTGTTTAAATAAAGGTGTAGCAGGTTTTAAATTGTGTTAGCTGTGTATAACGAAAAATTCCATTGCATATTTCAACATCGATTTTTTAAACGTGTTTGCGTCTGTCCTTATGATACATCATTTTTTGAAAAGCGCGTAATCATAGTCCATATTTGTTATCAATAAGTTCTTTTCGTTTTCATATAATACTGCGCTCACTTGGTGCGGATATCTTACTCTTCGCAAAATGAAGAGTGTGTTCGCTTTGATTTTTATATGCAAAACGAGACATAACTGAACACACAAACCAATGTGACATGAATAGCATACCCAAGTCACGATCACTAATGATTCCTACGAGACGAGAGAAAAGATTGTCTTGTCTCGATTCTCGGAAAGCTTTTCTCGTTTCGCTTCGGAAATTTGTTAGTCTCCTTTCGTAAATTCATGTATAAAATCTATCCCTTCATTTTTTTAAATTTTATCTAGAAGTTATAAGAAGCATTCCGCGTCCACGAAGAGTGTGTTATAACACATTTAAACCACGAAGAGTGTGTTATAATACATTTAGTGCACTAGTTTTTCCCACAAATCCCGAGAAGCTTCTTGTTTCTTCTTAAAACTGAGATGAGAATTATCTCATCTTTCTCATCGTTTCGAATTTTAAAATGTGCTTCTCATATCAAAGACAAGACAATACAGGAAATTTCTTTTTCATGAGCAACACTAGTTAAAACTAAAATTACTGTCATCATCCTGTTTTAGAACTGAAGAAAGCCTGAACAGCGATTCAAAAAATGTTTTTTTCCTGTTTAAAACAGGACAGTTTCCACGTCGTCAAAACAATTATAAGGTAGAGAAAGAAAAGCAGTTCCAAAATTTAGAAAAAAAGTCCTGCAGTTCTATGAAAACTTAAGACACTTTCTGAAAGATTGTCCTGCATTCGATAATGCTTATTTGGTAATTCTAGACTAGAGAGAGCTCATGCTTACCGATTACTATTCAATATACACTTTGTAGTGACAAGGATTTCGTTTGGAATAATGTTCTGAAAGGGTACTTCCAATTGCAGACCATTCTCATTAATAAGGAACTTGTCGAATGCTGAAACTGAAGCACAAAGAAAGGAGAAACGAACAGGGTCAGTGGAATTTACCTAAAAATATGACTTCCTCTCTCACAGCCAAGAAGCATATGTGAAATGTGGTGCCTGCTTCAGGAAAAGGCATCTGGGAACCAAAAAACCTACCCTTATACAAAACACTTATTTTGTAATAGTAACAAAAAAATGAACATTGCTGTATGATAGTAATTGATGTAATCGTGGCACTAAATGTAGATGTTAGAATAGGTCTATCACGCAACTACAGTTGTAACTTTCTTAATGTATGAGTTGGCAACATTACTAGCACTCGAGGAGGGAACGGAAGCTGTCTGCTGGGCCGATTCTCAAGAATTCTTCTCCATAATAACTGTTTGGTTCTTCAAGCCACGGAGATTGTTTTAGTTTATTAAAGGAAAAAAAATAGGATATCTAATTAGCTTGAAAACATTAAATGTACTCATGACGATTCGTGTGGGTGTACGGAGAGATTAGAAACATTGTAAGGACTATGACCTGCCGAAAGAAGTACTACTGAAAATTGAAGCAATGGCAGTCTAAACCAATACACAATCCAATGATGGTGTATCCAGTTCCAGCTCCTCGACTAGCTGCGACGTCATCGATGGTGGCTTATTTCAATTCAACTGATAATATGGCTGCTGACTTTCACAAATCAGATAAATTGTTGATGGATTTTATTGTAATTTAAAGTTATGTATGTTGCCTGTTAGTCTTCAGCGAATAAACTTCAACATTTCAAATTGTACTATAACTCGCTTCTAATTTTACACACAAAGAAAAGAGTTCAAAATGTACAATATGAAATATAGGTTCGCAGTTCAAAATCTAGACATTTTTCGGGTAAAAAAAAGCCTATTTCTGAAGATCATCTAGCCTATTTTCTTTAGAGGTTGTTGGCAACACTGCTTGTGTAATACAGAAAAGCTACCGCACGATTGTGCGGGCACGGGTGGAAAGGGATATGCAATCCCGTCTGGATTTTTTTCTATAAAAATGGATTATACAAATGCCATATTAAAGAGTGGTTAACGGAACATTGATTTATGAAATATGAATAAAATCATTGTACTCGTTTTCGTGAAAATATTTTTAAAAAATGATTTTCACTTCTAATAGACTAAACTACCCTTATTTTTAGGGGTAGGAAGAAAATTCAAAAAGTTTCCCTAGGAAATCTTATAAAGATATTAAATTTGAAATTCGGTCACGATATGTTGAACAATATAGCCTCTGGATAAATGGACATTTCTACACCGGGACGAATAGACGACGGACGAAAAGATTGACTAAGGTTGTCACCCGGCCTGTTTTTTGAGAAAATGTCCCGGAATCGGGCGTGGCTCTGTAGGGACTTTTGGATGTCCCGAATTTTTATTTTTGGTAAAGTTCATAACTATTATTATTATTATTATTATTATTATTATTATTATTATTATTATTATTATTATTAAGTTTCCACATAATTATACAGAGCCTTCAAAATAAGAGTGAACCTTACCACAGCAACAGGCATCTAGCAGTGCGACTGACAACAGGAAATTCAAGCTCGCTTTGTAATTGGTGAAGATCGACTTCTCAAGGCAGCAACAAGTAAATAGAAATTTACATGTAAATGAGAGCAGGAACAGCAGCAGCACCAGTAGATCTTCGAGTGGCAGCAGCTGAAGCTATAAGAACAACAAATGGGACTCTTCCTACATCTAAAATTATATTAATGTGTTGATATATTTGACTATTTCTATATTTTACTTTACATTCACCTAGGTATATAACATAAAGACCTATACACAAACTACATAATATTCAAATTGGCCATATTTTTATTATATATTGTATTTTATATGGTATATATATCATTTAAATTGTTTCATTTTACCAATTAGATATATTAAGATTCGCTCCTCACTATGGACAGATTTATACGATATTAATTATTACGTATATACAAAAAAGCGCCAATACATCCCTCATTCCACCCCTCGCATGATGTGTGAAGTGTCCCTAGAAATTTGCTGTAGAAAGGTGGCAAACTGCATTAAACGTCCCAACATTTTGCTTTCGATACGTGACAAATCCTAACATGGACAGACATTTGAAAATCCATTATTCGGCATGTAGAAGTCATGAAAGGTGGAAATCCGTAGAAATCTCGAATTAGATTCTTTCATGATCACCATAGTTTTTTCTCTCCAATCACGCTTTAAAGTATAAAAGCAAGAATTATAATATTGTCCATATTTTCAGATACATTTTATGATTACTAACTTAATTGCAGGGAGCTCATGTGGTTCGGATTCCACGTTAATCAGTAGGTCCACGTCTCATATAGCCTCGCTGCTGAAAGGGACGCTAAACTAAAATCAACTCAACTTAATTGCAGGAAACATAACATGATGTGTATTATAGTATGAGTATATATAATTTTAAAATAAAAAAAACAATAACGTTAAAACGTAGGGCTAATTTTCAGAAAAGTGAATTAAATTTAGTTTACTGTTAATTATAAACAATTATACAAAAAGTATAGATAGGCGTAGAATAAAATAGACTTACAGTTTAAAAAATACAGTTTTTTAGTTTCTAAAGCAGTCCTTGATAGATGTCTGCATTCTGCATTTTTAAGAAGCAAAATCGCGTTTTATTGAGGCGTTAAAAGCAAGTAGATCATTTCAAAATATTCTATATCATTTTATTATTTTGGGGGGAGGGAGGAGGGGGAAATAGACCGAAAGTCGAGGTCTACTGTAGTTTAAGAGGTGTTAAAAGGCAAGTTTATACATATATCACACTTAGAAAATATCATGAAACAGAATAGGCATTTTCCTTAAATATATCCCTAGATTCTCAGAGAAGGAGTCATGAAAGATTTGAATGCGTTAAGGTTGTTACAATTTCATCTGAAACTAAAGATCTACGTCTTATATAACCTCAGTCGTAAGAAGTTCATCTGAAACTAAAGCTTCACGGCTCATATAACCTCAGTGCTGAGAAGAGACTCTAAACTTCAGCAAACTAACAGACGTAGTACTATGCACTAAATTATACTTTGGGTTAATGACAAAGCGATTAAGACCTGTAAACTAAAACGGCTATAGGAAATGGGTGAAGAAAGAAAAAGATGAAGAAATGAGGGTCGTAGAGAAAAAGAAGAGAGCTCAAGAAAAGAAAAAATCTATTGATACTGTGTCTTCTGCAACAAAACCGCTTGGCACAGGATCGAATCAAGTCGGTATATCATTGAGTATTTCATGTCAGTAGGGCCTGGACAGAAGAGCCGAGTCAGAAAGTCTTGGTCAAAACGGGCTCAAGTCAAAAGTGTTCGAGTCAAAAGTGCTCCCTGTAAGGAGGACCCGGGTCGAAAGGGGCCTACGTCAAAAGAGTACTTCGTCACAAGGGTCTGAAAAAACTGCTCCATGCCAAAAGGGCCCGATCGGAAAGTTCCATGTCAGAAGGATAGCGCTTAACAAAGGTCACGCCTAAGAAGTGATTGCGTCAAAATCGACTGAAATCAATCAACATGATCAGAGTATGATAAGTGCGTATACGTAAAGTAATAATAAATAAGTGCTATTCTGTATGGATAGTACTCTGGACAGTATGGACAGAAACAATTAGTATTCAGTACACATTATAAGCACAATCATAGAGCTTAGCTTATAAATAGAGCCCAAAATGGCAGGCACAATAAAAAGCCCAAAATGGCAGGCAGAATAGCAAACTAAAGAAATAAAAAGGGCGTTGTGAAAAAATAGGTTCTAAACTATATTAGCCTATAATTGTTTACTAATCGAGTAAAATATATGAATACTAGAGAAAGGTATTTCATTCTACAATTAATAATTACAATTTAACATTCCTGGAAACTTGCAAATTGGGCAACCCGTACGAGACGACATCTAACGATCAATTCATTTTTCTTCAGTAGTAACAATGAAACAAAATGACAAACGCAAAAACAGGCTTTTTTACACTTTATTCACACACAGTTTCGTAAGTAGTTTAGAAAACATTCAAAGCACAAGAAATACTAAAATAAAGTTGATTTACATTACATTAGCAGTTTATTTTCACATAAGAAAATTATTTAATGTTTTTGTTCTTTGAAATTATCAACAACTACGTAACGGAAATTTTCGAACGAAAGACTTTGTCTAATGTCAGAAAGAATTCTCTTTACATGTGAAAGTGATTTTTCCATATCTATAGATGTCATTGAAGAATACGAGAAACAAGTAATTTGGGAAGGATTCATGTCATTATCAACAGTTACATCAGCATCACCTTCCATAACACTAGCAATGTTCTTAAATTTTTCCAAATATGAATCAGCACTTATGGTACAATTGCACTTTGCGAATGTGCGCTTCCTTGTCCAAGTACAACACTCAGATCATTGACATCATTGACGGCGTCTGTTTTCCTTTCAAGCTTGGTAACAGCGTCTCGCAATTTTGGAAAATGCTCTGCAATGAAAGCTAGATCCTTTTCAATCGACTTGAAAAATGAAATTATCAGTTTGACGTATATATATATATATATATATGTATGGCTGTAAGCAATTATATTGAGAATTGTTTTTAAACTTTTGATGCGGTCTTCACTAATCAAATAAGCTATCCCCAAGGAAGCAATAAGCTATATACATATGAAATATATTTTTTAAAAACATTAAAAAAAGAAAAATCAAATACATTCTGCAGCGCGTAATGAGAAAATGTATACTGAAATATGCTGCAACCACAAATTCAACAGAGTAAGGTGGGTTGCATATAACCAAAGGGTAAGAACCACTATTTAGTCAGCGTTCTTCAAACGATTTAAGACCAGGAGGTTTACGTCAATAGTGATGTTATGACTATTTGAATGCCGGTCTTACTCAATTTCGCCAGATTATTATTAACTTCTGCTTTAATTCGTCACCGACTGTTATGATCATCTTAAACATAGAAATGTCCAGAACAAAAGCGACTGTTTTACTGATTTTTTTGTCTATGTTTCTTATTTGAAGTGCCAAAATATACGCAGGTGACAGGACAGAGGGAAATTCAAATATAAGAATGAAGAGGGTTACATTTATATATGCAAGGTTAGAATTGGAGAAACAAATGATCGGATAGCATCCATATTCTGAGGGAGATTGTGATTTGTGAAGCACAAGAATCAAAAGTTTCTCAGTCGAACCAACCAGCATTACATCCGCAGTTGTCGAATTAAGGTGGAGAATTCTTTTTCGATCATATCAGATGATTGTGCAGGGAGGGAGAGGTCTTAACGTTTGGAGAATGAAAAATTAACAAAAGCACAACCTCTTTCGGAAATAGGTTTCGAACCAGAGGTGCATCCACGCGGAGATTCACCAGGTCTAGACCACCTAAAACTTCGTAACTCGATATACATTTGTACACTTCTTTAATAAAACTGTACCTGTTTAGCAGAGAAATGGTAAATATTTGACCTACTCATCATTTGTACTATTTTTTCTGATAATAAAGAAAAATGTATTTTATCATTTTTCGTGAGAATGTAGGTAACAGTATTCAAAAAGAGTACTTATAGTATATATCGTTTTCAGCTATAGAATTATACACATTCGATATTACATAAACGCAGTATATTGTATTATTGGACTTCTCCCAACAAAATCTCTGAAGGCATGCCTGTATCGAACGATGAATCTCCCACTTATGAAACCACAACACTAACCGGTCATCCACGGAGAATATTGACTAGCAAATCATGTTTTTTTTTTGAATATCTCAAGAATGCCAACATTTCCGCGGCATGTAAATTGGAAATATACTCTTATTTTTCTTGGGAATAGTTATTTATTATAAATACTCAAACAGATGTAGTATGTCGAAAAAGCAAGGTCTAAGGTGCATGATAGGCGAGAAAGTTCAACATTTGAAGTACTGCAAGATCTCTTAAGTACACTCTATCAGCGAATAATCGGGGATCTAGACATGGTATGTATATTCGTAACGTACTAATTGAGATTAGTAAAAATACGAAATCTAATTGGCAAACATCAAAATGGGCCTTCCACACATCCGGCATCTCGTACCATGATATGTTATATATATCCTACAAACTTCGAGTTCCGCAATATAAAACTAAATTCACATCATACAGAGACTTTAGGTACATGAATGAAGTAGACCTGAACATTGATGCTGCCTGCTTGCCGTGGCACTCAATAAACTGCCTCCCTACAGTTGACGAGCAGGTAAATACTCTAAATTCTTTAATAATAAATTTGTATGATAGACACGCCCCTGTAGTTAAGAAACGCGTTTTGCGACCTCCATCACCATGGTTAACCGATGAATTACTTTCGTTAATGGCGCGGAGAGATAAAGCTTATAGAGCATACAGGAGACATGTGAAAAATAGTGATCCCTCCAGTGATAGCACAATAAGTCCCAATACAAAATTCGAAAACTATAGAATATTAAGAAACCGTTGCACTCAAGAAGTAAGGAAGGCAAAACGGCGCTTTGCCTATGAAATACTTGAATTCGAAAATAATTGAGCAGTTCTTTGGAAACGGCTAAAAGTATTAGGTGTTGGGAGAAACATAGCCAAGAACGCAGTTAAGTATACGCCAGGTGAATTGAACATTTTTTTCTGTCAAAGCAGTATGATACCAGCCGTCATGAAACTGCAAACAATGAATAATATTGTAGCTTCGGAAATTAACTCTCTGTTCTCGTTTTCTCACGTACAGCCTGCACATGTATTAAAAGCGATCCAAAGAATTAAATCTCAAGCCACTGGAACAGATGATATTTCAATAACCATGATCAGGAAAATCCTACCGCATGTACTTAATCATATCACTGACATATTTAATTACTCTCTTTCCACAGGTACTTTTCCCACAGTATGGAAACTCGCTAAGGTCCGCCCACTTCCAAAAAAGAACAACGCTGACAATATCGCAGACTATCGTCCTATCAGTGTCCTTCCCGTGCTTTCAAAAGTTTTTGAATATATTGTAAATGATCGAATTCGGGAATACTTAACAACAAATAATTTATTGGATACATTTCAATCTGGTTTTCGAAGTAATCATAGCACATGCACTGCACTAGTAAACGTAACGGAGGATATAAGATGGGCTATTGATAATAGAAAACTAACGCTCCCGACTCTACTTGACTATAGTAAAGCATTTCAAACGATTGGTTTTGACATATTACTTCAGAAATAATCATTATTGTTTAATTTTTCTGAACCAGTGGTTAAATGGTTTCATTCTTACCTTCACGAACGTAAACAAAGAGTAGTGATCAATCAGGATCATATATCGACATGGCATTGTATCAACAGTGGAGTGCCGCAGGGTAGCGTACTAGGTCCCCTTTTCTTTGCCCTTTACATTAATGATCTCCCTAAAATTCTCACCTACTGTAAATACCATATTTACGCTGATGATTTTCAATTATATGCTTCTTTTCCCCAACAAGATATTAATAATGCGATTGAGAAAATAAATACTGAGTTAAACAAAATCAGCGACTGGTCTACGGCTCATGGGTTAAAATTAAATGCAACAAAATCGCAGTGCATCTTAATTGGCTCTCCAAGAATTCTCTCTTCTATTAATATCTATCAGCTCCCGAATATAAAATTGTCCAATACTGTTATTCCATTCTCCACAACTGTCAAAAATTTGGGAGTCATACTAAATCAAAATCTCTCCTGGTTAGATCAAATAAATGGAGTTTGTAAGAGAGCATTTGGTGCCCTGCATACGTTAAATCGACTAAAAAAAATTTCTTACCAATATCTCTGAAGATCAAACTTGTCAAGGTACTGGTGTTTCCACATCTTGACTATTGCGACTCAGTCTATTCTGATCTAACAGAAAATCAATCAAAGCGCTTGCAAAGAGTGCAAAATGCATGCGTTAGATTTATTTTCAATATAACTTACAGGGAACATCTCACATCCTTTTATAAAAAAACTGTCATGGCTGACGTTAGTTGGAAGAAGAAATTTACATAATCTTACCCTATTGTACAAAATACTTACTACGTCAGAACCATCGTATCTAGCTCGTAGATTTTTATATTTATCAGACTTTCATACTAGAAGCACAAGATCACAAGATAATTTCTTGCTCTCCATACCCAGTCACAATTCTGATTCATGCTCAAAATCCTTCACAGTAAGTACTACACGCCTCTGGAACAGTTTACCTCAATTAATAAACAACGTTTCCACAGTTGCCAAATTTAAAAAATCTGTAAATTCCCTTCTCTTAAGTAAAGATAGGGATACTGGTAGCTCATGAGTCATCTTCGTTTTACGAGATTATTAATAACCCACATATGAACACACAATCAATAGGTAACCTATGTCAATCTGTACAGCTTATATATTCATAGTTCTGGTACCGCTATATGATATATGCATTTTAAGTTTCTCCATGTTATTTTTGTTTCCTATATTGTATATTATTTTCATTTTTTGTTTTTGAAGTGTTTAACTATTTTTTTACTTAAGTAGTATATTCTTCTTTTTATGTGGTTCAATAATTTTATTTTGTAATTGTTAATATGTTCTATATATTGGTGCTTTTTTTTAAAAAAAAAAAAAAAGAATGTATGCACGTGGTTAAGTGCTCGGAGAAGGCTGCAGAGCCTTAACTTCGCCACGTAAAAGAAGTCATAAATAAATAAATAAATAAAATGTATAAAAGGGTCTAAAGCTAACATTGTAATATCTAAAAATCTTATTTGCACTTTAGTCTCGAACTCCTACAATCTCTCCTCGATGGTCTGGTGCCTATCTCGTGTCTTTTTGGTGTGCAAGGTCCCGGGTTTGCCTCCCGATGGAGGAGCACAAAAGCATTTGAGAATCATTCAATTTTATTAAACATATTTCTCCTTTAGCATATGGCGGACCACTAATTGACAGCAGGGATGCCTACCCAAGCCGAGGAGCAGTACACACAGGAAATTGTAAACAATAGCATCAAACTTTCTGCTGCAGGCGTAGTGTAGAGAGGGCATTTGTTACAGTTTCCTGTGTCTCTGTCCGAGCAAACTAGAGAGGGGCGCGCGGAAAATCAGTGGATGCGTTTGTTAAAGCTAAAGAATGCAATTTGTAACTTTAAACCAATTTCGGTTTTAGTAGAGTGTTCGGGGTGATCTTGATACATTCTCTTGGAACCTTTGCAAAAAACCGCTTATCGCTATCTATTAACCGGAAATGATTAATTTGAACCACTTCCGATTTGAATAGAAACTTAATGAAGGAGATGGAACCTAAAAGGATATTCACTGAGAAAAATACGCCTGGCCGACCTGTTTAAGTGCTGAACATTTTGGAGGTTGCTGGATAGACGCACTCACATGCGCCACAGTTTCCTGCGTTACTATGGTAAGAGGTCGTCCGAGCGATTTTTTGTCAGTGTAGATGCTGTCGATCTAAAGTTTGATCCTGAAACTTTATTTTGTTTTCTATCCGGAGCAGAATCATGTCGGCCAAGTCCGAATTGAAAGCGAAATGCCCGCACAGTAGTAATCACAGAACCACCATCACGAATATACTTCTCCACAATAAACGCACGATTCTCACCGCACAACGCTATTGCAACTACTGAAAATGGCACGTGTACCGCTATCGATCGATACCCCCTCGGCTGCCGTATCACCATCACAATTCACACCACGCCTTTTCCAAATAAAGGAGGTCTTTTTGTCGGACCCTATATTTACTAGTTGCCTAAATTCAATTTTCCAAGCAAGTAAAACGTTCAATGAACCAAGAAACATAAACAAAGCCATTTGGTGTAAAATCTTGCTTATATCTTCGTTCAGGAAACATTTTATTCTGAGCTTCAGAAAATTCAGTTTCCAAATGAAAGGTCTGCTTTGGATATTACATTAGTTTAACATCTTATTTACAGAATTCTGTTTTTTTTTCGTGCCAATGTTTTTCAAATCATTCTTGAGGAAATAATATTAAACGTTCTTCCCCTCCAATTCTAGCAGCAGTAAATGTTTATAGTTACAATGATGATCATTATTCTGCCATTATTGGCACGTTACTTACCATAACTGAGAAGTGTCTATGCTCCACTGTCTTCCGCTAATCTCTACGTCCTCACGTACGATTTTTCTGTTGTTTTGATATCGTCCATTAATTGTAATCTCCTTTGCTCCTCCCTCTCTTTCCTGTCACAGCCAATGTTACAACTAATTCCTCTTCTTCTTCTTAGTAATATCTAAAATTGTTCTTTTCTGAACCATTTTAAAACCCTCTCATTCGTTTTCCGCTCGATCCAGCTAGATCCCTCCATTCTTCTTTACACCCATATTTCGAAAGTTTAGATACAATTGAAATACCTTTAAAAGTCCTAAATTTCCAAAACCGCGGAAAGTCCTAAAAAACCGCGGAAAAACTTCGATTTTCTTCAATAAACCAGTCTTTTTCGAGCCTGGCATTTCTAAGCGCCACACCTTGTCAGAAAATGTAAGGAATGACGAACTTCTTTACACTTCCCTTTTACAGAAAGGAACTTTGAATTTAAAATCATGAGTTATTTCTTCCATTAAAATTGTATTATCAACACATTATAATGCTAGAACATAGATTTGTTGAATACGTGAAATCGGAATACCAGTTAGATAACATATTTCTACACATATTACATAGGACTCCATTCGATAACTATTTGCGTCAATGCAACGCAAAATCTGCGTTTCTGTTTGGGATAATACGCATAGGAGTTACAACTGATTTTTGCTAGCTTTAAGTTGCATTACGCTCCGCACTCTTTATGAAAGCTGGTATTGAATAAGGTCCATGATCTACGTTGTTAAGTGTAAACGTAAACTAGTAGAGTGTTTTTTTTCATACGTAGAGATAAATCACTGTCACAAAAACCATGGAAAAGAACATCCGTTGCTTTTTAAATGCACAAACGGGATTTTAAGTGGTGAAGCAATCTTTAATCATCTTTCTTCTGTTTTGGAAACTACCTGTATAGCTGACATATCAAATTGCTTCAAACGACAATGTAAGTTTTTCGTATATTGAAAATCATAGAAGTTCTTAAATATGCTATTTTTCTAAACATATTTTTCCAAATAAAACCTTTTCCTGTAATTCAAATTTTCAGTCCAGTCCTATGTTTCTATGAGGGAAAGTGAGGGAATCCGATTTCCCTAATGCCTACATGCATAAGCATTTATGCCACATAAATAATATATACTGCGAGAATAATGAAGAATGCCTACTTTATTTTTCCACATAAGAACCAAAAACGTTGAATGTATTTGCCATACCGCTTTTTAACCCTTTTGGGGAAAAATGTGTGTCTTGTATGTGGAAAATCTGCTTCATAGCTGTCTTTACTTTGTTATTGGTTCCAAACTGCCTTCCGCGGAGATCCTTCTTTAATGTCGGAGAAAGATGGAAGTCGCTGGGTACGAAGTTGCGTCTGTACGGCGGAAGACGAAGGCGCTCTCAACCGAGGACATCAAAATGGTTTTGCAGTACCACCGTAGAATGTGGTCTCACATTGTCGTGAATAAATAAATAAATAAATAAAATAAAAAATGAATTCCAGTTAACGGAAGACCAGCGTGCTTCTTGCAAATAGTACATTTCAGTTTTGTCAGTGTCTCACACTTCCTTCTTTGACCATGAACTAAAACGACATCTTCTCTTCATACTTGCCAGCCACAGAATATTCGAACTACAGTGGAGTCTCGTTAATTCGAACTTGGATAATTCGAAATATTGGATAATTCAAACAGAAGTCCATTCCCCTTGAAAACTGTATTGAAAACAATAGTAAAAAATCGTGGATAAATCGAAATTTTGAACATATGTTTTGGATAATTCGAAGTAAATACAGTTGAAAATTTTTAATTTTGGATAAATGTAAACAGAGAAATACAGTTTTAACGTGTTTCAGTTATCCAGATGCAGCCATAGAGAAGAGTAATACAAAAGATAAATAGAAAATCTATGTAATGATAAAGATGAAGGTGAGTTGGGGAAGAAGTAAAAATAGAAAGCGTGTGCCAATCTCATCTTGTTTCAGAATTGGTTTAAAATTTAAGATGAATTATTGATAAAGTCCACCAAATGTTATTAATATCGTATTCCACGCAATACATGAAATTCAAGATTTATTGACCGTGCAAAAACAATCAAATTTAAGCAAATGAGGTTTACGACTTTTTAAAAATGAGAACAGAATATTCAGATTGTTACTGGTGTTTAATTATTTGGGCTAGTCAATGTATGTTGTAGTGTTGTACGTAAATATATTTTCCATTGAACACGTAATTTGAATTATGTGGAGTCAATGTCGTTTGTTAGTTTGCGGTATTCAATCACACAAATAATAAGCTGCTTTAAAGGTATAGTCTACAATATGAATGTGTTTTTGATGCACAGTACTTTGGTTTGTTTGTTGTTATATATGTGAAAATGAATGTTGTTGGATAATTCAAAGTTTTTTCGTGACCCCTTGGACTTCGAATTAAAAAGAGTCCACTGTATCTGCTAAAGCTGCGATATCACTCCTGTAGAATCTTGGTCATATTTCACCAAATTAAGTATGAATTGGCATCACATGAAACTGATGTTTCACTTGTGGCACTGCTTTACGATTTCTTGGAAAAAAGGGGAGTAAATTTGCTTTGCGACTTTCGTTCGCAATATGTCGTATGACCATAGCATTCATTATTAAAGTAGTTTGGATATACAATATGTTTAAAAATTCGATGACAAAACTCCAGTTGATTCATTATAAAAAAAGAAAGGAAAATGAAACAAGTTGTAATAAGTATGGGTTGAGAAGCGAATCCTTTCACAATTATAAACTGCTGAGCAGTGTTTCTTTCAACAAAGAATGTTTCAGGGAGGCACACTTAGTATTCGGAGGAACACTGCTCGTACTATTTCATTTATTATTATATTGTAGACGGGTTATTTTGGTCTCCTCCGCGAAGGATTCTCAGAGTTCTAGGGGGCAGTGCCCCAAAAAACTTGTCTGGAAGAAATAGTGCTGCTGAGAACAACGGAAAATAAATGTTAAAGCTCGAGGACAATGGTACCTATTGTAATCGAGTCAAGGAATTATTCAAGAGTTAAGAGGTTCAAGAGTATTTTCACGAGTTACGCAACCACACACAGTATGCTTTATCTTTAAGAGAAGCTTTTTTTTATTATCAAGTGAAATCAACAATTGATGTTAAAATATATCATGTGGTAACGTTTTTAATGGCGTATTCACTAACTTGACCCTATCTAAGAATGACTTTTTTAAAAAAATAATACATATCTTAGAGTTCGAGAATAATTTCTATCTAAAACTACTTGTGATCGTAATTGCTTAGTAAGAATGAGAAAGTTTAGAGATTAGTCATTAAAAAAATCAAATATATTACAAAAAATCGATCACTAACAGAGAATTGAACCCACGTCTCATGTATGCCAATGAGTGCGAGCGGTCCCAGTTGAAGGGGCCATCAGGTCCGAAAACTCTAAAGTCTTTTTCAGGCTACCCATCCTAAACGAAATTTCTCTGGGTTTTCCTCATTCACGCAAGGCAAATGCCGGGTTGTAGCTCATATAATGGTTCCAGGCTGCTTCCTATCCCTTTCTCCCTCCCGAATTTCCCGGGCAGTGTTATCACCGAGGGACGTCATTTTTGATACGTAATTGGCTAACATGGCCGTAGCTACTGAAATTTAATTCGTAATCCTAATCCTAATCGTTTGTCAACGGTTTCGCTACCACTGAATTACCAGAAAAATTCCTTCGATAACACTTCGTGGGATTGTGTGTAAAGTAAATATGAACAAAGTTTTTAAAGCTTCAACACTAAGACACTAAAGCTTCAACACATCTCCTTTAAAAATGACATTCGAAAACCTTTTCTTTCTGCAAAATAATTCCCAGAGTTGTAAGGTTAACAAAACCACATGGAGTAGGAAAAATGAGAAAGTGGTCATATCCATAGCAGTTCAGTAATAGAAGACAAGTCAAGACGCTGAAGATTAGCATGTTTTCCTTTCAGTGAGCTACGCGCATTGCACGCTACTAATGTACCATCATATGAATCAGAATTCCTTGTTGTCATGTTGCAGAAACTACCAGGCAAGAAGTTCGACAATTGGGCAAGTTCACTCATAATTCTGATAATGTTGTCTGTAAGGTGAGAGAGTGTGACAACTCTTGTGACAAGAAGGACGCTTCCAATATAAACAGGTTCTTTTCCGAAAAGATACATTTGCATGTCACATTTCCCAAAGACACAGCTTCAACTCTTTTATCATAGACAGTTTCCCTTAGAAGACATGCATAACACATGCAGGTCCCTGCGTACCACTTCCAGTACTTCCCTTGCGTAAAGACATTGTCTCAAGCATGACAATACTTAACACAGGGAAAATTTAGGAAATTATAGTGTTCAACCTGATCTCAAAGTCTTCCCAGTCTCGACTACAACATGCGAGAAGGGTAATTATATTACGCCAAAAGCGAGGTAGTTGTAATAGGAAAGAAAGGAACGTTTATACAAAAATATAAATACTAAAGAAGTTTATAGGATAAACATTTTATGTTGCTGATATTTGTGTATATTTTATATACATTTCAAAGTCTTAAATACTAACACACATTTTTCAAAAGTCAATTTATTTTGCAGTTTTAAAATATTAGATACTTTATACTACAAATTATTAAATCATTAGAAACTCCATGTGTCTATTCACTAAAAGTTTTGGATTGTAATTCTCTCAATTTGTTTAAATCATCAAAAACACGAACAATGAATCCTATTATAAAAGCGTGATCAGAGACTTTGTACTCCAAGTAGCACATTAATCTATGAATAAATACAATACAAGCAATCGAACTTTCACATCTTTTAAAGAAAGTGAACTTCGGGATAATGTACAATCAAACACATGAAACTATACATACTGTATTAGATACTATATTTACTGTAATATTATGAAATGTGGAAAATTAAACGTTGCCTATCATTCAAATGCTTAGAACTTCAAAAGACATTATTCAACTAAGTACTTAGAATTTGAAATATATATTTTAAAAATAAATTGCTATTCAGTATAATTTTTGATGTATATTACATTTTCAAGCGATTTTATGTAAAAAGAAAGGTCAAAAGTAGTAATTATTATATTACTTTGGAACAGAAAATTTGTAAGAAATATATCAAATACTTTTTAGCGTTAATTGTATATGTATAATTGTAGAAATGAAACAAAGGGAAGAACAAAAACTCTGTAACGAACAAGACGTCTCTATAATTTAATATAGTTATAAACTTATAAAGTTTTCTAAAATGAAGGATCAACAAGGATTTCAATGAGAAGTGTTTATAAATTCAGGCTGGGATTTCCTCGCGAGAAAAGAGCAGGTGATCTTTTGAGTTTGGAGTGTAAGGCAATCCTTTTTCTTTACGGAACAGACAAAGAGGAAGGGAAGGAGAGACAAAAAGAGGCACGTAACTTGATTGAGTGCAAGTTCATTAAGTGAAGTGGTCTTTGCGTTAAGAACTGGTTATTCGTTATGCTAATCAATAATATTCAACTCCCTACCCGTAAAGTTAGCTACCTTTCCATCAAGTTAACTAGTGACGTGTCCCCGAACTTCAATTTATCCTCTTTTCATTATGTTCATCTCCTCAGCATTCTTTTGGTAAGTAGTCCAGAAGAAAGAGAAAGCTTTGCCCTACGCATATCCTGATAAATCCTCTACACTCTAGAACATTATCTTAATCACTCTTGCGATGAAAATCCAAGTACATTAAGGCACAAGAGACTATGGAATACAGAGACCACGATTTTTCCGGATAGTCTGTAATAATGTGCCAAGAGTGTTAATGAGCTACAGACAGAAATGACAGAACCCAAAATTCAACCTATTCTATTTAAATCACAACTAGTTCTCAGCAGTATAGAAACCTACTAGAGCATCCAAATACAACTGTATTTCCCATTAGAAACAGTTTTCATTAGGAAAAGCTGCATGAAACATTGAGATGTTGTAGTTTAATATGAATACAACAATAAGCACAATGCGAAGATGAATAACTGAATTTTACTAAAAGTAAAGTACAATATTATGGTAAATACAATACTCAGGTTATTACAAGATTTTCTTTTATCTTTTTATATGCAATTTGTTTTATCCAATTCATAATGTTTACTTCTTTAATCCTTAAAATTCAACTCTAAGGAATAAAGCAGTAAGCTGGTTTTGAATAGTCTGCATGTATGAAATAAACCGATCCAAAGACCTTTACCTTTCCTCAACAGTCTTATATCTTTTCAAAAAATTCATTTGAATGAGAAGTTAATGTATTAGTAACTTATTTCTATTTGTGTGTGTACTTTTCTAAAGTCAAACAGAAGGAGAACCGTTGTTCAGTACAATTTTGTATTGGATTCCCAAGCCGAGAATAAATTAAACTAGAGCTTTATGTTCAAAGCATTTCAGTAATTCTTTGTAAGAAAATTAATTGTGTTTGTGTTCCAGCATAACTCTGGAATTTCTCAAAAATTTTAAAATAAACTTAATACACATATTACTTCCAGTCTGGAAGAGAGTACTGTCGGGGTAAGAGCCCCTAGCACACTAGGGGAGGGGGAAGAGGAGACATACAAAGTATAACGAGATACTTTGTATCGATTCATAATTGTATGATTCATAATTGTTTATCTTTCGGGCAGAAAGTGCTTTTACACAAGCACTATACATATTATAACGTTAATTAAAATAATAGAAGAAGAATGTTTTTAATATAAGAGATATATATTATTGTCTTGTTGGTTGCTATGTCGTTGTTTATATATACTTACTTAACATGTTTGATTGCAAGACAGTTTCTGTGAATATACGTTAAAAGGTAATCAAAGAATAAATTATTTAATATTTATCATGAACTTGTAATTTCGTTAAAAGGTGATCATCTTAGTGAATATAACATCAGAAGATATTTTTAGGTATAAATGAGTATTGCCACTAGAGATATACTTATATTAACTGGACCAGGGTTAACGGCTACCTTTGGTGAGTCGTTGTAAAATTTTTGGTTTACCTCACCCGGGATTCTTGTAAATTCATATCCCGAAGTTTAAAGTAAGGGTGAATTTACCTTAATAAGAAGGTTCATGAATACTAACTCAACCATTCTTAGAAGTGGCAGAGTAATCATAAGAAAAGTCATGATTGGTGAGACAGTAGAGAATGAAACTGTTGACGGTGTTAACAATGAGCAGAATATAGCTCCCATTACACCTGGAATGTCGACACTAGAGGACAGAATTCTAATAGCATTACAGCGACAGGAACAAAATTTAGCTCAAATGTCTGAAGAATTAAAACAAACGGTACAGCAAAAATCTGAAGAATCTAGTAGACAGTATGAAGAATTGAGTAGACGATTAGAACAAATAGATCAATCTGTAACCCAAGCTGTGAGAGACATCACGCTACAATTTGATGAGAAGTTAAAAAGATTATCTGAAGATTGCAAGGATAACTACAATCATGTAATCCAAGAAGTCAATATTGTAAAAAAAGATTTTGAAATAATAGAATCTTCTGTTCGTCAGCAAAAGATTCAGGTGACAGATAATTCTAACCAAATACGTGCAAATACACAATTGATATCTACCATACAGGAGGAAATTAGGGCGTTACAGATTAAAGACAATACATCCAACAACAACGTTGTTACTGATCGTTTGGAATTCCCTCATTCACAAGAGATGCCCTTGCATCCACCCGAAGCAGATCGACATGGACCTTGTGTTACTTCTTCTTCAAGTAACCCATCCGATGAGGATATTATTTTGGAAAGAATTCAACAAAGGAATATAGATGGGCGGAAAAGAGATGATGGAACCACGCATAACACGCGGAAAAGAGATGGTGGAATCACGCATAACACAGTAGGTAGAAATTTCCATTTAACACGAAATGGTGAAAGAAATATAAAGTTAAGTGTAAAAATGAGCGAAATACGAGCTATGAGTAAGTTTAGTGGTAGCAACTGCAATGAAAATGCTACTTCTTTCCTGGAAAAAATTCAGGATGAATGCAGTATAATGTGTATAGATAAATCTCAATATATGAAACTAATCCCTCATTTATTACTCCCACCGTGTTCTTTATGGTTTAAAGCAGTACGGGAACACGTCAAAACATATGAGGAATTCAAAGCAGCGTTGATCGCAAATTATGAGAACGACTTTTTACTTGCTAACAGAGACGCTATGATTAGAAACCAACCTTTTCATCCTCGCCTACACAAATCTATTGTTGATTTTGTTGTGAACACTTACAATGAATTAAAAGTTGTAAATCCACTACAATCTGAATCCAGAGTGATTGCATCTGTCCGAAATCTACTACCTTTTAAATTGCAACAAATTCTGCTTTCTACACAGTGCATAAGTTTCAATCATCTGCTAATGCTTGTTCAATATTACGAAAGTCAATACCAGGCACAGAATAATCAAACTGGAGTAGGTAAAATTAGAAATAATTCAGATAACCTTAGGTCAGTACCTGTCCGGAATGTAAATATTCGTAATGTAAACAATACGGAACATAACCTGAATAGAGTAAATTTAAATAATCAGAATAGGCAAAGATATGATGTAAATCCACCTAACCTAACTAATTGTGATAATAATTATATCAGACCATTTAACCGAAGTAGGTTCCAAAACAGACGAAATGTATGGCGAAATTCTGGAAATACTGTAAACCCTATTGATAGACGTAACTGTAGTTTAAGAGATGGCACTTCGTATCATAATCAAAACAATCACGCAATTCCTGTACAAAATAATAATGCGGAACATAATCAGGATTGTGCAATACAATGTACTTTATTGGAACCATACACGAGTACGAATTTAAACTGACTGCAGCTGATGTGGTAGGGGTTAAACCCATATCAGCTATTGATTCTTATGAATATTTAGGTAAAAATTCGAAGACACAACCAATTTTTGAAGCGTAATTCTCAATTAGAGTCTCTACAAGAAGGAAAATATCGAATCAAGATCAATGACTTAGTTTTTGTTAAACAACACCCACAAAGTAATGCGTTGTTAAAGAAGATTTATAAATTTTGTGACGTTTTCTCAGGTCCTTATTTATGTTTCAAGGAAATAAACCCTAAAGTTTTTGAATTGTTGAACGCTAAAACAGGTACGTCAATTGGACTTCGTAATATAGATGAGTTGAAGGTTTGGAGGCCTACCCAGTATACAAGAGAAAAATGGATGCAGCTGGTAAAAAGATTAGTTGCACCTGACATTCTTGCTCAAATAAATAAGAATGAAGGAAACTAAGACTTCTGTTTGTGTGAAAATAAATTTAATTCCTTCTTTTCGCTCGCCCGAGCATAGGTTACATTTTATTTTTGATTTTTACTTAATTTCATTTTCTTTAATTCTCCTTAACGAATATTAATTTCCAAATGATTTTAAAAACAAAGGTTATTTATATTATATTGATTTGTGTTGGAACTTTATTGTCAAAGATTATATTCAGTATAAGGCTCATTCTATTAAGCTAATTATCCGACGACTGTACCCATGCGTCACCTTATATGATACTCGGATAAAATTCTTTTGTATCCTGACACCTTATTGATATGATACATACTTTAAAATGTCATCTAACGTAATTATTATATAATTCGCTCTGTAAAGATTAACCATTTTTAACATGACCGTTTTTAATAATGCATGAAACTATTGATCATTGTAATTTATGTTATAGAATGTAATTATCTCTTATGCTTTTGATTTCGCATCCTTCGTTAATTGTATTAGTAAGCGACGACTTTTTAATGATAAAAGATAAATAATAGTGGAATGAAAGTTTTGTTATAAATGTATTTATATGAGGTAACTGAACGAAGTTATATATATGAAGGGCGATCAAAATGTAAAGAACACAACTATTATCATGTTATTATTATAAACGGACCAGTGGTTCTAAAATATAAAAGTCAAGCTTCCATGTAACTTTTATATTTAGTCCCTTTATCGAGCGACATTTTATATAACGAGATACTTTGTATCGATTCATAATTGTATGATTCATAATTGTTTATCTTTCGGGCAGAAAGTGCTTTTACACAAGCACTATACATATTATAACGTTAATTAAAATAATAGAAGAAGAATGTTTTTAATATAAGAGATATATATTATTGTCTTGTTGGTTGCTATGTCGTTGTTTATATATACTTACTTAACATGTTTGATTGCAAGACAGTTTGTGTGAATATACGTTAAAAGGTAATCAAAGAATAAATTATTTAATATTTATCATGAACTTGTAATTTCGTTAAAAGGTGATCATCTTAGTGAATATAACATCAGAAGATATTTTTAGGTATAAATGAGTATTGCCACTAGAGATATACTTATATTAACTGGACCAGGGTTAACGGCTACCTTTGGTGAGTCGTTGTAAAAGGTGATCAAAACGGCTACGTATTAGTGTCGAATACGTAGTTTTGTGTGAGATGAACAGTGATATTTCCGATACTGATTAAATCAAAATTCAGGACCCGTTAGTACTTTGAGGGGGGAGAACATTGACCTGTAAAAATAATTGAAAAGGACCGACCGATAGTAGTGTGGAATCCATCCATAGTTTTCGCGTCTCCATTCGTTGGTGACAGTTTTGGCGCCCTTTAAGTTCCAGGTAAGCTCCCAGTCTTGGTAAGGCCCCCAGCACTCCTAAGGAAGGGGACGGTAGACATAAAAAAAAAAAAAAAAAAAAAAAATCGAAAAAAAATATATTAGTGTCGAATCCATAGTTTTCAGGATCGCTTAGATAAACAGTGACACTCCTGGTGCAGTTTAAATCTGAGTTAAACCCCATTAGCACTTTGAAAATGAAATGGTGACATGTAAAAATATCGAAAACGATCGATATTAGTACCGAATCATTAGTTTTCAGTGTCGGTAAGTCAATTGGTGTCAGTCATGGTGCCGTGTAAGTCCAAGCTCAGCCCTACTGGGGGCAACAACCGTTAGCACTCCTAGGGGAAGTGGGAGGAAAAGAGAAAAAAGAAAAAATAATGATATCAGATAATAATGATCGACATCAGTGTTGAATCCGTAATTTTCAGGGTCGCTTAGATAAACAATAACACTCCAGATGTCATTTAATTAAAGTTTAGTCTCCATTAGCACCCTGGAGGAGTAAAATTGTGACTTGTAAAAATAATTTAAAATGACCAATTAGTGTACATGAATATATATTCCAGAATAGTTCCGGAACATCTAAAGCAATTTTAATTATACTTGGCAGACATATGGCTTTCAATCACGAGGAATGGAGGACGAACATAAAAAAATGATCGAAAACGACCGATATCAGTGTGTAATTCATAGTTTCTGGGGTCGCTTAAACATATAGTGACACTCCCAAATGCCGTTTAAGTTCAAGTTTATTCCCATTTGCAGAGGATGATGGGAAGGTGAAAAATAAAATTAAGATTTTACTAAGATTGTGTGTCGAATTCATAGTTTTCGAGGTTGGGAAAACATCTGACTCATTTGAAATGACTTTGGAAAATAGTTAGTACCCGTTCCAAGCCGAGTTGTCTAAACGTATAAATTCGATTAAGGGCATAATCTGTGACGATGAAGTGTTTCAATATTTATGACAATATTTATGTCTTGTATTTTTATCATTACACTAATTGAAATAATATTCTGAGAGAGAAGGGGTTCAAATATTTCTCATAAATCTATTCTCCATGTGCAAAAAACAGGCATTTCAGCTAGTAGACGATGGAAGATTACATATTCTTTTAAGTGCATTCTAAATATTCTTTTCAATTTATTAAAATATAATATTTGATATTGATAATGATTATATTATATTTGGTTTCTTTGCAATACTAGCCAACCTTCGGCGCAGTACGTACAACTTTTTTACGTACACTGTCTTCTATGTGCCAATCAAATCCATGGCTCCTTTGAGCAGCATTCCTTTAATTTTCCCCTTCCTCTTCAAGCTTTGTGAGAGACATTTTGGAAGTTGCTGCTTGTTACTAAAGTCTGTTTCAGGCAACCTGATAGGAAACTCCCCTACCTCCCACCACTTAGCACTGCAGAAGGGGAAAGCAAGTCGTTGGCCTTCACAGAGAGGGAAGCTTTTCTAATAAACAGAATCGTGTAAACTTGAAATTCGTACGCCAATTCGCTCGCACCTGATGTTGAGAAAACAATGCTGTTCCTTTTAGTTATCAACCCCGAGTAACAAACAATTACTGTTTTTAATTTTTGTCTTGAAGGAAAATATTGCATATTATTTATATACTAAAATTTATCCTACTGCAAAACATTTTATTGTTTTAACAGATATCGAAAATATTAAATCAATAAGAGCTCAATCTGCCCATTTTCTTTTCTTTTCTTTTCTTTTTTCTTTCTTTCTTTTTTCTTTTCTTTTCTTTTTTTTTTTGAATGTGGAAATTGATCTCTAACACGAATGCGAGAACGGGAACTGCGGGGTTTCAAAAATAAAATGTTATAAACATATTTGGAGAGAGAGAGAGAGAGAGAGTTGATTAATCCGTGTGTCAATTCCATTTGTTCATTCTGCAGAAGTGGTAGGAGGTAAAACCGTGCAATTTGCTGTAACTTTAGACGAAGGACATAAGTTTTCTTTCGCCATAGAAGCATGTCACTTGTACTAAAGATTGGCGAGATATAGGGTCAAAGGTCAATCGTCGATTTTCTTCCTTATGGGACTGCAATGGCAAATTCTGAAAGAGCCTGAAAAAACGTAAATCGAAGTGATAACAAAGAGAAAGCTGTATCGTATGATTCTACATCACAAGCTGACGAAATATGCGTCAATCAAGTGTCAAGGTCAGAGGTCACGGAAAGATCAAGGTCACAAGTCACCTTGAGAACCTATTTGAATACACTGAAAACAACGCAATGCCCGTATCAAATCATATTAAACATCAAAATGAAGCAGCGGAACAAGCAAGGAAGACTCAGTAGTAGTATCAGGTCAAAGGTCACAGGCACACGATGTTTGTCCAGCACAAAATTCACTTGACACGAGCTGGGATCGAACCAGAACTCCATGCACCAGAGATGAACGCTCTACCACTAAGCCGCCGTGGCCCATAAAGAGCAAGAAGAAAAAGAACTATATATATATATATATAGTACTTTTTCTTTTTGCTCTTTTTAATTTAAGAACATTGAGAACATATATTTATAAGAGAGGAAACGAGAAGTGTTTCTTTTTATCGTTTCAGGGTTCTATTGTTATAATCTTAACGCTCTGATAATAATTTACCCATACATATTGTACTCGGTTTTCGATTTTATATAATGAAATTATTGTATCAATAAGTAAATACTCATTCAGTTACCAACCCTGACATCCCTTAACATTCCAACTAGCGATGGGCCAAATCGAATTCTTTAGTGAATCAAATTCGTATTCCAATAGTGTAAAGACGAATCGAGTTCGAATATGCGAGGGTCACTACGAAAGTATTTAGATAGGCATTGTTGTGGCACAGTATTTGAATTCCAACAATTGCGTTCGGTAGTGGTATCCAGAGCGAAGAAGCGAAGCAAGTTTCAACTCGCCTCGCTTATCGGAGTGGGCGTATCCCCTTCACTTGTTTGTTGATGTGAGCAGAATTCGACTGTCTAGAATGGAGCTCGAAAGGGAACATTTTCGGGCAATGATCCTTTACGATTTCAAAAGTGGTTTGAACGAGACACAAAGCCTTGACCGTTTGCACGGGGCTTTTGGGGACCTTGCTCCTTCCCGTGCTACATTTTTTCGGTGGTTTGGTGAATTCAGAAGAGGCCGGACATTGCTTAAAGATGAAGAGAGAGCTGGACATCGGGGAACAGCTGTCAGATGAAACAATTGCCGCTGTGGAACAAATAATTCGAGAAAATCCTCTAACAACTTTTAAGGACATTGAATCTACAGTGAACGTTGGATCGCCAACAGTAAAAAAAAAATCTTCATGATCATCTTCGGTTCAGGAGGTTTCATCTCGTTGGGTGCCTCACACTTTGACTGAACAGCAGAAGCGCATGCGTGTGGAATGGTGTGAAGAAATGCTTGCAAGATTCGATGGAGGCAATTCTCGACGTGTCTCTGACATTGTTACTGGTGATGAGAGTTGGATCTATCAATTTGACCCTGAAAATAAATGCCAGTCTACAGTTTGGATCTTTCCAGACAAAAATTCACCCACGAAAGTGAAGCGACCGCGAAGTGTAGGGAAGAAGATGGTCGCAACTTTCTTCTCCAAATCTGGCCATGTTGCAACTGTTCCACTTGAAGAACAAAGGACTGTTACTGCTCAGTGGTACATCTCTGTTTGCCTAACAAAAGTGTTCCAGAAGCTTCGGGAACGGCAGGTCAAACTTATGACTCATCCGCCGTATATTTATTGAGCTTAATAAAGAAAGAGAGGTTGAAACCACTCTACAAGCTGTCATCTCACGCTGAGAACTCGGGCAGTCGGACAAGACTCAAAACTCGAATAATTTGAATTCACGGAAGGAGATGGGGATAAACAGAGGCTATTTCAGAAGAGGGTTCATTCACGCACGAAGTGGATTGGTTTCATATTGAACTATTGTTTCTGTGCTGCACGAAAGTGAACCTTGCTGCCTTGACAATAAGGGATAATTTTCAAAACAGTAAGAGACATTGACAGGTAGATCAAGGCGGATGGGAACACATGAATAAACCGAGTTCTTAGTTCTGCTATTGTTGAGGCACAGCGCCAAGTGTATTCGATTCAAGAAGCGAATTCTTCACCCGAATTCGCACTCTTGTCAGGCGCAACGGGAACAATATTGCCAACGAAAGCTGAATGCAATAAATAAATAAATAAATAAAATAAAAAATAAAAATAAAAAATAAAAATAAAGCGAAAGTCAAAAATTATTTGTATTGTATTAGCAATTGTTTCTTTCGCTTTATATTCAGAAAAAAAATGAGTTCTAGAAACCCTGTAAAAGAATAAAAGTCATTATTTCTTCTAGCTAAATTAAGATGTGGAAAAAATAGATAACCCAAAATATGACTGAATTGGTAGCACTGCAGGTGAATTCGAATACTAAAGTATCCGAGTCTTCAATCTGCTTTGCAGCTTGCTAGCATTGCAGTCATCTAAGAGCGGAAGTCTGTTGCTTGCTCGGGCTGGAGGCAAGGATATGAGAGGAGATAACCGCGTAATTCTTTGTTATTTGTGACATTTTCATCGTGAGGTTTTAGCGTGGTACGGAATATTCAACAACACTCTTTTTTTTCGAAAATAAATTGTGAGAGAATTTGTGCAGCAGAAAGTAACAAAAGGAAATACAAAAAGAATTTGAATTCTTTTACGTAGTACTCGAGGTATCCGAATTCTTGGGAGAATCGAATAAATCGAATTTGCTGTATTCGATTCGACCCATCACTAATTCCAACATTATGTCACAACCTCAACTGCCGAAAGAAGGAAAATATAAACAATACAACTGTTCAATAAAATAAGTAAATGTAATATAGGTAAATGTAATTAAATGTTATTATGAAAGTTCACTAATATAGGTAAATGTAATTAAATGTTATTATGAACGTTGTAGTTTATTATTTAGACATATTTAGATACACTCTATACCTCCATGTGCGGGGGCTAATTATGGAAGACGGAACACCAACATTCACCTGCAATTGAACGTGGTGGGGGAAACAGCTTTTTTATCCTATCAGGTTATTTGAAACAGATTATGGTGCCTTTTCTGAATCTGTTTGACTCCTACTGCTCTGCAACGACCAATACCAATGAATGATAGGGTATTAATTCTTCCCGAAACTTCAACAGTGCTAAATCTAACAACAGTTTTCAAAATATTAAGGATAGCTATTGTTGAATAGTAGATGAGATTGTGTTATATTTATACAATGGCTCCGACTTTCCAAAATTTATGTGGGTGCATATCTATGACGGAACATGTTATACATTTTCAGGGGAGTTTCGATATTTTTTGATTAATTTCCTTTCAGTTAAAATCTCCTATGAACACTGTCATAAAGGGCTCTCCTAGATTCTATTTACAATATAGTTCCATTTTTTATTATGGGGATTGGATTTAACTAGACCAGTGACAAGCAAGGAAGGGGGGAATGTGTTGCTTGGTTACCAATGCACAGACACATTTGAAACAAATAATTATGTTTTAGAGGTTAGAAATTTTAACTTCCATCTTAATGTTTTAATTGCTTATTTTTTCGATAATGACAAGTGGAAAATATGTATTTCATTTTGTTTCTATCAAACTAAAAATCTTGTGGGTGCACTGTACCCACAAGATTATTTGTGTGGGTGCTGAAGCCCCGGAGCACCCACGAAGTCGGCGCGCATGTATTTGTATATTTCACCAGAATCGAAAAGTGTGATACTAAAAATTACTTCCATGTTAGAAGAGTTAATTCTGCATATTCATTAAGCCATGCACCTAGAGTAAAATGTAGCAATGATACATAATACGCAGTTTTAAATCAAATTAACTATTCGATTCATTATGTCTTATTTTCAAACATACTGAAGTATACTCAAGTTCACTTCAGATCCAATCAACGTTAAAAATTGGCGGTTATAAATAGAATAACTAATTTTCTTTGAATAATCAATTTTTAAATATCGTTCATTTTTAAATGATCATGTAAAGTATGACTACAAAATCTTCGAGCTAATAATTTTCTGAACACCCTATAGCTGTTTGCCCAGACAGCGAAGGATACGAAACACCATGTAACAAATTTATGTCAAACTTACGTAAGGAACGCAGAATAGATAACATATTTTTTTATTCCCTATTTAAGCTCATTTCTTGTTTTTCCCAGTTTTTTAAACCTTCTCATAAGTTTCTCTATCTTGATTTTCAGGTCAGATAAAAATCTAGGAAAAGGCAGAATTAAGGATCTTCGTATAGGTGAAGAGACACGAGCAGGATAAGACGACTAAAAGAGGACCTCTAAAATCTCTAGATAAAGAGTAACAGGTATGGCCATCGAGATCATCCAAGTCTAAAAATATGAGACAAGAGATCAAAATTTAGTAGATGACCACTCAGGGACCATCCGAGAGGGAATCAATTGAGGGCCCAGAAAACTATGGTCCTAAACACAAAAAATGTCTTTTAGAGATACAGGTACGTATAAATTTAATGAAAACACCTGGAAAATGCAATTCATCAAATTAATATGATCTTGGACCACTTTTCGCCCTCAGAACATCTCAGATGAGACGTGGAATGCAGTCATAGTGGACATGAATAGTAAGAAGTGGAATATTACATCACTCCGCATGGAGTACATCCATTAGCTCCGTGAAAGAGGATGGACACAGACATGTTGGGCGGATTCGTGTCTCCAGAACGGACCATAGATTTCGATTATGTTCAGGTCCAGGGATTGGAGGGAACAGGTTATACATTTAACTTTATTCCAATGGTCCTCAAACCACAGCGCAACACCTTCAGCTGCATAAATAGGCACATTATCGTCCTGGAATATGATAGCATTTCATTTTATCTTTATTGTTTCTTTCGAGTTTTATAAATTAGAACATGAGAATAGTATGTCTGATTTTTAGTAATAAGGTATGTGAATCAAGAGTACACGGAATCGCTCAACCATTGAAAAAACACAACCATAGAAACAATGATTTTATGCAAGGGTACAAGGGTTTAAATCGTGTAAATAATAGATCTAAAGAAAATGTACAAGGTAAGATTTTTGTGGCGACAGATAGCCATTGTCGCGGAATTACAAAGAAGCTTATAGATAAAGGATCGCAATTTTCTGTCATGGGCATTGTAAAGCCAGGTGCAGATATAAATAACATACTGCAACCTTTATCCACAACTTTGAAAAACCTGACATTCAGGGATAATTTTGTCATTATAGGAGGTACAAATGATGCGGGGGGAAACGAAGCAGAAAAAGGTTTGAATACATTGCACAATATTTTACTTCATACAAAACATAAATGTTATAGTGAGTACTGTATCCCGCCGTCGTGGCTTCCTTCACTCTTCAGCTGTGAATAACGAAGTGCACAAAATCAATAGTAAAATAATGAAGATATGCAAATCTTTCAAACAGGCCCGTGCTGGCCCACCGGGACATGTCCCGGTGCGCCCTCCGAAACATCACATTATAAATAAAGGTACCGGTACAAGTTTTTAATAATAAATTCCTACAGTTGTTATTGGTAAAGAACCCGTGATAATTACAGTGTGTCCTTTACGTAAAGCACCCTTTCGAAACCACATCAAAGAGAAACGGTTTTATTTATTCTTCTTTATAGTACAGTTCTGTACAATAAGTGCATACTGTTGCTGTTGATAAAGTAAGTATGAAGGGTACAGTGCGCCCTGCGAAACATCACTATAAATAAGTGGTTTTAGTTATTCTTCTGTATACCAGTTCTGTATAGTAAGTTCATATCGTGGCTGATAAAGAACCTGTGAAGGGTACAGTGCGCCCTTATAAAAGGTGGCCTGCGAAATATAACACTATAAATATTTGTTTAATTCTTCTGTATACCTGTTTTGTATTATACAGTCATACAATTGTATGGATGTATAATACAGAGAACAAGTAAAGAGTAGAATCACTTCTCAAAAAATATGTATAAAGCCAGTAAAGCAATTAACATCTAGGTCTATTTAGTAAGGTTAATATAGGAGTGCGTTGCTACTCTTTTATTGCCAAGAAACTTTCAGATAATAAGCGCAATAGATATATCGTAGTTTAAATAATTCAACTTTTTTAAAGCTCTTTATTTACAAATCTGATTGTTTCTGTGCATTTTAGAGCAGTGTTCGAATACTCAGTGCCTATTGTATTACTAAAATATAGCTATATTCATTTATTGGTATCCATTTAGCTTCATTTTGTTTGACAAAAAATGTATTACAAGAACTAAAAAGTTTCTCTAGTAAACATTTTCACAGTTTATCTATTTACGTTACTAAACAAATTTGGTGGCTTTTATACATAAAATGGCGCCCATATATACACAGGGTGTAAGAATATAACGAACGTCGGGTGGTGATTCCTGACACCGAGATAAAACGAAAAATATGCACAAATCTGGATGTAGAATTTGCCTCGGAGCTGTGACCACCCGAAAATTTTCGGAAAAATGTAAAAATAGCCATAACTGAAGAACAAAACGTTGGATCGAAGTTGGGCAAAAGGGAATGTCCATTACTTTTAGTCGTAGATTCTATTAGTGTACAATCGGATGTAGTGCAGTGGCGGGAAAGGATGCTTCCAAAGATACTGGAGTATTCCTTCGAGTACTTTACCAAACGTTGAATGAGGAAAATGAACAACAATCAAGTACAAAATTTCCACAATCGAAAATAATAGTACGTGGTTCAAGTTAGAAGAACACTTAGAATTCGAAAGGAAGAAAGATACACATGTGTGATTGGTCTATTTTATATGAACACAGAATAAATTCTCGGAAGAAGAATTTAAATGAAAAGAAGTCTTGAACGTATCACAGTTATATCTTCATGACGGATGATAAATGAACGGCTTCCTGTCCATGTTAAGAGTATGTGAAAATGGAAATAATAACTTTGATCCAGATTAGGTTTATAATGACTGTGCATAAAACAGTAAGACGGCAAAGATCATGTATGATGAACGAGAGTACAAGGGATTCTTCACATGACAACAGTAATTCCCACAAATTATATGAATACAATTTGAGCGAAAGTAAGTTGTATTAAAAGGTTTCCTTTCCTCCCCGTAATATGTAATTCCGTGAAATATAATACTTCTGTGCACAGAAGCAAGTAAAATGGACGAAGCACGAGATGTTGTACACGATGCATAGCGATGCAAAGAAATGCGCTGGGATAGTATACGTGATTTATCCGTTATGTGAATCTTCTTCCAGGGATACTTTCGATTGATTTTTCCCATTCCTTGAAATTGTCAAACCGCCCCATACCCCTGAGGTACGATTACGGAGGTTATTGTAAGAGCGGTGCTTGAGCGATTGACGGTAGAAATTCAAACTCCGATTAGTTATAATTTCACAACCTGATTGTATTACAAGTGTAAACTCTTGAGCCGGTAAAGAGGCTGTGGATCATATCAGAGTTGATGACGATGTATTTTGGTGGGTAAGTGGTTCATGATGGATGGTGGGTCGGAGTGGGTCATAGTGGGTAACGGTGGGTGCTGTGCCAGTGGATTGTGAGTCAAGGTTTCATTGCCCCACGCCATCTATGGGTTAGATGGTTTGGGTTCAGTTTAAACGTTTATTTCAGAAAAACGAACCGTAATTTGGTTCAGTTTTGTTTGAAAATATACACTATATAGACACTTTTCAGAATATCCGTATATATTTTGGAAAAGTTTCAAACGATATGTAATGGTTTCGTTTTAGGTTGAGGTATTATGAGTCTGTTGTTGCACTTTTGAATAGAATTACGATTCCCCATGTTTATATATATATATATATATATATATATATATATATATATATATATATATATATATATATATGTTTTTCGGTTCGGATAGGTTTGGGTTTAAAGCTTGAAAATGAAATCTTTACGTTTAGTGTCCAACGATTATGCCTGTTAGGTTGAGGTGAATTATGATGGACGAAATGGTGGAGTGAGAAAGTGGGAGTGTCCCGAGAAAACCCACGAACACGATGTTGTCCGTCTCAAGCTTACTTGCCTTGGGAACGATTCAGGCACCCCACCCCTCAGATAGTTCACTAGGCGGGGTCTCAGTTTTGATTCCCGGTGGGAGAGCTTTTGAAATATTACGTGACCTCGATGTATCTGTGTTCGTGTCCCTGTCGTTCAAGGTTACTGGAAATACCTATAAAACGAGAAAAACCAAATATAATAGAGATAAGTTACGGAGATAATTTCGGTCTTTTTTAAATTTAAACTTGAATTCTCTGGACTATAGTATTTTATCGTGACCGAAATCAGTGTTTCATCGTTAATAAAATATTGGAATCGTAAACGTTTGCAATTTGCTACATAGACGAGTGTTTCTTGACTCTTACTTAAAAGAACCGTCTTAGGGTAGTGGCTTGAGCAATTCGTTTCGGGAGTCAAGGGTCCACGGTTCGAGTCCCTCCGAGGATATTCAGGAAAATTTTATAATTTAGAATGTAGATATTTCTGAAGTATAATAACATGAAAAATAGTCAATTTGTCTCGTTCTTACAATTTAGAATTGAAAGGACATCCTTCACAAGGGAAAAACTAACAACATGACGTCACAGTCTACAATCTCGATTTCTACTGTCTGAGAACTTCGCGTGTATCGCAAACAATTCATGAATACAAACGGGTCATCCTTCAGGCCTAGTATGAGTCATAAATTTGTGTAAAACGTCATTGTGGAATTGTTATTAAGTTCTTCCACTCTTACTGGAAATAAGATTTTCGTTCGCCATTTTCAATACGTTCAGGACATACCCTCTGCATACGTCCCTACTACTAGCTAAATGTTAAAACGGAAAGTTTCGAAGCAAATTTCATGTAGAAAGTAGGGATACAGAACTCACGAGAGACGTAAGAAAATTTGTTTTTAAGTAATGGTTATGCCGGCTAAGCTACAGAAGATTTCGAAGATAAGAATGAAAGAAATATTGGAATAAAGAAAGAGGGAGGAAGCGGAACTCGGAGAAAACCTACACACTGGGTGTTTGTTCAGCATAATGTCCAATAGGCGGGAGCTGGGTGGAAGAGGGTGACCATTAAATTAACAACACTTCAGTAATAATAATAATAATAATAATAATAATAATAATAATAATAATAATAATAATAATAATAATAATAATAATAATAATAATAAATAATGGTATTAAAAGTTTTAAAGTTGCCTATAAATTTGGCAAAACTTACTTAAACGTAGGGATTTCGGAGAAGGGGTTCCGTACCTTCAAGACACAACTCTGCAACTACCCACATTTTAAACAAAAGCTTTCCACTAAAGTTTCATATAAAAAGTATTCTACTGTATGTTTTAAGGAAAACAACTGTAATAAAAATAACTGAATATCACTGAACTGTAAGGCATATAATAAACTATTTTTAGGATATGCAGAGGTAATTATAAATGCTTTGCTACAAAAATACCTACACAGACCATAATTCAATGAGCTCTGAAATACAGAGTAACAAAAAACCTATAAGATTTAGTCTACAGAGCAATTGTTACTTAAAGAATGGACATACACTATCTCGAGAATCGAGACAAGACGAGAAATGTTTACGATACTTTTCGTCTCGTCTCGATTCTCATCTCCAAAGTAAGACGATAATTTGAGTTAGACTTGTCCCATCTCGAATATAAATGTAAATTCTCATTTTGTTGTTTGTTTTACAAACGAGATGGAAAATTCATCTTCTCGTGGGCAGCATTAAACAAAACCAAAATATTCTTGCCAAATGTCATGTTTCTGCTTGTAATGGTATGACCTGAGCGATAATTAGCTCCTAGCTTTTAATCTACTACGAGATAATAAATATTAGTTTATTATTATTACTATTATTATTCATGAAGATTTGATAGTTCAAGTATTGAAACATCCGAGTATTCAAATATCTGAATATAATAAAACGTGTGTCATCGTCGATCAATCGCCATCAGAACTCCTAGAGTAAAAAATACCCGACGTGGATTCGAACCATGAACCTCCAGACTACTGATCCAGCGCCTTGACCACTGAACCACGATCACTACGCGGTAAATGATTCGTCTTTAGTCTCGTTACTTTAGGTTTCTTTGTCTCCGCTTGCAAAGTTGTATTACTTCGTTTCAGAACGTCTTTAGTATTTCTTTTATGATGGTAAAGTGAATTAATTTTCGGCAAAGTTTATATTAATAACTTGAGTTGTTCTTACACCTTTGGTTCACAAGTTTGTTTCTTCTCCACACGAAACCACAGATATGACTGATTTAATTCTCATACTCTGCATTTGTTTCAAAGCAGTTGCCATTACCTGATCAATGATTTATATCCGCCACGATACATTGTAACTAAGTTACAAGAGGTTTATGTCCTATCTGAACAGTGCATTCACCGAGTCAACTTTTGGAATATCCCATTAAGTTAGCTTTCAACGTAGCTAAATAAAAGGTTTGTAAATGAGTACATAGAGTTCTCCGTAGCGGGATGGATAGTCATGGTACGATATTTACAATGTTCGTGATTCGTAACCCGTCTCGGAAGTTTCAGATTTTTTAAACTCTTAATTCCTCAGTTCTCAAGATCTTTCTCTGCCTTCGTAATCATCTGATGCTCTTCACCTTAATTCGACAACTTCTTAATGCGATCCTCGCAGTTCGAAACTTTCCCTTCTTCTGTTTCACAAAATTACAATTTTCGTCATAATACGAACGCTGTCGGACCATTTTCCCCAATTCTAAATCTGTGTATATAAATCATCCCTCTCCGTCTCCATACTTGAATCTCTCTCTCTCTCTCCCTCTCTCAATGTCGCCCAAGAACTAATATGGCTTGAGATCAAACCTTCGACTCTTGAAACCAAATGTAAACTGTCTAGGTATGTGCTATCGTGACTCCCTAGTTTTTTCTTTTTACTAAAAGCAGTGTTTTTTAAGATTTTATTGGTGTGTGTGTGGGGGGGGGGAGATTCTGTGCCGACATAAGATTTTTACCTTTTTATTAGTGTATTACTATACATTTGATCAAACAATACGTATTTATGAAGCTCAAAGGAGGGGAAATTATACCCTACTGTCCTGCCCAAATGACACCCCTGGAACATTTGCTTGCAATTACTGAAAAGAAATGAAATGAATCATTGAATAACACTCATTTCTGTCAATAGATATTTTACAGCTTTGTGCGTGCATTACAGATTTTAGGAAGCACAAAACCTACTTCCGTTATTAGCAATTTCCATAGATTTCTTAGGGAGCATCTTACTAGCTTCCAGTCTTTAAAGAAGGGAAAGAATGGAACTCAAGGTCTTTATGAAGCTCTGGGACCATTGGGGGACTTTTTTTTATTTAGGCTTTTAAAAATATTTCAGAACAAACCAATAGAAAAGACTGTTTTAAAGTTATAACGTTGTAAACTTGATTCCTGTTTCTTTTTCTGCTGAATGGAAAGAGTGTACAACGTCATACGCATTGCTTTAGACAAGGACAGGTGGAGGAGGGGGAGGAGTTGGATTGGATACTAGAATCAACTAATCGATTGAGACATGTATTTCTGGATACATAAGAAAGCGGGGCAAGAGCTTGTTATGAATTTGGACTTAGAATTTGTGTAAGAATTTCTATGCCGCGAACTGTACAATGCACAGAACTTTTTTCTCTGTGGCTGTGTTACGTGTATTTTCCCATCTAAAATCGCTAAAAGTTTTCACCCATAAAAAATTGACACAATCGATCGTCCTGGAATTTGGAAATTTGGATTCTGTGTTACAAAATACATCGGTAGACAAAACTTTTTTGTGTGTTGCTGTGTTATTATTTGTTAATCAGATTTCAGAAGTTCTATCATTTCCATCTTTCTGATAATGTGTTATTTCTGTGGCTTGTGAGTTAGATTAGGGCAAGGTTTAAACGCGTTAAAGTATATATGGTAACTAAATTTGTTATTTAGTGACTTTTAAATAACCTTACGCTACTATGCAAGTACTAAGATAATCTAGATTTACAGTGTTCAAAGTGGTAGCACAAATGATTTTGTACCACGTACCTACTTCTGCAAGTACACAAGTTAATATTCACATAACATTGCGCACTGAGAACTCATTGTATATTAAAACTGAGGGATTGTATATTAGCTTTTACAGTAAACTTTGTGTACTACTAATTTTTCATTTTGTTCCATTTAGGATATGAATAGTTCATCAAATATTGATTCTGAGAAAAAAAAAAACATTACTATGGTTTATACCCTTCAAGTTCCTTGTGATTTTTTCTTTTCTTTACTTTTTAAAGTGAAAGTTACGTTTGTGCACACAATTCCAATGAGAATAACTGGAATAAACTTAAAACTAGAATTAAGAATATATATATGATCAAATCATTTGTAAAAGTAGTTTAACGTTCTAATCTAAAATTCCTCCTTATTAGTACCACATTTAATAAGCTTAACTTTAAAATATTTCTATTTTATCATACTTATTGTATCTATTTTAAATGACGTTTTCGATGTATGCACAATTAAGGCATTACGAAATAGAACTGGTAACATAGAATATGGCTATATGATTTTAACAAACGTGCCTCAAATTAAAATTAAATATTGCTACTCATTCAGTCGTGTTTTAAGGAACAAAAGAAATAGAAGAAAAACATGGAAAATATTAAAAGAGAATAAGAACAAACAATAGTTTTTAGTGCTTTTGTAAACGAGAAACTATGTACGCGAGAACAAAGGTAAATACAATACGTTATTATTTTCAAACACGATTTCTACATTGGAAAAATAAAAAAAAAAGATGCAAAACATGAAATATATCTCATACCAAATAGAACTAATACTTGCAACATTCATGGAACATTCAGTCAGAGTCAAACTCGCAACTTGCTCAGAGTTGTCTGACCACTTGTTTACAAATAGAACATTCAGACATATGGCGAATTCTCAAGCATCTATTCTGTGGATTTCCAACAAGAAATCTTAGTTCTAGTACTCTCTAAAAGAAGATCTTCAAGGAAATTGTGATTACACGATATTGAAGGATGATGGTTAGGACACTTGTATTGAGTATCTGCAAAATAAAATCTATTCAACTTCTAAACTTTATTCTTTATATGAACATCCATTTCTCATCTTGCTATGAACAGATGTAACTTTTGCAAAGTCAGCTCAATCTGCGATGATCTCACAAAATTATATTTTGTTTTATTTTTAGTTTGACGTCCCATCTTTATGTACTCCGAGATTAAGATATATTGTTATGATAAGAATGAGTAAAATGATGGAATAAAGAAAATGGAAGGAAATGGAAAAAATCACTCACACGGTGTTTGTTCACCACAAAGCCACTTGGACACAACGGATCGACCCAGGATCTCCACGCATTAGAGGTGAGTTCTCAACCATTGAACCGTGCAACCCCTAGGCAATTGTTTAGTTTACTAATAAATGAAATTATACACATACTACTAAGATTGTAACTTTGTAATTTAGTCCTTTCACATCAGTAAAAAAAAGAAATCAATAATATAAATAATCTTTTAAAATATATCTTGTTAAAACTACTATATATATATATATATATATATATATATATATATATATATATATATATATATATATATATATATATATATATAAAACAGAATTCCTAACTGACTGACTGACTGAATAAATGACAGATTGATCAACGCCCAGGCCAAGCCAATTAAGTTAGAAAGACAGGTCATAGTACTCGTTATGTAAGGTCTCACTAACGAAATATTTTTCGAAATGCGACAAAGAAGGAGGGGAAGAGGAGTGGCAATTGCTATCTTAAAATGCCCATATTTCGTAATCTCTGAAGGTTAGAAACATGAAATGTATGAAACTGATCAAATTATGTGAGTGGAAGGCTTAAAAAATCCAGCAATGATGAATTCAAAAATGTTGCTACATCGGAAATAGAACTTTCATTTGAAGTTCTGGAGCAAGAATTTCTATGTCGGCATTAAAAAGATATTGAAAAATCTTCATGTTTGCAATTGCATCAAACTCTAAAACATGAGCTCAAAATTTATTTTCAAAGCACCCAAAGCTTCAATTGCAAAATCTACAGGAAATGAAGTTCAGTTTTCTGACTGAATGCTTGGCATGTATTAAAATGCATGAAACAATTTTCTTTTCAATTGGAACTGAAATGAAACATTTTTTGTCGAAAGGAATTAATGTGAGTGTACAAATCAGGCAGAAGCTGATTTATTAGTTGCAGTTTTAAGTTAACGTCATTCATATATTTAGTTACATCTGTAAAAAAAAAATGCTAATTTCCACAACCACTCATTGCTGTGTAACTCAGCCAGAGGACGATTCTTTTCATCCAAGAAAATTTCGATTGTTGTTCGGGGGTCAAAAAATTGCGTTAGAAATTCTCTGCAGCTAAGTCAACGTACTGACGTATAATATGGTAAGTTATTTTTTCCAATCTCTTAAATAAACTCCCGGAATTGAGGATGATTGAACGCCTTTTCCGTACAAAGACACTGGATGAAGATGAAACGTACTTACGGTAAAAGGTTTTGAACCATCGTCATTTTGTACGGCCTTTGATAAGACAGTACCGACACTATCACTTTTCTATATTATTTCCACCATTAGTAGTATTACACTTTAATTATTTACATTGAAGATCGTTTTTTTGAACAGCATTTTCAACTCTTTTAAAAATATCTTCTCGAGTGATCATGAAGTTAATGCTTTGAATGTCAAGTTCTTCATACACTTCATAACTTTTATGTATTCTTCGAATGCAAAGTAACACCTGAGCAGCATATGAAACATATGAGTTATATAGAGTCAAAGAAAACCACTCTAAATTTCGATTTTTGTCAGACAATTCAGTGTGAGCCACAGTGTTTGTTGAAAAACTGATATTTCTTCTAGACTAGAGACCAGGGTGCGAATAACCGGGGGGGATGAGGGGGATTTTACCCCTCAATCACATTTTGTCCCCCCCAAAGAAGTCAGCTGAAGTATTCCCACCGGGGATGCTCGCTTTCCCCCTCAAACTATGCTTAGTATAACTCCAAATTTCACTGATTTTTGTTATTTCTTGTAAATTTAATCTTCTAGCTGTATTTCGAAATGATCGATGTAAACAGTTCAGTTTTGGTCATTTCTACTTACCACCTAATTACCCACTATTTTCAACGTTGTTTAGTAGAACTATATTATTATGACTACGGTTGTTACTTGCAACTGTACCTTCGCACCCTTCAGTTCGTCATCGTTTGTGAATTTGAATGTACTAATTGCGTATAACAAAGCCACACATAGATTTATAAATGTTCTTAGCGGTTGGCCAAGAAGAAGTAAACAAATAGCTTCTTCTACCATACTTGGCGAAGTTCGGATATGTCATATTCATCCTCTATATTTGTATCGATTATCATCTTATTTTAATTTTTGTTATAACATGTTATTTCATTTTCCAGTGTACTCTTTGTTAGCACATGGTCTTCATTCCCTAGTAGGTTGTGTGTATGCAACTCAAAAGTTGCATTTAATTTGTGATAATTAGCATAGTAATCACTGCTTTTACAGTTTACGGAAATGAACTTTTGAAACTGTACTCAAAATCTGAGATATAGGTATTCTCTCGTAAGTATATGTTAACGTACACGCTGGGGGATACGCTCCTAGTGAGCAGACATGTTAATGAAGGTGATTTTTAGGTGAATAAGCGAATAATTCAAGATTTGTTTCAGCATTTGTTAATACGACTGGTTCTCCGTGTCATTGTCCGTGTCTGAATAAGCATTTCAACTGGAGCGGTTTTTTTTTAAAGTTAAACCTTCATTTTTCCATCTTTTCGCTGTACAGTTTGCTGTCCACGCAATTAATGTTGTCTGAAAAACTTCAGTGTAATGTTTTACTTTATTTGAATAACGTAGCCAATAGTGAATCAACTCATCTTCAACCTAACAGTAAAGTAATTTTTAAGTGTTGACTTTCCGTGCCCATCACGGAATCGATATTTGGAGAAAAAAAAGTCGTGATGAGCACAGCTTTAGCGGGAAGAAGAAGCACAAGCTCGAAATTTGAATTGAGAGATTTTAAATATTTGGCCTTCGATTTGACCTTGATGTGAGAAATCGGGACCAGCAACAATCCATTTCTTATTTGATAGGCTAATATCTAGATTTTCTTCTTTTTTTTTTTTTTAATGTCCGGTTTAACTGATAATTTTAGTGGTTTTCACAAGACTGAAGTAGGTTTCTTTTCGCAACCTGTATGTATTAATGCAAAGTGGAAGCTTCAATATGAGTGGAAAAATTAACATATGCTTGTGATCATGGCTATCGCTCAAGCCGAATTATTAACTAAATAAACCTTAGAGAGCTACGGGGACAAGAGTGAGTACAACATTAAAACACGTTCAGAAAGGTTTAGTGGGGTGTGTGTATGTCAGACAATATATATGTGCATAGTTATTGTCGGTAGATTCATTAAATTAATAAATCTCTTATTTATTACAGATGTCACACACACACACAAACACACACACACACACATATATATATATATATATATATATATATATATATATATGGGGGTAAGGCATTTATTTTGTCTCATTTTGAAATTTGAACCTTCAGACTATGTCCTTTGGCCTAATTTTATCCCCCCCCCCCCCCAATATAGATTATCTAATTCGCACACTGCTAGAGACATTTCTTCTGCTGCTGCAATCATGCAATTCTTGATTAATTCGACGTCAGTAAATGTTTTCTATGTTTCACTACTGAATGAGTCACACGGAAACTAGCACGAGTTGCTGCTTCTTGTTCAGCATTTACTTCCTTATTAAACAACAATTGCTGAGATATCAACTCGCTTTTAAACGATTCATACTTTTCCTAACTAAGCTTCCTGCAAATTTGGAGTAATTCTGAAAATGTTTAGTCGCACAATGACGTTTTATATTGTATTATTTGAGAACTGATATTATTTCGTTGCAAATTACACACTGTCTCTTATTCTTATTACTTGACTCACGAAATATTGATATACCCATTGTTCTGAATAAATAGAATGCACTGGTTTTGTTTGCCCACAATTAAACACACTGTGTTTTCACTAAGAAACTATAGTCACAAAACACACTGGTTGCACTAATTTCTCTTTTCAGATCGCACTTGTGGTTCCGAACTCAAAATTTGGAACTGTCCAACTTCTGGTTGTTTCTCGTATATATGACACTAGTCCTGCGTGCGTGGAACATATTCGAAAATACTCGAATCTTCCAGACAAGCGACCATGCAGCAGAATTTTTCTAGAAAATGGTCTAGTTCTGCTACTCGCTACAAGATGGCGCTGTATACTTCGACTAACCAAGCATAATTGACATTTCACGTAATTCCGCTGCTCCCCATACAATGACTCTGGAGGTATTGTATATTAGCATTATAAGCTTCTTGGTCCTTTGGATTTGATGGAGAAGTCAGTGTTACTCTTAAGCTAAAACGTTTGGAGATCTTTATTCTAATAGTCGTGGAGTAATTTAACGTTAGGATCTCTTGAACGCAACTAAGAAGGATATTAAATCAGTAATGGCTGACCGACACATTTTGAAAGCAGTTCAAATTAAAGGTGAAAAGTCAAATGAATTGCTTCCAATACAGTTAAGCTTGTTACTTTGATTCTACCTACGCTTCCGGTATATGTAGTAAATATTATTATTCTCTTCGTTGCTTTAAGATTTTAGGAGTATCAACATGTTATGATCTGCTGTTTGTGCTAATTGTGTCTAGGTAGATCATGGTATGAAGTTGTCCACAACACCAAACTCTAACGCCAAGGGCGTCTCTGGCATGTTAAAATGAGGGGGGGCGGTTAGAATGCTAGTAAACCCCAACTAAAGTTACGTCAAAATTATGAGTAAACTGGAATCTACTTTACTAATGGCATCCGCTCTTTCTACCTTTAGCAACACAATTCATCATAATTTTCCTCCATTATTGATTGACTACTTGCCGAAAAAAAAAGTTATATATAATATGGTTCTCAGGTACTTTCTTCACCTTGACATTCCTACAGATAAATTCCTGCTCAGTGTTCTTAAACGCATTTGTAACATTGTAGTTTTATACTGCTCATATATTTTGATTCTTTAGCTAACAAAATCTTAACTCTCTGAAAGAAGTCTTACAGTGACACTTGATTTGATTGGAAATTTCGAATTTTTGATTTTCATTCTTCTTCTGTATTCTTAATAAACTCAAAAGGTACATTATCTACCTTTCTGTTCTTCATTTCGCTGTATGTTTTTGAACTTGTCCAATGAACCATCCTAGTTTACTTCGTTTTCCGTTTTAATGTCTAAAATGTACAGTTTATTCTTGCTGTCACCCGGCTCCTCAATGTATTCTTTCTATCTTCCTCAAACTCAATCCGCTCATTAAACACTCATTTCTATCGTTAGTTTCTATATTGTCATAGTAGTTGTCCCTTGCTGCCCTTCTACAGTATTCGCATGAAATTTACTCTCATATATACTATTCAAATTTCTCTATCTTTTAAAATTCCTCTTGTCACCTTCTCTTCTATTGTATATTTCCCTGTCTTTGTTGATTCTCCTTCTTAACTCGCAGATAAACTTTCTATATATCCTTTCTTTCCCTTCTCCAGTCTCCCTTCGTCATGGAAACCAATTGTTGGTGGTTAAGCAATGAAAAATAGTGTGTCTGCAGCCGAAACTACTCTGAATAACCAAGAAGCGTAACTTAGAAAAAGGAAACCCTTCTTTGAAAGTGACAAACGTCAGGCGGACCTTCTAATCTCCTTAACCTAATGTTTAAGAACAAACATAACTTTAATTTGTTCTGCCTATGTTTCCATTTCTTCCATATAGATTTAAATACTTTCAGCATTGATCCATTTATTTCGTACTCGAAATATTTCGGGGGGACGCGTTTCTGTCCGTGTCTAATGGGTAAACTGTGAGAGTGATCATTTGATATGTCTAGGGGTTGTCCGGATTTCCTGAGAAAGAATAGCTCATGGTTGTTGAAAAAAAATCTGCTGAAATTCGTATGGAAAGTGAAATTTGTATTCGAAAGTGAAACGTATCGAAGAGAGCCTTCCGACCACAGTCTCCTTTCCGTTTTCATCAGCAGTCACTATTTCATGGAAGTCTGTTTCATAAAAACGTTATCCATGGCTTTGGATTGGATATTGTAACAAAAGAAACACTGATTAAAGCTTCAACACCCACTGTATTTTAAACTATAATGTGTTACAGTTTCAGATATCTAACATATCCTTCATCAGACACCATAAAACATAAATGAAGATACAGACATATATCTATATAGTCATTCTTATGAAAAAAATCTAAATTCTATTGGTTGAAGCCTTTAGTTAATCCGGTAGATTCCCGTGTAAATTTTTCAACCAATCACGTTCTGCCATTTTTGGTCCTCTAGAAGAAGCCAAGGAAGTGTTAAGGAGAGTGGATCTTAGTGGAGGCAGAACACTTATGTTCAGTCTGGTAGTTAAGGCTATGTTCCCGAGACTTAGTAGAGAATCGATAATATAAGATCTTCACTATTATAGATGAAGAGATGGGGAGTAGTAGTATCAAAGGATGGACAAAAGAGAAGGTATTTAAGGTTTTGAAGGTACTATGGAAAAACAGTTAGTGTATAATAGGGGAAAAGGTGGTAAAAATAAGACAAGGACTAAGTATAGGTTCGAGGTTGAAATAGTTATGAACAAATGGGAGAAAAAGGTGAGAGAAGAAGGGGTAAGAGCTTAACCGTGTTTTGTAGGTATGTGGATGAGTGTCTAAGCTTGTGAAAAGGGACTAGGAGACAATTAGAGAAGTTCAAGGATAGTGTGGAGGATATTTGACATGGAGTTGGAAGAAATTGGAAGAATAAACTTTTTAGACATGGCCATAATTAAACAAGGAGAGAGGCTGGTTACGAAGTGGTATCAGAAGGAGTGCTCAGCGGGGGTGTTCTGCCATAAGAGGGGCGACATGGATAGGAGTAGGAAGATGAATTTCGGAACCAATATGATAAAAAGAATAGAAATGCTGAAGGAAGAAGAGGGAGGAAGAAAGGCGAGCATAGAGAAATTCTACAGATAGTTGGAGAAGGAAAGAATAACGCAGGAGGAGAAAGAGAGGGAGAGAGAAGAAGGAAGAGGATGAGAGCGCAAGATAGCATAGTGTAGAAAGCATGGGAGAAGAAACGGAGAAACTGAAGAAGTTATTGAAGAAAAGAGGGATCAGAACTTATAGATGGAGTAGAGAAAATGTATTGAGATCAATAAAGAAGAAGAATAGAAAAGGCACCAGAAAGATTAATGAAGTGGAAGAAGGGTATGTATGGGTCATCTACAGGGTATGGTGTGGGGACTGTTATATCATTTATAGGAGAGAGGGGAAAGAGAATGAAAGAAAGGATAAAACAACATAAAGATGATGTGAGAAGGAAGAAAGATACCAATACGATAAATAAACATGTTAAGGAGACTAATCATGAAATTAACTTGGATAAGACGGAAGTATTGGAGATAGACAAGAGAATATTAAAGAAGTGGAAAGAAGCATATTGGATAAAGAAGGTAGGAAGAGATAAGCTGATGAACTGGACAGAGGGCCTATTAACGAATTATGGCAAAGAATTTTGGATAGCGTAGACAAGATGAAATTGAGAAGGCCCTTATAAGGACCAAAATGGCGGAATGTAATTTGTTGGAAAATTGATATAAGAACCTACGGGATGGCTGAAGGCTTCACCCAATAGAATTTAGAACTTTTCATAAGGCTTTCCTTACTTTCTTACATATATGTCTGCATCTTCATTTATGTTCTACAGTGTCTGATGAAGAATATTCTAGATATCCGAAACTATAACACATTATAGTTTAAAATACCGTATGTGTTGAAGCTTTGGTTAGTGTTTCTTTTGTTACAAGTCTGTTTCAATCAAAACAAGATACCTTTTCATCCAAATATCGTTTACAACAGGAAAGACTGTCCCATTCGAAGACTGATAATTTTTAGTAGCGTTAGTCGTAAGCTAACACCGACTTATCGCCACTGACCATTCTTTGCTTCAAATAAACAAAACCAAAATATATGCTGATGCCGTAGTGTCCTTGTTCTCCCAGAGGAAGCCAAAATCTCCATCTTTTTGCATTCCACTTCCAAGTTGACTAAAATCTAATATATTGCAAGATGAACTGATGGATAGCGAGTCGACGATAATTAGTACACGAGACTAGATTCGCCGGAAACATTAACCTTTCGAAACATGACACTTTTTCAATGGAATATCAACGGCTGACGTAGTCACCTTGAAGAATTAAAACAATTGGTCTCGGGCTACTCACAAGTAACTGTCTGATTGCAGGAAACACATTTTCATGCTACATAATCTTCTACTTTATTTTGTTAAACGTCTTACATATATGAAAAGGTCTGTTATTGATGTCTTGTATTCTCAACATAAGAGCATAGTTTTTCGATTGCAAGCAGTTTTGAACGAGGTATCTTCCATCGCCCGTTCACAATTTGTTTATTATTTTCTCATTATGATGCAGCCGTTCAGGTATCCGATCTCATTCATATTTACAATCAATTTGAGACATCGATGTAGATTAGAGTTGTGTCACGTGATTGATCTCCTCCGGGCCCTACATCTGACGTCTCCTATGTTGATAAACCGTTTTCACAACCTAAACGTGACACTTTGTGGTTCATTGATGGCTCGTGCTATTTCTGTCTGTGTGCCACTTCGTTCAATCGCCCGATAGTGGGACTCTTGATAAACGCATTTAAATGACATCTTTGTGCCATATTCCTGTTCTCTATTGGAACATTGAACTCGGCACACCTTCCGCAGTGTTCAAGCACTAGTGTTTGATTTCTTCTTACAGGGAGCTACGCTGACACTTGCCACAGCTAGATGAATAAATCTCAAAAGCAATACGCGCCACCTACCACACCGTGACACTCTTACCGCCTTTATATACTACTTCTCGTTTTATGCTTAAGTTTTGTACACGAGTGTACTTGTGGATTTCGCAAAACCCAATATCAGTAAATACGTCTGTTAAAGCGAAGTAAAGTTGCCCTATAGGACAAGAATTGAAAGTATCTTGTCTTAAAACAAAGAAAACTAATTGACATTCTAGCAAATGAAAAGGATGTCATGTCACGGAAAATTTGTTTCTATTGACATAGGTTTGTCTCGTCTAATATATCGTTACAAAAATTATTTGTTGTCTCGTCTCGTATGAAACCTTAACACGAATGTACGTAACGAAGACGTTATGGTTTGAAGTGAGCCATAGTTTGTTCTTGTGCATGCTGTTTTTGTAGTTAAATTCACAGTCTATTCCCTTAATCCAATCCCTTAATTTACATCTCTTAATGTACACCCTTGCTTAAATAAAATCTGGCTCCCAATTCTCTCGGAAAATCTATATATTCTCAATATCCATCATATTGTTCACCTTAGTGATATCTATTCATGGGTATGAGGTGTGATCACAAACGGTAAATTGTTTTATTATATTACAAACAAAGTAATAAGCTTTCATCAAACAAGAATCAATCTTCTTCAAAATACTCCCCTCCGCTTGCGATGCACTTATTCTAATGTTGATTCCACCATTGGAAGTACTTCTGGAAGTATTCTTTCTTCAGGGTCTTCAACTGCGCTGCCGTCACCCTTTCAATGTCAGCAACGTCTTCCTTCTAGCATGCTTTTGATTTTTAGGAAGAGATCTAGAAAGTTAGGGGAGATAAACGGGCAAGTATATATTTTTTTCGGCCAAAGGCTCGTGGTTATCAATCGAAAGTCGGGAAACGAATTTTGCACTCACGCTTCTCATTTGCAAATAGGCGTTACAATACTTTGCTTGAACCCGTACAAGATCTCTAGTTCTTCTGATTGCTCTGGAATAGACATCCGCGTGTTTGAACGAATCATTAGTGCCATTTTGTATCAGACTATATTTCTCATCTGTTATAGAACCTATTTCCATCCGTTACGGTTTGAGTTTTATTACTTCTGTTGTCATTAAAATGAATTTTAGTCATTGGCCCCGCCAAAGATAATCTGCACCCGAAAGCCTTTAGCAAAAGACACAGATTACTCCTAATGTAAATATGTACCTAATACTTCGTAACTTTTCTTATTTTCCTGGATATTATATGTAAATTAGTTTAAGTACTCACTTTATGTAATTTTGTTTTTAAAATGGCGGACGCTTCATGTTATAAGCATCTATGTCAAGATTCTACCATCTAATAAATTTCGTATGCACATCAATGGATCTAGTAGATCTAATTCCATTCTTTGTTTTATATTTAAAGAGAAGAAAAGAAACTTCCCTTTTTAAAATATAGTTACTGTGTGGTATAAAAAATTCAGAAAAGTTAATATTATTAACTTATACAGATTTGAAATGTAACAAACTGTAGAAATATTGCAATATACTTGGTTTGTAGTAAACCAGCAGAACTTTCAATTAATATTTAATCTGATTTGTGCTTGTTCTGTTGACGCGGTGTGTACTATAGACGAAACGTGTAGTTAGATATGTTCTTCCGTGAATCTTTCGATCTGCTTATTCATCTGATCTCTGTATATATAAATATTGTTGAAGATCTTGCAGAGTAAGATTCATATACCAATCAATACTTGATGCAGATTTACTATACGGATCTACATATTGGTAAGATTTATAGAACAAATGTCTAATATTTTAATAGACTAGTATGTAATTAATCTAAATATATTGTGTTCTTATCTGTGACATGCGTGTCTACATAAAAATACATGGCTTAAGTTCCAAAGTTAGTCGTCCGTTTCTAGCAAAAGTTTTAAAATTTACCGGTAAAAAATGGATAATTTAATCCTTTGTGTGCTTGTTAATATGTAAGGAGAGCAAACATTTGTTTATTCTTTTATATATATTATATATAGGTTCGAGGCCGTAGGCCGAACAAACGCGGTTGTCTGTGAATAGCCACCAGTTGCCAAAGCCTAATCTATCCTATATAACACAACCTTGTGAACATTTTAAATTCAGTAACTGTGATTGGATTTTAATGATACTTTGCTGATACATTAAGTGCCTTAATACCGCGGTCCAGTTCGACGATGAGTGTCGTTGGTGCAAGGGAGAGCTAACCCCTTACCATATAGACCTGGCAATGATCATGGAGTTAGAAAGATGGAACAAACGCCACTCGTAAGCTTTTGCACAACTGAACAGAAACTAAAGCAGGTCTAATTGCTGCACCATGCGTAGTTTCTGAGATCTAGCATAGAACATATAAAAACATTCATTTTTTTCGGGCTACAACCATCGTTACGCACATGCCTTATTCTCGTTTCTACCATGTCCTCACTTTTTCTCCATGCAATATCAGTCATGATTTTTTTTTTGCAATAGTTTATTCACATACAAAATTACTTTGTGGCTTAAAAAACAAAAATGGACTCAAAATCACAAACTTCAACTTTCGGACCCCCACAAATATATGGTACCAGTAGTATCATAGCTGTGTATATTTATGCAGACTCTTTACATGCAATAGTATTCAGCACAAAACTTATGAATCCCTCACTTTATGCCATTCCAAAATACAACCCCTTTAAACGTGTACTTTTCAGTAGTTTTTCTGGTGACTTCACATATTGGTTTGCAACCCTGCATATTTATTCAGAAACAAAAGTTTATATTCTCCGTGTACCTCAGTCTCTCCTGTAAACTTCGTTTTTGTTTGGTGTTTGCCTGATTCGTACGTCCTGAGCAACTGTAGTTTTCATAACCGCTTGCAAATGCGAAAATTGGCACTCCACCGGCAACAAAGATGGCAGCCATTCAGGAACACTTTGACACACAACGTGAATGATGTTATTGACCTTCTTATACACAAGGTTCATCGCACTCCAATTTATATAATTTTCGGAGGTGGAGAGCAATCTGCTCTTGATCACTTCGTATGGATTGACCCATTTTCGTAAGATCAACTTATTTATGCTTGTAAATATTGTTTTTTTTAAAACCTGATTTCCCCCCCTTCCCAAATCCAAAATTATCCAAAAAATGCTCATAATCAGCAGTAAAATAGATGAGCTGCTTCTTAAATAGAAGTAAGTAATCGTCCCAGAAGCCAAAAATCACTATTTGTTTCCATTCCGTGGTAATTTGTTTGCAACAGAACATCAAGAAATAAAAAGGAAATAATTTTTCTTTATTCTTCATCAGTTTTATAGGGTGGCTGACAGAATAGATAGATAAGGGAAAGCAGGCACAGGAGAAGGCTGGCTTCGGGACGAGTATAAGGACACATAGGGCATCAGGTCGGAATCAACCTTTAGGATTCAGGCGTCTGGACAGATATCAAGAATCCCAGCATCAGGTCAGCAAAAGCACAGACGCCCAATCAGACAGACATATAATATGTCGTTGTAAGACTTCTCCTTTCTTCCTTGTAGAAAGAACTGAAAAAGAAATACTAACTGTTTGTGGATGTGCGAACAGAGGCGTTCGTGAGGTAATTCACACCGGTAAAAATGAAGTTTTTTCGTTTGAAAGTGAAAGAAGAAAACTTTCGTAATGTACTAATTGTTGTATACAACAATTAATACATTAGATAATTTTGATTTTTCCAGTTTCATGCGATAAACAACTTTTACTAGTGTGACTTCCCTCTCGAGCCACCTCTGTGTATAAACAATATTTGTGTGTGTGTGTGCGATATATAGACATAAAAGATACTGTACTTGAAGCCTATGAACAAAAGCACACTGAAAGACTTAAGGTTGGTGTAAAGGGACAAGTTTTGTCAATAGATGTTACTACAGTCTTCGTATCTCTCTCATGTATTTTTTACCTTTCACGAAAATTTACAATTTCTCTTACAAATTTTAACGTACAGACTTCAAATTTTTGGAGAAGGAACTTCATAACCTATCGAAGGCAACAATCCGTGCCGATTTCTTATTTAAAATGTTCTTAATTGTTGAAACAGTTATATTGTTAAGGATTTGGATATCCCTTTCAATAAACAAGCCATTTCAACAATGACGAAAATTCTAAATAAAAAATCGGCACGGATTGTTGTCTTTGATAGGTTATGAAGTTCCTTCTCTTAAACTTTGAAATCTCTAGGTTGAAATTTGTAAAAGAAATCGTGAATTTTTGTGAAAGGTAAAAAATACATGAGAGAGAGATGCGAAGACTGTAATGACAACTATCGGCAAAACTTGTCCCTTTAAACTAACCTTAATATGAAAGAACGTGAGACGAGATCAAAGTATTGAGTATGTATTAAGAGAAAGAGAAAATATTCTGGTGAAAAGAAACTGGAGACAGTGTGGTCGGTGATTAGGATGATGATGGTGGGGGTAAGAGTTACGATTAATAAAATTTCTTACCTACTATAACTTATCTATTTAAGTAATTTATTTATTTATTTAATTAATTAATTTATTATTTTTAGTTGTGTTGACCACACTGTCTCCACTCTGTTACCAGTTTTTATTCGTCGTTCTCCACTAGTTTAGATTGCAGCTGTTGTATCTATTAGGTTCTTTCTACTAGGCTACCGTTTTGTGTATACAATGTGCGCCCTGTTCAAATTTTTATTTCCTCGATATTGCTCATACTTTAACCTGATAACACGTTCTTCCATCATAACATTGTTGCAGAATATTCATTATGGTCAATAATGACACTTTTTCCTTCATTTTTTCAGTATTTTCTATATTCTGATGGATAGACGTCTTGATTGAAGCTGCAGAAAAGGAAACACATACTATTGAACATGTGTGAATTGAGAAGGGTGTAATTATTATTATAGTGTGCGAATGAAATAGTAATAGAACAAATGTAGATTGAGGAACCAATGATTGTTTCAATAAAGAGAGAGTATGAAGAAGTAGAAACTGTTGGATACAGAGAAAGGAGAACGAAGACATTCAACACGTATTGAAGAAAAGAAAAGGATTGTTTGAAGAAGAATCCGAAAGCAGAAGAACTATCCGAACAAGACAAGTCATTGTATAAAAGTCTGTAAATGCTACAATACCCATTCGGATAGCTGCGCGTGGTCCCTCGCTGCATCAGTGTCTGTGGTGATGAGGAATGTAGGCATTTGGCTGTGCGTACGTGTATATGTTGTGTCTACTAATTCATCCGACCAAACATCCACACTCCCATCCTTTCTTCTTCCAAGGTCCCCTCAATCCATCCATCTGCCCGTTTCCCCCTTACCAGACTATCTGCTTAGCGGCCCAAACAGTCGTTCTGTCTGCCAGTCTACTCTCCTACCTGCCCATTCAGTCACCACCGATCTTCCTAGAGATCCTAGGAAGATTTGTGGTAGACATACCCCATCCCTTTATTGATCCAGCTATCTGACTTGATCAAAGCCCCCTCAATTTTTTTTTGTACATTTATCATTTCTTTTTTTTTTTCTTTCTTTTTTCTCAATCAGATATGAATTGATAGAATACGTGATAACACCATTTTCTCTTTCTGGTCCACAGGTTAAGACAGCCGTTCAGTTTTTGATGATTTGATGAAAAGCAAACAAGTTGTACTTAGTATGTGTGGCATCATCTCAGTTACCGGAAGTAATTTGATGATTATCACAAGGAAGGCCCATTTTGAAACGTCCTTAATATATGGTTATGTACTTGTTTGCATGTTTTCTTTGTGAAGATTTAACAGTTAAGTCTTATTTTCAGATGGTTTTATCTGGATGACGAAATAAAATCACTCCAAATGCAAATCCATAACGTGTTAGTGAGGTATCCACATATAAAGAAGTCTTTGTTTATCAAGAATCCACATTGTAGCAACTCGTACTGTTGAGATGCATAGTCCTATTGTTGTTGGTCTTTAGCATCACATACGGCCGCTATGATTCCACATATTTACTATCCAAAGGCAAAACACTTCACTGAATTTTGGGGATTTGTTGGAACCAAACACAAGAAATGCAAATCGTTGATTATAATAGTTAAACAGATAATAGATTTTCGTTTCGTTGTGTGCTTCAGTCCTTATTAAAGACACCAAAAGCGATTTGTTGCTTTCCAATAGATAATTGCATTTTGCCGATATGTAGTTTTAACTTTGCCAAATTTCACAAAACCAGAAATCTTCCTCCATAACTTATAATGCGCATCACAGAATAGAATCACTTGCAAAATGTAGGTGTGAATAAGAATTTTTCTGAAAAATATATTTAATTGTCCTTGTTGAATAACATCCGTAAACACTTCGGTCTACATTCCATATTGTATTTACATTTGACACTGTGTCGTCTGTGATTTAGTTCGATTGTTATAGTCCACATCTGATTATTTTGAACTTGGCTAACTTGACTGAATAAAAGATACAGTTAGTGCATTCTGATTTGATAACATTGAAACCATTTCCTTCTGACACCATTCACATGATATAACATTTCATTCTCTAGAGAAGAAAGCTTATTCAGTAAAAGTTAAAACGTAATTTAGTAGAAGTGTTATCTGGCGGTTGTAGCTAATCTTTAATTAAGATAAAACACTTATCTCGAGGAAACACCTTTGTCCAATAAGCGATACCTTTGGTTTCCTGTTGAGAAAGAAAGGCTTGTATGAATCTTTAAAATAATAACAATAAAATAAAATGCACAAAGCAATATTATTTTTGAAAATACTTAATGAATACTTGGAAATCATGTTGTTTGAAAATTCTAGAAAAGAAAAGTTATCACTTCAAGATTTTTCCAGAGGTCTTTAAGAGTATCTTATAATGAAACAATGATTTTAGTCTCCTGCTCTCTCAAAATACTATATAACGATTCCTCTATAACACATTCTGATAATCATTATGATCTTGGTGTCATCTTATGATTCGAAACTCTCGTTCTTGACCATATCTCCTCAATAGTTTAGAAATCAAAGCGTATGTTGGAGTTTCTTTACCGATTCACTGCACTACGCACTATGGCAGCATTAGCAACATTCTATAAAATTCTAATGGCGCTCAAGATCGAATACTGCTCTCCCATATGCGCCATGGCCGCACCTACTCATCTTCTAGACTTGAGTCTGTTCTCTATTTCTTTATTGCAATAGTACGCTTTTGTGTTCCCGCCCTTCAAATATTACGTAAGAAGTAACTTGCGATATCTTAATATCCAGTCGCCGGAAGTACGCAGCAATAACTTTGATCTGAAATTTCTTCATAAGATAGTTAATGGGAACCTAAGATCAGAAACTCTACTTCAACAACTATCCTTAAGTGTCCCTTGTTGGAAAACCCGGAATACCCACCTATTCCATCTTGCATGCCTAGGTTGACAATTGAGGAGTTTGACGCAATAAGGGCATAAGTGTGAAACATGCAGTTGGAGACAAACGATGTTGAAAATTTAAGTAGTGTGTTTTTCTTACATAAAACAATGCAATATGCAGCAAATGTTACCAGGAGGCTAAACAAGCATGGCAAAAGCCACAAATGCGTTTGATGCAAAAAGGGCGTAAACTCGCTTACGCCCTTATTACATCAAACTCCTCAATTATTCAGTTTTTTTTAAAGAATACCGAATTATTATAATAATGTAACTAGTGAGGTAAACATTTTTTCAACCTACCCAGTTTTTGACAGATTAAGATAACGCATGCTGGCCAAATAATATAACTTTTGCACTGTTGTTGTTGTTATTTATTTTTATTTTTTTGTCCTTTTTTCTTTTCCTGCTTGTTAACATTTCTCTCTGTAAAATTGCACAATTATGTTGCATTTGAGAATTTGTTCAATAAACAAATGAATAAATATATAAAATAAATAAATGAAGAAGGGACAGAAACTGGTAACAAATTAAAATTAGTCTCCGGCGCTACAGTCTATGAAAGGTTAAGGTTGATCAGATAGCGTATCATACATTTAGTTGATAGTGTGCTGTCAGCTCAGTTAGTTCAGTTGATGATGTGTTCCGAACATTCTTCTAGACGGGTGTTGGCTTTGTCGCAAATCAAGTGAAATTCGCACTTATATCTCGAAACTTGTTGAACACCAGAATTACAAACGTGAAACAGTTTTTTTTTTAAAATCGTTTTTGAAGTCCACGGAATTAAAAGTTTTTAGGAAGTCCACGGAATTAAAAGTCACACATTGTCGTGGAATAGGGATCATCAACTCTTTCCCTACGGAGCGGAAGCTATCAGTATTTACTACTACTACCTGAAACATCCAACATTGATTCTTGATAACAAGGATTCACGGATTCTCAAAGTACAGTAAAGTGATTTTGTTAAAATTTCATTAATAGCCGTACAATATGGCAGAGGTTATTTTTTATTTTCAACCAGCTTCGTCGGTTACTTAAAGCCTCATGTTCCATTTCGAGAGATGTCAAAATTGAGTTCAAGGAGCGAACGTATTTAAGGCTGCATCGAGAAGGAGATTCTACTCTAGAAATTCTCTAGTTTCCAATGCATTAAATTATATTTTGAGTGTTTAATGATTTTCTTAAAATTAAAGTAACTGAATGATAACAGACGACCTCGTTTCCGGAGACAGTCTCTGTATTTCGTCTCTTTCGTCCGCAAGGAAATTCTGTCCGTGCGGTGTGCCAGAATTTTCAAACATATCATCGTAATTTTCCAGATTCTTTCAACATTGATCTCGACAGAGCTGAAACGAAAAGACATTGCAAGAAATAGTTTTCTGTTTGCATTCAACGTCCCAAGAATAACTTTAATATCGATGCCTCTATTCAAGTCGGACGTAGATACAGACCATTTTCGGTTTTAACATTGATCACTGTAGAGTATAAACGGTAATAGATAGGGAGAAGTGGCACCACATGGAGAGGATCTCCGCCTTTATTGCTCTGCTGCAGGGTTTCTCAACCTGGCATCGGGACCCCAAGGGATGTCGCGAGAGGGATACATAAGATCAGGAAAGGAAAATAAAAATAGATGTAATTAGGATCTAGCGGCGAAAAAATAATTTTGACGATTATTTTAGATTTATTTTAGTAGACATGTTTTTATTTCCGCACTTATTTTCAAATGCAGCGAATAAAGGATCGTTTAAAGAAAACACTTGAAATAAAAGAGAAATGAAACGGGTGAAAAATTGCCGATTGAAATACAAGAAAAATATAAAGGAAACCTCAGATTGAAATACAATTCAACATTAGGGCTACCGTAAAAACTGAGGAAGGTGATTTCTTGAGTTCGGCAATGTCCAGTTGCAGCAAGTGTGATAAGTGAAACAATTGATTATCTTCTCAGCAGTGCCGAAGGAATTAAAATTGCAAAACACCAATTTGAAATATTTGTGTTGGACTTGTTGATAAATCAACAATGAAGAAATTAATTTGTTGATATTTGGAAAGCGATTTGTTTCGAGTCAGATACTTTGTTATTCTTTATAAGGTTGTATATATATGTGTGTGTAAGGCTTCCATGCATCAATAACAAAAAATTATTACACACCTCAAATTACAAGGTAACGAAAAAAGGTTCTTGCGTCAGATATATAGCGTATGGTACTCAGTGTTAGGTCTCGAAGATTTTTTTTTTGTTTAGTTTAAGGTCTCGGTTTGTCTTTAGGCTAAAGAAGACGAATAATAAAAAAATGAATTCCTGTCAAATTAAATGTTGTGCTTTACTACCGGGAATTGAAACCGGGACCATGTGTACCAAAGATACACTCGATAGTCACTAAACCGTGGGCTAGCGTTAGATCTCGAAGTAATTTCCATTGCTATCCAGCGCTCTTTGTCAACTTTACTGAAGCTTTGTAATTCCCTGACGATAGAACTCGGGGACGCAGATAATTCCATGAGTGCGCACGTCTTATCTGCCTCATTGTCGAATGATTTCGCACGGAGGTGGTTGTCAAGGAAATGAAACAGATGATAATAGGATGGTACTACGTCCGTTGAGTGTAGTGGCTCCTCACTGTTTAATAACCAAATCGCCGAATGGTATCTCCCGTCATCCTAGCCACGTTTTGTCTCTTCTTTACAGCACATCTATGCAATTAGCCAACGCTGGCTCCTGCTTCAATGCATGTTGCACTCGTTGCAACTGCTGCGGGTGAAGGTTTACAATAATTTGGTTTGGCCTGGTGGAAGGAGCTCAAAATGTATTACTTGGCGACTAATTCGTCAAGGTTACGGGTACAGAGGTGGTCATGGGGAATGAAACTTAAGACCAAAATTAGTCGTCAATGTCCGGTACTTTTGGAAAGTCATACTGGACAAACTTTTCGTCACTCGTGAGCACTTGACCAAATATGAGTGTTACCCGGTGCCGAAACAGAACGACAGACAGATTTTCACTCTTTGTTCCTTGTTGCCTCCTTACAATGTGTGGGGTACCTTTCTCTCGATTTGTACACATTCTATGCGGTGCGAATGAAGTCCTTGGAAACTTGTAAGCGTTTAACAAGTTCACTACTTGTTTAACTTCTTTTTCCTCGTCTATGGCTGCATGCAGGATCTCGTCTTCCAATACTTGTAATCGCCCACCGTAGAGTTCGACACGAAACGTCAGACCTCCCGACTTGAACTTTTGCCGGTACATTTGTTCCCGGTTTTCCCTTCAAATGATTGACATATTCGACGATTCGATGCGGCTGCTGACAAGACCACACTAAAATCATACAACAAACAACCGCAAATAAGCCGCTTCGATACGTTCATTTCAGTTCGACACTGAACGAGCTGTGAGTGCACAACATGCTTAATATTGACGCAGGTCAACAGTCACACTAGCCCCCGCCCTGTTTCTCCCGCTCGTACGTCAGTTCGTTTTCTCTCTATAAGCGCTTCATCAAATGGGACGTCAGAAAGGATAAGAATTTTCTAGCTCTAACCTTATTTTTCTATTGCAACTGGAAGTTATACAGGTACAACTTCCATTTTAGTGTTTAATTCGCATAGTTTAGACGTCTATCGTAGTTTCACCATGTGAAACAAAACACACTTGAGCTAATTGCAACCTCTGAAACTTGCTTCAAATAGAACACTATGATTGAATGGTTCTTGACGATCTTTATTATGCATACAGGACAGATAGAGATAACAAAAAAATAGGGAAAACCAAGGGAGAGGACGGTATTATTAGCGGTCTTAAAAGTATATCAAGTAGTAATGATTGACTGCTTGCCAAATGAATGTGGTATGTCTGTTGTCTAAAATACTATGTGAGAAATTATATATATATTCTGTTAGTATACTTTATACCAGAGTCATCTACTGAAAAATATGAGGAAGTGTTCGACTTAATTGATTCAAAATGTCCACCAGGTTTTACCCTTCTCATACTTGGTGACTTCAATTTATCGGACGGAAATTTCAATGACTACAATAGTTATTTCGAAATTCTGGCCAAGCTACAATGCATTAAAACTTTCAGGTCATTTAAGAAATGACAGCCATTTGTTAATGTGCAAAACAAATTTGATAAAACGCTTGATTTAGTTCTAAGTAATTTAGATCACGAAAGAAAAGAGTAAAGAAACGATGTATCCCTTTGTAAAAGATGAACATCACCCAACTTTGAACATTGACATACAATTGGGTCGTCTAAAACAAGCAAATTCTGTGTAATATAACGGGATATAATTTTAGAAAGGTAGATTTAAAAAACAAACTTTATATTGAATTTGGGAGGATCAAATAGGACTAACTTACAGGGTACAGTGACGTAGACGAAGCTCTTAAATGCTTCACGACACTATATATAGCATATTTGACCTTTGTGCTCCAAGGAAAACTAAACTCTCGCAAAGCTATTCAACGTGGTTTACTCTGTATATAAATAAGAAAATTAAAACAAAAATATATCATCATAGGAAAATTAAAAAGAGTAAGGGGAAGAATTTCCATCAACGAGCGTTCAACAGATTTTATTGAGAGAAATTAAAAATGAGGTACAGAATGCGGATAAGAATTTTGTATTATTGTCCGAGTCATTCTTACAACAAAATCCATCCAACTAATGGAATTTTGTAAAAAGTGAGACACGGTATTTAAATGCTGAATTTGATCTAACAGCAAAAAATAAACAACAATGACGAAATGACTAAGGAGTTCGCTGACTACTTCCAGTCTGTATATAGCAAAAATAAAGACAATGTGACAGAACAGTCAGTGTGAGTAGACAACGATCTAAATGTACTGCATATATCATTAACAGAAATGCAGGAAATTGCTAATATAATAAAAAAAAGATGAAATCCAAAACAGCGTTAGGTCCCGATGGAATCGCAGGCTATATTGTAAAGCGTTGTATAGATCACTTCTTAACATGAACATCATATTTAACCTATCAATTAAAAGTAGAAAATTCCCAAATAAGAGGAAAAACAACAAGAGTTTAATTTATTCCGAAATCGAATAATAATAAAAGAGAAATTAAAAACTATAGAGCCATCTCAATCTTAAGCTCCTTTGCTAAGATATATGAAACAATCTTATACTAGCGGATAACAGCACAAATAGCACATACATTGCCATTTACTCGTATATCAGAATCACAACATGACTTTCTTACAGACAGGTCAACGATCACAAATCATGGTCTGTTATCTATCTTTATAAGTAAAACTCTAGAATTGTGGTCACAAGTAGACGTAGTATACATGGATTTCCCAAAACCATTCGACATTGTAAATCATAATAGGTTGCTCAGCAAGCTTAAGCAATTGATCTTCAGCAGCAAACTTATTACTATATTTAAATCTTACTTGGAAAACCGAAAACAGTTCGTCGTGTACAAAGGTTGTAAGTCTCCGGAGTATGTACATTCATGTCCAAAATTATTGTCGCATGTCTACAAATATATTGTTGTAGGAATATAATTTGATAACGAATTCGCCTGGTATTTTTTTATAACGTTAGTATATGTATAATCGGCAAAGACATGTATGTGGCAAATTTCATGTCAAAAGAGCAGTAAATAAGAACAATAAAACGAAAATAAAACTTTCTTGTCCATTTAGCAAAATTTTGTTTTACTCATTCTAATTTTCGTATTTATAATTCTTTTCCTATGAAATTTACCACAAATATACATTTCCCGATTATACACATACAGTAGTATCAGTATTAAAATACCCTGCAAAATCTTTATCAAATTATATGCTTACAAGAAGATGGTTATAGATATGCGACAATCATTTTGGACATGAAAATAAAACTATCAAGGTTGCCACAGGAGTCAACTTTAGGACCATTTGATCTATCACAAAGTATACAAAACTCTCACATGCTGGTATTTGCAGATGATGTTAAGATATACATTACGATGGACACATTAAATGAATGTAAAATGCTTCAAAATTGCTTGAATGAACTAATGGAATGGTCCAAAGAGAACATCATACAGAGTCCGCCAGAAAAAAAAATGTATTCACTCTTTGTCATCCTGTCTCAGGATACTGGCATTGACAATTGTTCTGAAATTTAAGTATGTTGTAGTACGGTTTTTCGCTCAACAGATGTCAATACTGTCAGCACGGTTAGTGAGATAACAAAATGGCAGGAGCACGCTTGACGTCCGAGCAGCGTAAGTACGTTTTGAAATGTTTTATTAGGATTGGGAATGCCATCGAAGTGCAGCGTCAGTGGGGAGGGGAGTTTGATACTGAACCACCAACCCGAGCAACAATCAAACACACTGTTGACAAGTTTGAGGCGCATGGAAGATTACAGAGGCATGTGCATCAGTCTCCATTGATGCATTGACCGCTGTAGCTCCACCGACCGCTTGTTCTGTTAGGTGTTTGGCCGCCAACGGCCAACATTTTCAACATCTAATGGAAACATATGCTTACTGGAAGGTTTGTAACACACGTTTGAACAATAATTAAATGTAATTAAGAAATATGATGTATAGTTTTTTTTCCTTAAACAGTGTATACATTTGTCTGGTGGACTCTGTAAACGTGAACACTAACAAATACAATGTAATGTCCTTTACAAATCGCAAAATCCCACACAAGAATGAATGGCATCACTTTACCGAACCTGGACACTGTTAGAGATTTAGGGGTGGTGTATGAGAGAAATTTAACATTTAACAATCACATAACCCACATGATTGACCAGGCGTACATAAATCTTGGATTCATTATCAAAATCAGTAAAGAGTTTACTAGTATTACCGCTATCCAAAAGCTATATAAGTATTGTGTTCGTATCAAACATGAATACACAGCCACTATATGGAACCTTCACCCAAAAACAAGCAAAAAACATAAATAATATAGAAGTTCAGATTAAATATTTAGGTACTTGGCATATAGGGAGACACAAGTATATCCGAAGACATATAATAGTCAATTTTTAAATTTAAACTTTAATACATTAAGTCTAGAACAGCGGCGAATAATGCAAGATATGTTGTTTCTATATAAGTTATTTAATAATAAAATCGACTGTGCACCGATTTACTTCAAGAATTTAAAATACGGCAAATGTAACTCGTCTTGAAAATTTCAATTTCTTTTTCTGCGGCAGATTATTCATTAATGATATTACAACTGATAATTATAATATTTGTAATGTCTGATGTTGTGCGTCTTCGATGTCTATACGGCCTGCCCAGAACCGAGCATACCACTCAAACAAACGTGTACGGCTCATGTTGTGTTCCCCAGACACTTGTTGAATCATTGCAAAGGTCTCCGTAGCACTTTTCCCGAGATTCGCACAATTTGATACACACGCGCTGTTCTATTCTCGGATCCATCCTAAAATCGCTACACATCACACCCAGAATATCATGAAAAGCACTGTAGAAACTTAACACATCAACCCAGCTGTATGAAACTGTGCACTCTCACTCATCAGATATGCTAGTCTTGCCACCTATCGGTGCAAAGCTCTACTACTACTACTTTTCAGATGGACGCACCTGTCCCGAAAATTCTGGATAGCACCTCGTATGTCTATAAAAAAAAGTATATAAATTATTACTACTACTATATGATTATACAGGGTGTCCAATATACAATGGAACCTGGAGTTTGGGATAGTAGAACTTTTGAACCTGAAGTAATACACGAATAATGGTTATACCAAAGTGAAGCCTTGTTCATGCATATATTTTCAACTAGGAAGGAACGATTGAAGTACACAAGGAACCACAGTGTTGCCAGATGTAACCGAAAGTGTAAATTAATTTCTTTTTGCAAAATATGTAAATTGACTCATAACTCATACGTATGGATATTCTGTCGTTAATTTTCAGTTTGTTTAGTTGGAGTGGCTTGGAAAATATGGAGCAGAAAAATGAATTTTTCATTTCCACCTATAACTAATCGGATGAGCCCTCTGTAAGGGGGAACTAAGGAAATCATAGTTTCCATAAATTAACACTCTGAATTGTCAACATTGCTGATGTTTCAGTGCATCAAAAGATGTGTTAAAGATCTTTCTACATTATGCAATTTCTGAAAACAATGAAAAACAAACTTTGAAATTATCATGATAAAACGTTTACTTGCATGCACCCGACAACACTCCTACTATCAGAAATGAGTTACCAGCTCTACAGCGGATGCTGGGAGTGTCCCCTGTTTTGATTCAAACGCTGGTTCACACGTTTCATCAGGTTGGCAGCAACTTGACGAAGATGTTAATGTTCTCAATGGCACTGCGAATGTTCGTTTCCAGGTCTTGAATAGTTCTTGTATACCTCTTGCTTTAAATAGCCCCATAGAAATGAAAAGCAGTGTTGCCGGGTGCATGTAGGTAAAAATTTTATCATGTTAATTTCAAAGTTTGTTTTTCATTGTTTTCAGGAATTGCATAATGTAGACAGATACTTAACACACCTTTTGATGCACTGAAACATCAGCAGGGTTGCCAATTCAGAGTGTTAATTTATGAAAACTACGATTTCCGCAGTCCCCCCTTACAGAGGCCTCATCCAATTAGTTATCGGTGGAAATGAAAACTTCTTTTTTCTGTTCCATAGTTTCCAAGCCACTCCAACTAAACAAATTGAAAATTAACGACAGAACATCAATACGTATGAGTTGTGAGTCAATTTACGTTTCGCAAAAAAAAAAAAAAAATTGATTTACACCTTCGGTTACATCTGGCAACACTGTGTGATTTCTAGAGTACTTCAATCGTCGCTTTCTAGTTTAAAAATATATGCATGACAAGGCTTTATTTTGATATAACCATATTTGTGTATCACTTCAGGTTCAAAAGTTCTACTATCCCAAACTCCAGGTTGCATTGTATATTGGACACACTGTACTATTATTTGGCCCAATAATACTAGCAACAGTGACTAAAGGCCCCATTTGGTACGAGTTTGCGGATACGTAATCCAAAATGTGTTTGTAGTCTGCGATGACTGGTATAGCACTTAAAATTGCTTGTGCTTGGGGTCCCGGGTTGAAACCCTGGTCCCGCCAAGTGAACTTTGTGGTGGACAAACACCGTGTGTGTGGGTTTTCTCGGGGTTCTCCCGTTTCCTCCTACTTTCTTCATTCCACCATTTCATTCATCTCTCATCATCACCGTCTCCTTTAGTCTAACTGGCATAACCGTAGAACGTAAAACTCAAATATTTCATTTCATTTTTTTTAATTGCTTGTTCCAGCATTTGTGTTGCGTTGCGGGTCGCAAAATTTTGTGTTACGGAATGACTTCCTAGATTAACTCCAATATCGTCTTTATATTGATATTTTGTATATTGATCTTCAAAAACAACACGAGATAGTTATTATTAATATTATTTAGCAATAACTTGATCTAAAGTTGAAAAGACACTTTTAACAACTGATACGGGAATCCTGACCACGGAGTCTGAGCGTTGGGCTGAAATGAATGGGGTATAAGTAAAATAGGAAATGATTAATTCAGTTCTAAGTTGCAGCTGTTTGAGAGAACTTTATATTAGTAAGTGGGAAAGAGATGAACCCTTCAATTTAACCAGTGGTGCCCACCCCCCCTCATGTCCATTACGCACCCCCCCTCAATTGTCTATCCGTAGGTGTTCTTCCATGAAAAAAAATCTTTTCGATTAATTTTTACACTCCCTCAAACATACTTATATAGATTTTCAACCCCCCCAAATATTTCAATGACGCAGTTTGCGTCATAGCCCCCCCCTTGTGGGCACCCCAGATTTAACTTCCCACGATTGTGGCCTTTACGCTAAAGGAGAAGGTTAATGAATGAAAGTGAATTTGTATGGAGGATTTGCTGGAATAAGAGTGTGGAAGGAAATGGAGAACCTCGAGAAAATCCATGAACACGATGCTGTCCACCACAAACTCGCATGGCCTGGGATTGAACCAGAAGTTCCCCCACTATAGCCGAGTACGCTACCACTGAACCCCCGTGTCTCCATAGAAAGCGGAAGTTAAGCGGCTGGGTAATGGATTCTGGTGGCTGTGGTTCTTTTAAATTTCTAATCTGTTTTAAATATGCTTACAAATTTAAAGAGAAATTAGTTAATCTGGTTTTAGTTGACAAGAAATAACTTACCAAAAGTGCTGCCGTGACATCGTACAAGGCACCAGTGACCTTAAGCAGGTTGTGGCAGCTGCAAAGAAGGAGAGAATGACTGAAGATTAGATTAGATTAGATTTGATTTATTCTGTGGCCATGCTACACGCACGTTTGTACAAAATGGTATAGACCTTGTCATTGCATAAAATAGATACAATGCTCTTGTTTTCAAGAACTTCTTAAAAATATGTAGGATAAACCAATTCTACAATCTATATAACAATAATATATATGGACTTAATTACTGTATTTTAATTACTGTATGTGTATATGTTTATGTTCTTAAATGATTGTGATTAACTTCACTTAATTACTAATGGACTGTAACAGTGGAAACTTCCAATACTTGCTTTTAGGTTTTTATTGCTACTTATTATTCGCTGATTATCACTGAACACATAAAATAAAACACACAGCACATATAATAACTGCACTAGTGTTCATTACACTTAAACAACAAACTTAACCTGAATTTTTGGAAGAAATGTTCGTGCCTTAAGCACAGTCTTTCTTCAGCACTTTTCATCTTGAATAACAAATGAAAACCAATTTTCGAAAAACAGTGTTTCCAGTTCTTAACAAATATTACTACATAAATTAAGATTTATATTTTTCTGACCAAAGTATGTACATATTAACGTCTGAGGAAGATAACGTTATGTTATGGAAACTGTTACAAAATATTTTAATTTTTAATAAAGAAGTACATACTCTAGTCAGAAAAATATTAATTATTTAAATATAAGACTTAACACTGTATATATGTGTGTATATTTGTTTTTACCATCTGATGCATATAATAGGGTTTCAATTATTTTTCGAAGTTTAACAATGAGCTACTAAGATATTCATCTACTGTATAAAATGTGTTATTTAATAGCAGTTTGAGCGCTGAGTTGACAAAAAAACTATTTTCATGAGTTTCTTTATGTATCCAGATATCTTATTACAGTTTTACAGCCATATAGATATGTGATTTTCCATATGCAGTTGTACGAGCGTACTATGATACACAGTACATAAGTTATCTTTTCCATCACCATCTCTTTTAATGTTATCCAAGTGATCTCAAGTTATTTTATGTGGTTCAGATATGTAGGTAGAAGGAACTGTTTTCATATTCAATTATCAGATAATTTCTAACAGCTGGTGCGTTTCGGTGAATTTGTAATGATTCGTATGGTATATTTTTGTTGTTTGAGTATTTCTGAAGTTTTGGCGAAGACCCCAAGTATGCAATTCCGTATTTAACCTTAGGAACACCAAGGTATTTTTGGGTTACATGGAACACCAACGGGGAGGGGGGGGAGGGGGTCTGAGGCCCACAGCATAAAAATTATTATTTCTCACGGAAAATAATTTATATTGTCTGATATAAACTTGGGATGTCTAAGACATCATATATTTTTATTTTCTATTATTACTAGGTTTCTAAGTACAGTGTTGCCAATTATATGTGTGTAAATGTTGAAGTTACCACTTTTATTTATGTCAGTAACTATGACCTATTTATTCCATTTGTTTGTGTAGAAAAACTTTCAAACAGACCAATAGCAACTTAGTACAATGTAGTATCTGTACAAAGGCAGCTTCTAAAAGCATTTTGGTCATGGTGCAGTAAAGTGAGGTAGAATGGGGAAGAGTGGTGAATACTTCAGTATTCCAATGAATTCAGGATTAATCTTTTATAATTCCATCCCGGTTTTCCTTGGAATGGCAAAATTCTTTCAAATTTTGTTTCCGCCAAGAGATAGACAGTGTGAGGAACGTTCATTGGACACTATAAGGGATGTCCCCAGAGAAGCAGTGTTGCCAACCCAACATAAGTTACAATTTTTCTAGTAGCACAACGTCAGATTTTTGCACCTATGGAATGAACATGTAACACGTAAGCAAATAAGCTACGACTTCTTTGTCAATTTTGTAAACTAACACCACTACAACATTATGAATATTACAAGGGATTCATTGCAAGAAACCTACTACTGCTTCCATTTGTTCCATTTGCATTATCAAATAAAATGTTTAAATTACTGTCTTTTGCATCAAAATCTGACAGGGTTATTTCCACCTTGCTATATTCGAGCTCAGTATCTTCTATATCAGATTCATTTAAAAGTTCTTTCTCAATTGAACTTTGGCGAAGAGCAAGATTTGCCATTGTTCCAATGCTGCTGCAGATTTCCACATACAGTAACAATCACAGAATAACGAACTGACAATTTCCTATGAAATATGGGTCTCCAGTCACAGTTACAGCCTGCTGCTTGTAGATTCTCTGATTAAAATACTTGATAACACCAGATGTGCACAGCTTATATATATATATATATATATATATATATATATATATATATATATATATATATATATATATATATATATATATATATATATATATATATATATATAGGGGCGGATCCAGGATATGATCAAGGGAGGGGCTAAACCATATTTTGCCGTTTTATCCAGTGTAAAGCAGGATTGAAGCCCATTTTATCCAGTGTATACCCGAGCGTCAAGGGGGGCTATAGCCCCTATAGCCCCCCTAGATCCGCCACTGTATATATATATATATATATATATATATATATATATATATATATATATATATATATGCGTGTTTGTGTGTATGATTACAATTTAAAGTGACATATTTAGGTGTTAGCAGGTTTGAAGTAATAAACTAATAGATAATAAAATATTTAGGTGCCAGAAAAAACTAATTAGAAAAATGTATATACTGATTTTTTATAATGTGCAGTAGGCAACACTGCACCAGAATAATAGCTCATAGTGCCCCCTATGTCGTAATAACAAATTTGTTTAAAAAAATGAAATAAATAGTCAAAACACTGGAATATAACAGTGTATGCGGTGAATAACCTTTTAGTACTACCAACAGGGGGCCCTCTGAGGTCCACAGCACTTTTTTTTATTTATAATTAGAAAAAAAAAAAAAAAACAAGAAAACCTAAGCAAATACGTTTTATGATGACTGGGGTCAAGCTTGACAATATCATTTTGCAATTTGAAATGTTACAAAATGTAACAAAAATAATTTGTGGGCCTCTGTTAATATAAGAATAGAACATGACATAATACAGGGACAGAATTAAGTATTGGGACTAGAGTTTGTATTATGTACATAGCCTGGGCTATTTTTTCGTTTAGTTGTATACGTGTTCTTGCCATGAAAAATTATCATATAGATAAATACCTAAAAATTTTACAGTATTAGCAAATGTACATACTTCATGGTTCATAGATATCTGCGGTAATTGATGTAATGTTTTGTGAGCTAAATGGTAGTAGGCAAACTTTGTTTTATCTGCGTTTAGTTTTAATTTATTTGTAGAAAATCACAGAAGTTGGGATGTTGCAAGATCAATGGTTTCTTGCAAGCTATCTCTGTCATTTTCTGTTACAATTACTATTTTATCATCAGTAAAAAGGAGTATATTACCCATTTCTATATTTAACCCTATATTGCGCAATTTATTTATATTCTCGAGAAAAAATATTTATATGTTTTTTCTTACTGCATTTGCGTATCTAAAACGAAATAATAACAAATTTTGACTCACATATTTAAAATGTGACGTCAGGAGAATTGTTTATTTGAATTAACATTGCGCAATTATGAACCTTATTTGTTTAATGTTTCATTGATATACAATACAAAATTTCTTTCAGATGTTACAAACTTTCTTAACACATATAGTATTGTGCAGATGTTCATAACGCTTTAGTAAACAATACGTACTTTAAGGTAAGCTGAAACACGGTACATTTAATTTGAACTTGCTAATATATCTTTCATGGTTACATTGAAGTCACATCTATTGTGTATGAATTACAGAAAATTTCTTTTTTGGAGTGAAACACAATACCGTAAGACATGTTATCAGCAACTTGGCGAATTCTACAGGAAGAACTCCAATACAATCTGTTCTTGGTATATGAATAATGGACATGAACCCCATTACGGTTGCGATAAATATTTCTAATTCTAACTTAGCTAGTTCCAAAGGTTTATTGGGGTCCTTCTGGTTAGAACATAAATTATTTTCATAAACGATTAACTCCAGAATATCAACACTAAAAACATTCGAAAATATTCAACTGGAGATTTTACTTCATTTGGAGAAGACAAATGCGATTTCTATTGTGGTGACTGAAGAGGTGGATCATTTCTTGTTATCCTATTCCATTGGGACTGACGACTAGCAGCAGCTGTAGAATGACTGGAATTGGCATTTACTGTCTCATCTGTAGAAAATGCAAACGATTCATTCAATTTACTAATCTGAAAGTATGGATTTCAATGAAAGCAAAGCAAAATACTCGAGTACATTAGTTTTGGATATATCTTCAGATCCTTTTGAAGATTCAGATTTAGGACGCCATTATTCATTGCCTGAATCTAGAACTTCTTCTAAATCATCATCGCTTACCTGATGTTGCTCATCCTCATTGTCGTCTGGAGGTATGTATGGCTGAGCGAGTCGTTTTTCCGAAAATCTATTATGCTCATCTGTAAAAGTAATATAAAGTTTTCACAGTCTTCAAGAATCTTTATCGAGCAATAAATCAGTAAATAATACAAAAGAGTAACAGAAAGGAAGGAGAGAGAAGTTTAAACAAATCGAAATCAATAGAAGAAGATTCCGGAAATGACGTTGTTACGTTTAGTAATTTTTCTTTTCGTGTTCAACTTCGGATTATTTTCAGTCATGAGTTGGCAACATTGAAAGCATACACTGCATGCAACAATGCTTTCCATGAGCCGACAATGAAGTTTCAGATCTAAGATAACAAAATTCAAAGAAAAGAAGGTAAGAAATTAACATTTCAAACTTTCCATTAAGTCTATAGAAGAAATATTTGATTCTTAGTAAAAGGGGTTCGTAGTTGTTCAATGTTAATCAGAATATACAAACACATTTCGGACGATAAAATACAAAATGAAATTATTATGATACGTTACAAGCACTTTACATAGACAAGAGACACTTACCTTCTAGGAAAATATTTTTTCAAGGAAAAAATTCCCTGTTTTCGGCTCCTCTTGCTTCAAAAATAAACAAAGCAATGCATCCACGCACGTTGTATCCCCGCTTACAACAGAAACTGCTGGAAAACTTCTACTTCCGCAACAGACGTAGTTCTGAGTGTTCATAACACATAATACGGCATAAAGGAAACCATCTAAAACAGGAGTGGCACCAATTATGGTATGACATTCGAATTATCACGCTCAACATGGTTTGTTAATTTGGATTAACACGGCGCAATTTAGGGTTAAGGATAAATCATTATGATGCAGAAGAAAGAGTATAGGTCCTAGAACTGACCCTTGTGGAACACCTTTTATATTTATTTGTTAATTTCAGTTTATTTTGTTCAGAGTTTTAGTTGTTTCCTACATATGAAATATTTGTACGATTTGTTTACGATTGCACAAGTATGATTTACAAAGCAATACCCCTAATACCATATTTTCTAATTTACCGCGGAAGCTATGCAAGCATGAGTTTCTACAAGAATTCTATACGTTTTTCTCAAGTTCTACACATAGGTGGAATTTGTTGTGTTCGGAACCAAAAGAAAGCAATCGATTATTAGTCTTAAAATCAGTCAGTGGTATAGATGATCAAGCCACGCTGAATAATGTAAGGCTCTTGTTTTAAATTTTCAAACAATAATGAATATCCTTGAGAAAATAATCAAGAATGAGGAAGAGTGCATCGATACTCGACGAGATACTAATACTCTTCACAGAAAGATGATGAAATATGAACTGCATTTCGTGGTTGTTTTGTGTTACAGAATATTAACAAGATTTAATGAAACCAGTAACTACTTTCAAGAGCCTGGCTTGGGTATTGTAAAAGCAGTTAATATGATGAAAAATCTGGAAACTTTCGTATCCTCACTAAGAGACCAATTTGATAAAGCAGAAGAAGTGTTACAGATATATACAGAAAATGTAACAAATGGCAATAATGGACCTGAAAAAAGCAGAACCCTGACGGTAATGATGACATTTATTTTTACGCGAAGGAACAAAATCTAAGTTGAGACATTTAGCGTTATTATCGACACACTTTTTGTCGAAATCAAGAGAAGAATTGCCTCATATGAACACGTCTGTTCTAGTTTCCACTTTATTTCAAAACTAGGCACTTAAATACTTCATGAAAATGTCCAACAATTCACTGCAGTTTACAAGGAGGACGGAAAATGAAAATATAGAAAATGAAATCACTCATTTCTCTAGCTATGATGAAAAAGAAGCTTGAAACACAAGATAAGATCTCACAAGGTGTATATATATACCTAGGTAGACATATGATTTGTAATAAGTTTTTCCAAATATGTTTATTGCTCTTTGTCTGGATCAAACACACCCTATTAATAGTTGTTAGGCTGAAAAAGCATTCTCAAAATTGTCGCTCATCAAGAACCCACTACGAACTGCGTGAAAGGAAGATAAATACAATGCTCTTACCATTCTATCGTCAGAATATGATATAACTAGGGAACTGACTTTTCTGAACTATTTCAAAATTTTCTGCACTGAAAGCAAAGACGAAGCAATTCAGTGTATGAAAATAGGTTTATTTTAACGTACTTCTTCCTAAACTGAATGCAAGTGTTCCTATAACATGTAATTAGTGGTTCCAGATATATTTTTCTTGAAAAACATTTATTCATAAAATGGAAGTGATATATCAGCAACTACGTTAGAGTTACTTTTAATGTGTATATAATTAAAATAAACAAACCAAGAAAGATATTTTCAATAGAAGCAATAATGTGACATGTTTGTTGTGCCTGTTAAATAATTGTGTTTTCCACGTGTCTATTCACAAAAGGCCCCCTATCAAACTTCAGCTTTCTTGTCCTTACTGCTCTTTATTGGGCCCTGGTTGGGTTATTCTTCGAAAGAGAAATAATTGAATTTTCTCGTAAAATTTTTGTGATTTTATCCTAAGCTCTTAGCTATCTAGTTTTAAAGTTAGCTCTATAATATTCAAATTTAGGATTTGTCATCCTAACTTTTAATGTTCTTTCAAAGAAAATACTACCGTTTTTACTGATTATCTTTGATATGCTGAAGCTTAATCCTCATTTAAATTAGGAAGTGGCAAAAGTCTCAAGTCGATGACATAGTTAGCAATAAGATCTGCGTGACGCCATTATTTCGTCGTCCAATAATATGCGCTCTTGGAACGAAACTTTTGGGATCGGCAAAAATGCTAGGCGGCATAATCGTGGGACGTAAAACGTGAAGATTTCATTTAATATTTTCATGTTCATCTTTTTGTGAACAGAAGTGTATATAAATATTAACTTAAAAACATGCACAGTGTGAAGAACGGATAGTTATATTTTGAGACTTCTATGATGACCCTGTTTTCATACCATTCAATACATGTAACTACACCTACAGTATACGTTGTTTTATACATAGAGTTTTATACAATTATCCTAAACCATTATTATGTTTGTATATGTATGCAACGTAATACGATTGTGTAACGTATGTGATTTTCTACCATAAAAATTCTTACTGCTCTATCTTGGACACCCCTCTAATTGGAACAGGGACATTTCTTTGGAATAGCAAGTATTCAACTTAGAGGGGCAACTGTATTAAGTATTAATACCTCAATTATTTATACTTTGTTCTGGATTGTTTTGTTGTTGTCCTTTACCATGATTAATATTTTTAAAAAATTTTTTTTTCGGCTGATTGGAATATGTAGTTGTACGGTTAATGATTTTTAATTTAATAATTTACGTTTGAATTTCTTTTGAATAACTCATTAAGAAAACTATATAAAATATTATACGTCAGTTTTTACTGTGCTTATAAAAACACACCTTTTAACATACTAATCTTGTTTAAGTACGTTTTCAACTTTTTAAACGCTCTACATAAATAGGTGTCTAATTAACACGTATTAAGTATTATTAGCTCACTTTGTTACACTTTGTTCCGGACTTTTTAAATGTTTTGTTAGTTCTTTCGAACTTCTCACATATATAAAAAAAAAACATAATAAAGCTGCTTTTAAACAAGTGGTCTTTCCTGTAGTTTCTTAATATGATAAACAAACTATGTAATACTTCAAAGTTTATTCATTGGAATTCAACTTTTTAACCCAGAAATGCCATGAGACCAAACTAACAAGAAAATGTTGTGAATATTTCATGGTTGGAGAAGCAGAAATCAAAGAGCAGAAGAAAAAAGATATTTAAGATGAGATGAGAAAGACGAAACGTAACGAGACAAGTGTTCATTAATTCGTGAACACTTTTGTTTCTTGTCAAATCTAATTTCCATTCATTTCACTCTTGTTTTTTCTCTAACTTCTTTTCCTTTCCATCTTTCTCGTCATTATTCTTTTCACGAGAAAAAAGGAAGAAATCTGAAACAAGACCAGCTTATTGTTAGGCGGATGAATACATTTTAGACTGTGAAAAGCACTGACTAAGAGCATTACAGAATATCGCTTAATGGAGAAGATTTGGAAATTGTGTTTGGTGGAAGAAGTCTCTGTTGGTTCATTTTATGAAAACTGTATTATTAAACTGAAAGCTTAGAGAAGGAGAACAAGACAACAACAGATATGAAACCAAGTGAATCCATCTAAGATTTTCAAGATAATTGTTTGGAATGTTTCATATCTTCGTTTCGTTAGAGCTTCAGTTCTTTTACACGTTTTGATTTGCTAATCTGACAGCGCTCAAAGTAAACAGAAAGAAGAAATTTTAATTTTGATTTTTACACAGGTTATTCACAAACATTAGTTTCAAAAACGGTGTACGGATCATTGGACTTCCAGAAGAAGGCACGTTGTTACAGTAATATATAAGTCTGAAACCAAATAAGAGAGCTGCTAAACCCTGACCGCTAATTTTTGTGAACTAAGAACTGCAAAATATCATATCTAGAACAACGAAAAGAAAATCGAGTTTTAAATATTTTCTGGAAATGAAATTTCAGATAATGTGTAAATACATGTGGGATTAAATAATGTTGTTTTACATATTGTATTTCATTATATTTCTCTTCCAGACATCTCTTAGTATAAACCAAATTCAAATCTATCATAAAATTCTTTTCAGGCTGATACTTGGGCAAATAATCACAAAAGCTGAGCACACTGTACTAACAATTAGTAACTCCCTAGCACTAATATCGGTCTGCGATTAGATTCGATTCTACTAGTAACACGCGACTAAACGATCCATTATTCCTGGCATGATATAAGTAAAATTGGATGAGCAATAAAGTATCCTGACGTTTTGAAATAGGCAAACTGAACTACTTAACGGAAAGTGGCAGAACTCCAATACTGTTAATCTGACTTGTTTTATTATTCAAACTCCTTTCGAGATACACTCTTTATTTCACAATTATCCTCCAAAATATCTAATTTAATTTATCTTTTATCATTTCATATATTTCCTTACATTAATCTTATAATCTTTATTCTATACCACAATCAGATATAAACAACCTAAAGGAATCTTCAAGCAATTTCCATACTTCAAATCTATCTAGGTTATAACGTTTCGGCGGCCAAGTCCTCTACAACACTAAAATTGTTGAAAGCAGACTTTTAATAAAATTAATGTAGTAGTTCATAATGAATGTCAATAGCATTCCAGTAATGATGAGATTGATTTATACAATATAGAAATCACTTAATATTAAGTTGTCCAAGTTAAATTAAGTAATAAATGAGAAACCATACAAACGGCACTTCTGGTCACTATCACTCATCTATTACACATTTCCCATCAAGCAATCTGTAAGACATCATATTTACAGAGTATATTCATATCTACTACTACAAATCGGCACGTGAATTAAATATAATACTTCCTGCCCTAACTTACCATGGGAAGAGACCGAACATTTTCTCCACACTGTTCCGCCGCTATATTTATTGAAGTCAGAATAGCCTAACCCATATCCAAGGTCTGTCTGGAAAATGATGTCACCAAGTCTACAAATATATTTTTTTAAAAAAACACACATTTATTTAGATAATAATACGGATAATAAAACTAGTTCATTAAAATTCTTAAAAATATTGTCCTCCAGCGTCGATACATCTTTGCCAACGATAGCTACAATCAGTGAGAACAACCTGAAAGACCTATCAGGAGTACGTTTAAAGCCATTTTACAAGCTGCTTTCACGTCATCACTTGTTCTGTGACGATATCCTTTCATGGGGGATTTCAAACGGGGAAGCAAAAAGAAGTTTGTGGGAGCCAAACCGGGACTGTAGGGTGGTTAGGGAAGCGTTCTTACATAAGATTTGCGAAGATGTGGAAGACCAAATTGACGTAAATGACATTATGATCTTTATATCTAGTCAAAATCATCTGTGTAATTTGATGCAATACTTACCTAGGCACTTTTTCAAAATAAAGATCTTAGAAAAATGTCAATTTTTCAATTCCTTGAAACTTCGATTCTTCTTGTTCGAAATACATCATATAATGACCGTAGTATTCTACACAAGATACTTTGCATATGAATCACCCCGTGTGTCTCATTTGCGTTGTTACTATTGTACAAACCTCCAAAATTTGGTCGTTTTCAATGTTTGTGATACTTTGTAGTTAGTTCGCAACACTACATAACAAATGTGTTATTATAAGTTTTCGTTTAATACGTAAATTTGAAATATGTAATAACATGACGTAACGCTATTTGAAAAAGTAAAACGTTATGTAAGATTGGCAACACTATTAAGCTGGTTGTATTGCGGTTTATGTCAAAATACCCCTGTTGATACTTGTATTGTATGAAATTTCAGGATTTTGTTTCTATTAGTTTTAAAGTTACTAGGGAGTATCAAGCCTGTACAGCATTCTTGGCATTGATTTTCCAGGGAAAAATCAAATGGAGGACAAAAATCTATTCTTGATTTTTCCTGGATATAAACTTTAATAATGTTCAAATCATCCATATGATTTTGTTTTCGCATTTGGAACATTTATATCTTCAAAGAAAATTCGAACATGAAAATACGAATTTTAACAACGCTAATAAAACTATTTTCGCGAATATGTTTCGAGAAAAATACATGACATGATGATTTATAATAAATTTGCTTCAGAATACTTAATCATATTAGCCCGTATTCATAAAAAGAAGGATAAGCTTATACGTGTAAGCTATGAAGAAAATCCTTTAATCTGTATTCATAAAGATTCAAGTACAACCTTTTACTTTTAGAGTATAAGCATATCCTATTAGATTGATCCTTGTACTTCACATCGAAGTAAAAGGGTATTCATAACCTTTACCTTTTACTTTAATTAAAAAGCATATCCTTCAAAAATTATAAGTGTGGTCAGTAGCAAACTTACTGTTACAGTTAAATATTCAAAATGAAATAAACAACTATTCCATTTTGAAGAAGACAACTTACTGTAGGTTAGAGATAGATTTATTGGCGCAAATCCATAAATTCGGGGAGGTGCTGTCCTCCGTACATAAAATGAAAATACGTTTACGCTATCTTGCTGATTCCGGCTATCAAAAAAGAATCGGAGAGGAGTTAAATGTTAGTCAGGTTACGGATCTCGGACTGTAAATGTTGTGGTTGACAACATCATTGCGAAAGCACATGAGTGGATAAAGTTTCCTTCTACCAACAGTGAAATATTTCAGGCTAAACAGTTACGGTAAAGCAAATTTAGGTTTCCCACAGCAATTGGTGTAGCTCACTATACCCACGTAGGAATACTGGAATCGAAATTCCATGGAGATGAGTTCATAAACCGGAGAGGTAAATCTAGTCTGGATGTACATGCAACTTGTGGCGCCAGAGAAATGTTCATGAATGTTGATGTTACCTGGCCTGGATCTGTGCGTGGTTCAAGAATATGGAAACATTCACAGGTTAGGTTACTATTAGAAAACAAAGCGAATGTTGTACTACTTGGTGATAATGAGTATGGGATGAAACCATGCCTCATGATTCCGTTTACAAATCCTGCTCTTGGTGCTGAACTGAAATATAACAAACTTTTGAAAAAGGAGAGAGTAATAATCGAACGATATTTTGTCCAAGTGAAACGTCGATTTTCGATCTTAAAGTACGTTTGGAACAAAGTTTGAAAATGTTCAAAAACATAATTATTGCATGTTTTGTGCTTCAAAATTTGCAGAAACTTTAGACGATCCAAATTTCGAACCAGATGAAGTAGTACAGAAGATGATGATGATCATCATCAACTTTATAATTATGATGAACTTGCTCTTCGTCGTCAAGGACAAGAAATAAGAAGGAACTTGAGTGTTACTGTAAATAGCCTGTAATGATTACTGTGGTATAATTAATCACACGTGCACATGAAGTTTAACTTTACAAGCAGTAAATTTAATAACAAGCACTTTATACACCTTACACTATAATTTCCCAAGCAATTAATTTTCATCAGTTGCTATAGTTTGTAAGGAAGATTCCTTATGTTGTATCATCTTCAGTTTTTTCGTAGTATTTTTTAAATAAACGAGCTATTTGTTTATATAGATGCTAAATTGTTTTGACACCATTTACTTTAAACAACGAAAGATATCCTTGCAAGTATAAAGTGATCATTATGAATATGGAAATAAAGAATATGTTTATACCTCTACCTTATACTCTAAAGCACAACGTTTTATTTCAGCCTTATACTTGGAAAGATATCCTTCAACTTTATGAATATGGCCCATTGCCCCTCATAAAAACATGAAATATGTAGTAGAGAATCAACCACTGGTCTCCCTCAATCATAACACCAAAGTCAGTATCTTTAAGTACTAAGATTTCTTTTTTCTTTTCTTTTCTCTCTTCTTTCTTTTTCTTTTTTTGCAAGATACCAATAAAATGCAGCCTGTGAATTGAGGTGTTCTTCAAAGTGGAACGGAAAGGGCGTCATTGGTGGAAAACGTTTCACATCCAAGTATGACTCCTGGGAACTTGAAACACATCGCTGCTTTTGAAAATTCCAACAATATAAGATACTGTTGAAGAAATTGTGAAAGAAATTAAATTTGTGTTACAGACTATAACATGATTACAATTTTAGATCTATATAGCACGTCCATCCATAATTATATCAGTATGCCATGAAGCCTCACTGCTACGCTCAGAGTCCCTGTACTTTGTGACAGCAAGTCAAATGTGATGGATTGCCTGTCATATACGTAGCTTCTATTCAAGTCCATATGACATAGATACTATATGCTGAAGAGATCGTGACAAACAATGTGCCAACCAAACAAACCCCACACATGTTCCATAGGCTATATGTCAGGCCGCTATATGGGCAGGAAAGCAACAGTACTTGTTCTCTAAGAAGAAGGCTTTCGCAACACGGCATACGTATGACTAGATGTTGTAGTAGGAAGTTCTTTTGTAGTTCGGAGTTGTTTGAAGAGAAAACATTGACCTCAGCTCTGGAATTTCCCTGTTGTAGCGGTCACTAATGTGATGCTTTCAATGTATAAACCTCTACATCACATGTTGTGGCCAATGTCGACACATCCATTACACATTCGTTCGTTCTCTATGACACTCGATAATGTACACTAATTGATTGCGCTCAACACTATAGTGTCTAATGCTCATGCTGCCTTCACTGCAGAGCAGATTTGAGCAGAACTCGTTTCAAGACACGATCATCTACCACTCAGCCTCCCGCTATGGTGACTACGTGCTCATTGCATATCTGCTGAAAGCTCACTCAAACATATACCTGTCATAACCCCAAGTAGCGCCATTTCGGGTTTTGCCAGGGGAGGGGAGGATTGTCTATCGACATAAGAACTTCACGTTTCTTATCACTATTTCAGTACGCAATTTATTAAATAGCATCTGTTTGTCTAAGTTATGGGTGAGTAATTGCCCTTTCCTCCCCAAATGATGCCCCTGATCCCAGCATTCGGCTAAAGCCATAAACCGTTGACATACCTCAGAACAATTACAGTGATCCGGAATCGAGCTAGTAGTGTCGATGACCCTGAACGATCTATCGCGAACATGCAAACAATATATACTTTATCTCATGATGTGGTTATATTGCGTGGTCCACTGGTGCATCCACACATACAACACTGTCAAGTCGATATGCTCTGTAGTACGAATTTTGCGGTACGAAAAGCTGCTTTCCCTTAGGACGTTCATATGGCCCTGTTTGAAAATAGTCGCTATTTATATTATCTTTTGACGTCGACGAGACATATTGTTTACTTAGTTTGAAATTAACGTTCTTGTTCAACACCTAGGCTATGCGTGACGAATTGGTGAATCATAGTAATGGTGGTTACATGAATCCTGCTCGGTTGTTTACGTCCCACTTGAGTGCTGCGTAAAGTGTGCGTGAGCGGTTTATGTCTATATATGCAAGAAATTGAGCCTCTCATGAGCCCGTCAAGTTTGGAAGATAAACTCGGTATATAAACATCTCGTTATAATTAAACAGACGCGTGTTCCAGCGTTTTCGAAAATTCTCGTTTCAAAGAGGAAAGGGGAGATTTAATATATATTTTTAGTCACATTAAAAGTTGTCAAACGTTTGTGATCGCATCAGACAAAAGCAGCTGAACTTTTTGAAATGAATTTTGTAACATAAGTTAGTGCCTACGTCAAACTGGATTTTATAACGCCACTTTGATTAAATAGAGGGAGAGAGGCTTCAAAATGTATGCCAAAAAGAGACTGTCTTACGGGATTGTATCAATACACTTTCTTTGAAATGCATGTCCTGAAGGGTAGAAGAAATTATAATTTTATATATATATATATATATATATATATATATATATTTGGTCTAGGAATTAATTCGTGCGGATGGACAAGAGATGGCGCAACGAACGGAGCGTCCCACAGTTCCGTGTATCCACACATGTGTTGCAAACCCCTGTCATCGCGTATCGTTCGTAGTATAGGGCAGTGGATTAAAGCGTCAACAACACCAGTTTGTAGTTAAGTGAACATGGCGCAATTTGTGCCTGATAAAGTGTTTTTGCGGGGTGTCCTGCTGCATTACTTTAACATGCAGAAAAGTGCGACTGAAAGTCATCGTATTTTGGTGGAAGTGTATGGTGACCATGCTCTAGCTGAGCGAACGTGTCAGAAGTGGTTTGCACGGTTTAGAAATGGTGATTTCGGCTTGGCAGACCAAGAGCGAGCTGGACAGCCAAAAAAATTTCAAGACGAAGAATTGACAGCATTGCTCGAGCAGGATTCGTGTCAAACGCAGAAACAACTTGCAGCAGCATTAGGCGTTGATCAAACAACAGTCTCCAAACGCTTGAAAGCCATGGGAATGATTCAAAAGATGTCACATTGGGTTCCACATGAATTGAAAGACAGAGACGTTGAAAGACGAAAAACCATTTGCGAATTGCTGCTTCAACGACAGAGCAGAAAGGGGTTTCTGCATCGAATTATTACGGGTGATGAGAAGTGGATCCATTACGAGAACCCTAAACGAAAAAAGGCCTGGGTGAAACCAGGTGAACCAGGTCCATCACAACCAAAACGAGATATTCACTGTGCAAAGGTTATGCTGTGCATATGGTGGGATATGAAAGGTGTGGTGTACTATGAGCTGCTGCAACCGGGTGAAACTATGAATGGAGAACGTTATCGACGACAATTAATGCGTTTGAAGCAAGCTCTGGCCAGAACACGACCAGAATGGGAGAACAGACATGATAAACTTATTGTTCAACATGATAACGCTCGCCCACATGTCGCAAAACCGGTCAAAACCTATTTAGAAAATGTCGGATGGGAAGTTTTACCCCACCCGCCGTATTCACCAGACGTTGCTCCTTCGGACTACTACTTGTGTGACGCCGGATTCAAAATATGGTTACATTGCTCTTTATTGAAGGAATTGAAAAAGGCTATTTTGGATTAATGTGCAATTACAGGACGGTTTTCTCTTTTAGCTTATCATGAGCTGGTAACAGAGAACGGAACTACGCAAAACCTCGAAGGTGATTGTGGTTGTTTTACTGTGCAAAAGGTCATAGGATGTTTACTTATGCTTGGTTACAAACAGGATGAACTATTACAAATTTGTCAACGTGACCCCGCATTTGCGGAAATTTTGGTTAATAGTTAAGAATCTCTGGACCAGTCATAGATAAATGTGGATAATTCTGGAAATCCTGTTATTGAAATCTTCCGGCGGTAACAGTCACGCCATCCACGTGTGTGCTGGATCACGCCATAATTTTGGGTGCGGTTCCTTGCTAATAGCCAATCAGAATGCAGAGAGCAATAAGTTTCCATATTTGTGAATCTGACGACCAGGATGTGATGACTGATGTGCGGTTTGGGAGTGGCCCTTGCAAAAATAATAAAAAGGGACCTCAAGGTCTAGATAACATTCAATCGGGCGGCAACGACGTAGTGACGACGTGTATAAGAACTCAGACCTTCGGAACACCAAGTTGCAGGGTGTAACTAGACTTCTATTCAAGGTATGTACATGCACATTTGCTATTTTGAGCTCAAGTAATAATATGTCAGTCAGCACTGCAAAATGATTCATCAGCTGATAGTAAAACTCTCACGAATAAGAGTAAACGTCGCATACTCGTAATTCGTCTTTTTTTTTTCTTTGCTAACTCAAATACTTGAAAGTCTATTTAGTTCTTCAAATTATGATAATGCAGTCAAAGATCACTGAAGAGGCAAATATCACTACTTTTACTAATTAATTTTGTAAAATACCTAAATTAAATGTTGATGTATACTACCATTTTAGTTGTATAATAAACTAAATAATTTCAATTTATGTTGTCATTTTCCCCTAGGTTAATCCACTTTTCCCATGAAAGTCATGGTGTAATTTGTTTGTAGTACTTTTGTGACATCCACTAACTTATAGTGCGAGCAGATCTCATCTTTGTGTGGAAATTACGAGCTAAATAATTAAAAATGGAGTCTGCAAATCGTCACAGATGGGGGCTCGTCCAAAGCCTCTTCTTTCTTTTCCATTTTTCGGGACGAAAAATTTTGCAGTGCTGCTATGACATCATCTTTTTTTTTCTCTGTTTTTGTTTATGTTTTGTTTGGTATATTGTTCACAGTGCATTATACTTTACGTAAATTATGTGAATTGTTGCAATTTTGCTAATGTATTATTGTGGATTATAATGGCAATTAGTGATTGATTACATTACTCATAGTGAAATACCCCATATATATATATATTTTTCTTTCTTTCCTTCGCTTAGAGAAATCAAAAAAATTTTAATTCATAATTTAAAATGTCTTTCCATTGGTTCCCTTTTTTTAAACCTAAGAAATCTCTGCCGAAGTATCATGCCTGGTATATTACAAAATCAGGAGAGGCAAATTGCAAATATTGTAGGAAATCTCTCGCTCAGAAAACTGCGCTCACGAAGACTTTGCGTTCCGAGTTATGTCCCATGGCAAAAGAAGCAACCGATTTGCCAGTGCAGCAGGCTAGTTTGCCAGTAGCTAGTTCGCCTACTTCTCTTGAACCGCGAATAAATCATCCACAGCAGTATAGTTTACCAGATCCTGTGGATAAGCATCCGATAACGAAAACGCAACGTTATAAGGAAAATCTGGCTAAGTTTGAAGAAACTTGTAATAAAATGTCATCCTTGACTCCTTTGGACAGTACACAATATAAACCGGTGGTCGCGAAACGGACAATTTTTCTTAAGCCAGAACAACTGACTAACCCTTCTAATGAAGATGCAGTTAGTTCTTCCGAAGAATCCCCTGGTATTATGACGAGTGATTTTGAGTTTGATCCTAGGTTTGTGTCGACACCTTTAAAGACCGAAGCACAGCAGCAAGTAGTTGCTTCAGAAGCAGTCAAGGATGAAGTTTATTTTCCATTTGATATACCACCTCATGTGGGCGAACCCTTGAAAAGTAAACTCCCAGAAAATTCACCACCTGAATCAAGTAAATATGATTCAGAAGATGAAATTAAGCAATTGGCAAAGAAGGAGCTCTATCAGGAAAAGACTGTACATGATGTACTAACACCAAGTCCTTTCTCATATGAATCAAATGAAGAATTCAAAGATTTTGCAAATGACGAACCTTGCATAGAAAATCTAAGTTTTCCTAAATATCCGCAAGTTGCTTCTCACCCTCCTCCAGTGAAATATTCCCCCACTGCTGATAATGCACTTGCATTGTTGTTATATGAGAATATTAGGCATGAAATATTAGATAATCGCGATATGAAGACTCCCTCAGAGGATTCATTACAATTGGACGAGAATAAATCTATAAAAGTTAATTCACCCTCTCCGAAAGAATCCCAAGTAGAAAATGGGCAAAACTTTAATGAAACAATTGTACAGGAAAAAACTGATAATCAAGTAGCCAATGTCCCGGTATTTAAATTGCCAAAATTTAAAGGAAACCCTAACGAATCGGTTACTAAATTCCTTGATAAATATCAGACCATAGCTCGTGCCTTAAACTGGGATGACCGGGAGCAGCATATATATTTAGTAGCCTGTCTTGAAAATTCAGCTCTTGATTGGTTTTTATGTCATAAAGATGCCATCCGACAGATACAATTTCAGGAATTAAAGCAAATGATTTCTCGAGCATTTCCTGATGATTTGTATAAAGGTCAGCTTGAACAAAAGTTGAAGAGGAAACGACTTCCTCCTCGTTTTCCACCTGATAACTTCGCGTATACTTTAATACGGGATTGGAAATTCGTGAGACCTGAAATTGGAGAAAGAGAGTTATTACGCCTACTATATAAGGCATTGCCTAGTAACTATGTCCAAGCTTTAGTCTTAAAGGAAGTATCGACCATAGATCAAGCTATCCATGTGTTGCGGTTATTGTACTTAGCTGACGTTTATACTGAATCTCATCGGGAAATGAAGAAAAAAGGTAGAGAATTAAGACCACATCATGTAAAACCTTATATGGGTGCTAAAAACAATTCGTTTGTTAAAAGAATGTGGACATATAGACGTGAAATCGGGAGAGATGGTAGGCCAATTGAAGTGAAAAGAGCTCGAACGAATTTGTGTGATCACAGATTGCCCACGATACCAATTCGTATTTTTAATAAAAAGGTAGATGCTTTATTAGACAGCGGTTCCCAAATTTCGGTTTTAGCTGAAGAAATGATCCCTCAAAATTTTCCAATTGCTAAGCGAATGCGTGCCACTATTCGTTTGCGCACATTGGGGGATAAGTTAACTGAACCACTCCCAGTGGTTCGATTAAGTTTCCAAGTTGGAACTTATGGTCGAAGATCGCGTCGCTTGTGGTTAAATGTGGCCTTAGTTAAACAGTCTCAATTAGACGAGAAAATGGTTCTAGGAATGGATTTCCTTCAGCGTTATACGTATGGCATTGGGTTACAGTCCATTCTCATTAAGGGTAATCACAGACATCCTAACATGAAGTTTTATGTCCAGTATTTGCCAAATCGTAAGGAGCAAACAGTACTTAATTTATCGCACGTTCAGTTTTATAACAAAAATGGTAACTCTAGGACGAATAGGAAAGTTAGTTCAACGTTAGTATCACTTACGAATATTGACGTGCCTCAAAGTAGTTTAGAACTTCATGAGTCAATTTCCCTTTCTGAAGACGCACATTGTGGTTCCCAACCTGAGGATGAATGTCCTATATTGAAAATCAATTGTATTGAGCAGCAAACCTCTCGTAACTTGATCACAACTGCCGAGCGCATGCGAATACCTGCTGGGAAGGTTGGGTTAGTGCAAGTTAAACCAAGTTATCCTATAACTGGAAACTATTACGTTGAACCGAATGATGTTTTGCATCGCACCTACTCATGCTTAATACCACCTACAATGTATGAAGAAGAAAATGGATATGTTAGATTGCCTGTGTTTAATTTGAGTAAGCGGGACGTCACTATTCCAGATGCTCAAATCATAGGACATTTAGAGGAATGTGTTCCAACACCAGAGGCAAGAGTGAATATGGTTAAGGCCAGCTCACCTTCCCCTGAGAAAGTAAAGGAATCGAATTCTAAAATACAACACGATATTGGTAAAGAAATTGATATTTCTTCGGACCTGTCCCCTGAAGATCGAAAGAGAGTAGTAGATCTATTAACTGAATTTCAAGATATTTTAGCGTGGACAATTGACGATATGACCGTCACGCATGAATATGAACACTCCATTGAATTAATTTCCAACATTCCGGTATCTTCACCTCCTTATAGAGAGACCTTAGAGACTAAGAGAGCCATGCAGGAAGAAATAGACAGATTGCTCAAACAAAACATCATTTTTCCTTGTAGATCCCCTTATGCGTCTCCGGTTCTATTAGTCAATAAGAAAGATAATACTAAGAGATTGGTAGTGGATTTCAGAAAATTAAATTCTATAATATCTCCAGACTGTTATGCTCTTCCGTTAATCAACGATTTGATAGATCTATTCGCAAATGTTCAATTTGTAAGCTCCATGGATTTAAGATCAGGATTTTTCCAAATCCCCTTAAGGGAAGAGGACAAATTGAAAACAGCCTTCATCTGTTCCGCTGGCCTCTTTTGTTTCAACGTTACCCCTCAAGGGCTATCCACTTCCCCCGCAGCATTTCAAAGAATGATCGATAAAGTATTTGCCGGTTTGAAATTCGATATCATGGCCTGTTATATGGACGATTTGATAGTGTTTGGAAAATCAATAGACGAGAAGATAGATAGACTTAGAAAAGTATTCACTCGGTTGCGAGAAGCTAACTTAAAATTAAATCCATCGAAGTCCCACTTCATGTATTCTGAACTACCTATTTTAGGAATTGTCGTAGGACGCGACGGGGTAAAAATAGACCCTAAGCGAATCGAGGCTATTGCTAACTTCCCCGAACCAAAAACAGTTCGTGATGTTCGCAGCTTTGTCGGGATGGCTAGTTATAATCGAAGGTTTATTAAAAACTTTTCTGTTATCGCGAAACCTCTAATAGATTTAACTAAGTCCGATGTACTCTTCCATTTTGGAGATAGAGAGCGTCAAGCCTTTAATATCCTAAAAGAAAAGTTAATTACTGCCCCTGTATTAGCCATCTTTGATCCGGAAGCAGATGCTACCGAGTTGTATGTAGATGCATGCGAGTACGGAATAGGTGCAGTATTAATGCAGATCAAAAACGGAGAAAAAAGGCCTATTGCTTATTATAGTCGGAAAATCTCAGACCATGAAGCTAAGTCCTTGACGATTCCAGAAAAGGAGACAATGGCCTTGGTACAGGCTGTGTTGCACTTTCATGAATATCTAATAGGAGTGCCACACTTCACGGCATTCACTGATAGTTGTTGTGTATGCTATTTGAGGAATATGAAAAATCTAAAAGGCAAATACCTTCGTTGGTTAATCCGTTTACAATCTTACAACTTTTCGATTAAAGCGATAAGAGGTAATCCCTCTAATCGTCATTCCGATTGTATGTCAAGATATCCGACGCAAACCTTAAGTGAGGAAGAAAATGCCAACCGCGAGGAAGGACTGTGTATAAACACGATGAAAATTGACGCGACTAATGTAGTCAAAGCACAGAGAGAAGATGAATATTTTGGTAGAATTCGTGAGTTAGTGAAGTCTGATCCTACTAATAATGAGGCTCGTCCTTATGTATTAGTAGATGAGGTGTTATATCGTAAGTCCAATAATGATTTAAAACAATGTGTTCCACGAAGTCTGGTTCCTGAGGTGCTATATGCTACACATACTTCATGTCTAGAAGGCGGACATCTTGGAGAACGTAAAGTATTTTCTCGTGTAAATGAGCGATTTTATTGGCCTCGAATGGGATTCGATATCAAACAGTATATTAAGTCATGTCGCGAATGTCAAGAACGTAAAGACCCAACCACTAAACCATTAGGGTTGCATGAACCAATTAAACCAATAGCTCCTTTTCATACTCTAAACTTAGACGTGTTTGGCCCACTGCCCTCCTCAAACGGTTATAAGTACGTCATCACTGCTGTTGATCTGTTTTCAAACTATGTAGTAGCCCGACCGTTGAAAACCATAACAGCCAAAAATGTCGCAAAGTTCTTATTGGATGATATAATTTGTTATTTTGGGCCACCGCGTCATCTTTTAAGCGATCTTGGTTCTAATTTTGTCGCAGAAATGACGCGAGAGATTACGGGTGTATTGGGCATACATCAAAAGTTTAGTACTGCTTATCATCCTAGAACAAATTCACGAGTGGAGAGATATAATCATACGTTAGCAAACTATTTGAGTAAATACGTCTCCACTTCCCAAAAGGATTGGTCGCTATTTGTTAAAACTGCTTGTTATGCATACAATACGGCAAGACACGAACATCATCCTTATTCTCCATATGAATTGGTGTTCGGCAGAAAAGCTGTATTAGGTATCGAACTCGAAACACCATGTCGAACTCCATTTGGAAAACTTGTGAAAAAGAATTTAAGTCGAATAAGAAAGCTCGCTCAAAATGCCCTAATTAGGCAACAGGAAAAACAAAAAGTCAAAATTGACAAACATAGGAAGGCCCATACGTTTAAAGAAAACGATTTAGTCCTTGTTAGGAATTTCGCCACTAAGCCAGGATTATCTCCCAAGTTAGTAAGGGCTCGATATGTAGGCCCCTATAAAATTGTACGTATATGTCCTAAAAACGTATGTGAGGTTCTGCATGTGAATGGGAAAAGTCAGCCAAAGAAGGTTAATGTTGAACGAATGAAGCTGTATTATCCAAGTTCTCTGGTTCCGAATCGGATTGATTTTAGTCGATCATCTATTGCAAAGTCCAATTAAAAAAAAATGTTATTTAATAAGTTATCGCGATAGGCGTAGAAACTTCTAACGTGAAATTCTATATTGAAGCAGGCTTTCTGAAAGAAATGATAGAGTAAATCAAAAAAAAAAGAAAAAAAAAACAAAAAAAAAACATGAATAATAAATAAATGATTGAGTCCATAAGGAACTAACTGAATTGTAGACAACGTTGTCATAATAAGTAAAGTGTAAGGTCTAAGTTAGGTAAAAAAAATCCATTAATGGTCGGAAACCCTGCAATTGAATAAAGGAACAAATTAAACAACATGAATACATTAAATACCACTAAGGAAGTTAACCGCTTACCTTGGCAAGGTATTATTTTCCTGGTGTTGACTTATAAGACAGATGGCCAGACAGACTGACAGACAAACCCATAACACCAAGTGAAAAAAAAAAATTAAAAAAAAAAGGGGAGAAACTCATCTCCCTCCGTTAGAAAAAAAAATAATAATAAAATCAGCGATAGATGAATACCATGAAAGAATACGCTTAAACTAGCATGCGCCTTTCGTATTTTGTAGGTCCAATTAAGGTCAATACTATCATCCGGCTACACCAATACGGATGTCAAAGGATTCTTCATTTGTTAGAAGTCCAATCAGGACAAGAAGTAAGTGTATTAACAAGTGTGTAGAAAATCAATTCCCTTCTAGTTCTCTCGAGAAGGAAAAAGTATTAAAAACAAAAGTGGAAACACAATCAGAAATGGCTGGTATAACTGTAAATAACAAACTGCCCTCCATCACAATTCCGCCCTTTTCTGGAAAATTAAATGAGGACATATCTCAATTTCTTGATGCGTATAAAACATGTGGAAATCTTTATTCATGGAGTGATAGCGAGATGAAAAAGTTTCTTCCCGCGTATTTGCAAGGAAGTGCCGCTGACTGGTATCATATGAAAAAAGAGTCATTAGTGGCGTTAACAAAATTTGAAGATCTGGAGGTTCAGCTAAGAAAGGCCTTCGCAGCCTCAGCTGAGCTTGGTGAACCTTTTGCCTTACTAGCGAGACGAAATAAAACTCCCCATGAAAGTTTTTCTGAATATATTTATGCAGTTTTAAGACTGTGTAACAAAGTAGATCCTAGTATGAGTGAGACTGAACGCAAACGACATATATTAAAAGGATTGGATCCGCGTGCATTAGAGTTCGTCATCACTCGTGAACCAGATAGTGTGGATGAAGTTGACAGATTGCTTAAATTGTATGAATCTGCTAAAGTTCAAGCAGGCCTACGTGCCCTTTCTGATGCACCCTTGGAACTCCCTGAGGTGGAAGTTAATCAACCGAAGTTCGAAGTAAATCGACAGAGACTACAAAATCGTGTAGGACAAAGATTTTATAACAATAGAGGTCGTGGTACTCGAGGCCCTAATCTGATTCGAAGATTTCAGAATATAAATATTAATAATATACAATGCTATGCATGTGGTAAATATGGTCACTTTGCTCGCGAGTGCCGAATTCGACAAAATCAAAATCAGTATAGGGATCAATCTAATAGACCCCACCGCGGAAATCAAAATTCAAATAGAGGTCAACCGATTAAAAGAGGACAATCTTCTGGAAGACGCCCAAATAGAGGAAGACGAATTAACAATGACAGAACTCAAAATGTAGACAATTCAAATAACACTCAAAATTAAGTATGTATTGAAGTTCACTTTAAGTGTATTTTTTTTTGCGAATGACAACAGCGATAAAGTATACTGACTAGAGATTGGCACAATAATTTATATACCCTTATATTGTAGGATAACCAACTATGAACTACTATACGATTCACCCTCGAATAGGAGAATTAGGAACAATTCCGAATTCCATAAGGTCATTAGTAGAGCATTGGTTGAAGGATATCTTACGGCTATGTTTCGAAGGTATCCCAGAAAGGTATGTCAAGTTCATAGTACCCCTTGAATTTTCGTCAATCTTAGCCACTGAAGCTTACTTAAGGTATGCACATTTTCGTTCCGGATGTCTATTTAGATTTTGGTTATATAAATCAAAAAGACGATTAGTATCTATAATTCGTAAACTTCGGAAAAGGTATGGCATCGCCTTCAAATTAACATTCAGGATAGATAGGAGACTTCAGCAAGTAATATTATTAGTAGTATCTAGAAAAATAACATGGCATGAATTTTTAATTGGTAATTAACTCTGTTCTTTACAGATGGGATTTCTTGTAATAGGGTCTATTCTGATCAACTTAGGGTTATTAATAGATGTATCATCACCGACATCAGGTAACCAATTCACTGTTTCAATCACAACAGGTGCATTCTGGAATAAGATTTCAAAGGTAATTCCTTATGAGGCTACAATTCCATTAGTTTACCATCAACAGGTAACCACTATACCCCCTGATGAAGATCAATTGGCTTTAATTCATAAGATAACTCAGGAAGTATGTTCTCAGCCAGAGAACGTAACTTTTTCATATTGTTCAGTAGTCCAGCACATTAATGAACTTGCTACGCTAATTAATGAACATGATATGACACATCTTGATTATACAATATTAGATCAAAGAGTGAAACGCGGCATAGATTTTCTCGGCTCTGCTCTTTCGTGGTGTTGTTCAGTAGCAACAGTCTCGTTGGTAGATAAGGTGGCTGTTCGAACCACGGAAATGGAACGAGTCATTGAAGGAATTAAGACTGAGATATATCGAGACCATAGAAACATAGTACAGTTTGTGAAGGCTGGTCAAAATTTTAATTCGCAGTTAAAAGCCACCATATCTAAATTAGAAACCCAAATTAAGTTGACTCAGAAAGCATTAAACCGCGAATTAGAGGAAGGCATTCCAGAAAAACAATTGTTGCTAACCCTACAAGTCGCCGGACTACACCGATTACTGATTCGGATTATCAAAAGTAATGAAGACCAAACAATATTAGCTCATTGTATGTCACAGAGAATACCTCCTACTATGATTACCCCAGATCAATTAAAAGCAAATTTGACTAAATTACAAGCTAAATTAAGGCGTTATTCATACATATTAGCTGTACCATTAACGGATCTGATGAAATATTATACATTACCCATTGCGTCTTGCCACTATGAGAATAATGATTTAAATGTAATAATTAAGGTACCTATTACTAGAAATCCAGGCAATGTCGAAGTATACGAATTAATAACAGTACCATATAAGTTTGGAAATGCTACTTGCTTAATCTCACATCAACCATCTATCGTTGTGAAACGTGCTAACGATATTTCAGTATTGGCCACAGATCGATTATCGGCATGCGATCCTAAGAGTAGTGAGTTATGTTACATTCCAAGTTATCCCGCGGATAATTTGCGTTCACCAGGTTGTGCAAGAACACTATTTCATACTGCCTCAGTAGCAGAGATCAGTAAATATTGTGTTTTTCGATGCGAAGAAACGAATGGATTATTGATCACTGAAGTAAGACCCGGACTATTTGCTTTAACCAACCCCCCTTCTGAAATTTATATAGAATGCCCCAAAGTAAAACGAACAATGCAACTCGATTCTACTATGCCTGGAGCTTATCAGTTATCATTGCCTTGTGAATGTAAAGCAATTATTACTGAGACTCATGTGATATCCCCTTCTTTTCCCTGCCCAGAAATTAATGATAAGGAATTGGAAATGAAAATCATAATTCCCGCTTCTTGGACTCAAGTTTCCACTTTAAAATTGAAAGGATCAACCTTTGAAAATTCTGAATTCACACATCTCAGTCAGTGCTTAGATCCAAACTGGACAGCTCGCGTTCCCCATTTCAAAATCTCGACCACGTTATCTTCAGTTACGCCACTGACCACTCCGATCATACCCTTTGAAAAAATTCAATCTACCAGACCGTATTTAACAATTCTGTTTGTATGGAATGTCACTATCTCTTTAATTATTTTATGGATTGGGTATAAATTAAGGAGCCACTTGGGCATAGCCACCCTTATTTTATTGAGGCCAACCCCTACAGAAGCCACATTATTGCACGACATAGCAGAAGTAGTTTCATACACTCTTTTATCAATTGTCATATTTGCACTATGTCTTTACATATTGTATAATTGTTGTTGTAAATATCTGTGTCCCCTTCTCGCTCAAATGAAGTCGCACAATGATATAGAAGCAGAAAACGTAGGAGACACAATATCGGTAAGAGCATTAGCTACCCCCGTAGCTACCCCTAGAACGGCGAGGCGAGGACTTAATCCATCAGACAATATGGCTACCACAGCGATATGACTAGTAACGTTGCTCAGTGTTATCAATCATCCTGTTCAGTCATTATCAATTCCTACGTTAGCGCATGGTGGATTGTCAATAGTTCCATTTGATTCACCAATTCTCTATGAATCAGCAGTAGTAATTCTCACAAAATTTTCTTATCCTCCAACTATTACGGAACAATATGAGTTTGAAACTTTTGATCAAAATATTTTATCCGAAACTATTTCCGCTGATGACCCCTCAACCGGATCATTCTTTCATACAATTACTAGACTACATACTAAGCGACTGTTGTTGACTAAGGACAATTTGGATTATATTCATAACAGAATATTTCAATATTCGGATGAGCCTTGGTTTTTCCAATTATCTAATCGGCAAATAAAATCAGAAACTGAATTTGAAAAATTATTAATTGGTTGTCAGCGACGAATGGTTCATCCGCAATTGATAAAGGTAACTGAATTGTCTTATGTAATAGAAGACATTCAATATAAGTTACAGCAAAAAGGAAAAACACTGAAAATAATACAATCAGACCCCGCTTCTATATATAATTATCCATTGGCCGAATGTCTTATATCGCCTCAGTATGCAATGCTAGGGATAAAACTTCCGGTCACTGACTTATCAGCTAATGACAGTGCCTACATCATTTCCCCTCTTGCCTTCAGGCGACATCACCAAATTTGTCATTTGGATGTACCTCCTTTGTTTATAGTTTATCGTCAAATCACCAACCAAATTCTTTATACTACTTGCAATATCCACACTGATTTATTATGTCTCGTGACCACTCCACCTGTTCACATGTTACGGTATATGGAATGTATTAAGGCCCAATTAAGTGGAAGAACAAAGGATATTGATCAAAATTGTAAATGGAATTGCTTTAATCATTCAAGGGATATGTCAATATCATATATAAACTTTACTACAATATCCTTATTGATAGCTGAAGAGCAAGATTTTACTATTTCATGTCCAACCGTAGATATTCCGTTGCATTCCACCCCCAAGGTAGGCTCTGTATTTGTACATCTAGGTTGCGATTGTAAACTAATGTTCGAAAATACAACATTAACTTCTAAATTTCCGTGTCTTTCATTGCAAACATTAATGGCCAAGGTGTCACATATAGTTCCATCATCTTGGTTAAGGCATAAACCGGAAAAAGTTCCAACCCCCATAACAAATTATGAGGTATTAGACAATTCAGAAGGTATAGAAAATTTTAATGAAACGCATGATGAAAGTTTAGGATGTATCATAACGCTAGTCGTGGGATTAATTATTAATATTATATTAGGTTGTCTTTTAATTGTATCCGTCTTCTATTATAGAAAATTGAGAAAACTCCCTCGACCCCCTAAGACTCTTCCCCGACCTCAAAATGTGCCCGATGAATATGAAATGCCTCGCACTTTTCATACGAGACCCGAATATTGCGAAATATTGCAATAATAATAATAATAATAATAATAATAATAATAATAATAATAATAATAATAATAATAACAAACAAATTTCGTAAGTATACGTCAGTTCGAGTATATATATAAAAAAAAAAAAAATTTTTTACAGCTAAAATTGTCACTATTAACTACCAAGCAATATACTTATAACTACATTTCTTTTTACTATAGGAAACGAAACAAATTAAAAAAAAAAAATATGGCTGGACGGGAAAATTGTATGATCTGCTCAGACGGATATCTCAAAGAAAGTTGTGTGTTTGACTCACTAACGAGATATCTCAATCAAGTTGGCATAAACCCCCATACCACAATTGAGGAACAGCTACATGAAGACTCACAGAACGAGGAAATGATCTCGAAATGGAAGGAAGTATTCGTAAACCAACATATTCATGCTTTTTCTCCTTCCTTGTTATTGAAAGCATTCCAAGGAATATTGAGAGATCGCTCATTATTAGCTTCATTGCGTTCATCTTCTTACCCACTGCGAAACTCTCCTTCCCAACCAACCTTCATAATTGATATCCAAGGCTTCTTATTAGGGAAATCGTATTATTTGCGTGAATTGGGAATCGCAACCCCAAATAGCACATTCCTTTTCCACTGCTTAATCAACTTACCTATTTCTTTAGAATCCTTATTAGAAACGGATCAACGCCGAGTCCATTTTCAAACGACTCGCATTCATGGTCTTGAGTGGTCTCGACCTGAGGGGATTGCCTTTTCCACAGTACAGAATATGCTGTCTACATTAATTCCACCCGACAGCAGAGTTTATTGTAAAGGCAGTAATAAAATTAAGTGGCTCCAACAACTATTCGAAATTAAAGCTGAGGATTTAGAAACCATAGGATGTCCTCGATTAGAACACCTTCCCCGCTCACGCCAGTGTTGTAGCTCGCACGCACGAGTAAGCTCTGCGAGATGTGCTCTAAGCCAGACCAAAGCCTTATGTGAATGGTTTACGCTTCACAAGATCAAGGCTAAAACGGAAACTGAAGGCCACCCCTCTGGAAGCACACATAAAGAATGGCTTGTCTTAGAAATCAACCCCTCTCCTGATGATTGGGAATAGATAACCCAAAATATATTCTGACTAATGGAATGAATGCTCGATATACATAAATTTAGGTAAAAAAAAAAAAAAAAAAAGGAAACAAGGATACAATTACAATTTGACTTATTTTTTTTTTCAGACCTTTAAGGAAATCACACGCGGAACCTTAAACCTTCTGTAAGTATGGCTGAAAAAGCAATATTTCCAACCTTCGGCTCGCTATACTTTATGCAAACTTCATTAAATCTCCGCAAGGAAGTGGACAGACGAAAAACATTTTGTAATTGGCCTCATATTTTTCTAAATCCCAATTTTCTGGCAAAATACGGTTTTTATTTTTCCCACCCCCCTGATTTTGTAAAGTGCATATTCTGCCAAGTTACATTAGGTAATTTTCGTCCGGGAGAATTTTTTCTACCAGTTATATTGCATGCCAACCCAAATTGCCCCTTAATACTACGCCGCGACACTCAAAATATTCCTATTGAGGAAGACTCTGATTTGACCATTGCGCCTTTTCACACCACTGCATCAATAGGTCCCAAACCCATTCCTCCGAAGATTCATTTGGACCCCTTGTATGTCATCGAATTGTATAATACACGGACTTATCTATATAGCCCTCCCCTGCTTCCAAGGTATGCAACCGCGGGATCGCGATTAGAAACGTTTCTCACATGGCCAAAAGGGACTGGTCAAAATTCAAAAGAACTTGTTCGATCTGGATTTTATTATACCGGAAATCATGATTTGGTTCTATGTTATTATTGTGGATTGGGATTATTTAACTGGAAACCTGTGGATAATCCCTGGGTCGAACATTCAAAATACTCTCCCACCTGTTATTATTTATTGTTGTTCAAAGGAGCAGAATTTGTTCGACGAGTTCATCAGGAGTTGGAATCCTGTCCAAATTCCAACTATTTTGGTTCCCGTATAGGCGCTATGCCCTATCCTCCAGTTAAAACTGACCAAAAAGAATTAAATAATGAAGAACATGAGTCACACATGAGTAATTCGCCTTGTGATATATCAGACAAATTTAAATGCAAGGTGTGTTATCAAAACGATCTCAACACTTTAGCCTTGCCTTGTAATCATTTAGCTCTATGTAACACATGCGCAGGTTCGGTGAATCATTGCGTGATATGTAGACATCCGTTAATTGGATTCAGACGAATATATTGGAACTAAATTGTATTGTGTAAATTCAGACAATTAATATTACTGTAGTGATTTACTGTTGTTTACCTATTCTTAGAGGTAAAATGAGTGACAGGCGTAATCAACGACGACACGAAGCCGTACGCCGAAGAGAACGAACAGAAATTGAATCCTTTCGACACAGGAAAATGGACAATTCAATGGACAGTCATTTTAAATACGTCTTATATGCAGAGCATTGTAAGTTACTGCCAGAAATCCCTTGTTACAGCTTAGCAGATTTTTCAAAGGCCAGAGAGATCATAACCTCTTCAAAAAATTGCTACTTCCTTGAGCTTAAACCCTTACAGGATGATAAATACGATCTCTTCCTCTTAGGAGTCAGACAGGTTTCTCTATCACATATGACTACTCTCTTTAAACGCTCCTCCTTGTTCATGACTTTCGTCGGCTATGTAATTGTACATAAAAACTTTTCCTACAGACTAGCTTTTATTATTTTTACTGAATTGAATTATGACGATGTGCAATATCGACTAAATCGTCTTAAAAACAAATTTGCATTAAAGCACTATATTCCATTAGTCAGAACAGAAAGTGTGCTCCAGAGCTTTCACTTTTATGATAAAAAGGCTTTCTTAGTGGCTTCACAAAGAAGATCACTTTTACGCACAAGTGCATTCTCACAGACCGCTATAAATTGGTTGAGACGCCAGGCCCATGAGTAAAAACTTCCCTTCTTGCCAGCTTGTCTATACTCGAACTGATTTTTCAAACTTCAACTTTCAGTCCTTTTATCTATGCTATGTGCCAGTTTCGCTTTTATATTTCTTGTAAGTAAAAATAATGAAATAAATAGTAATATATAATCGATATGTAATAGACATATATAATCAATTATGTGTATATATCTATATGCAGTAGTTATTAGGTATATAATCGATATATAATAGAAATATATAATCAATTATGTGTATATATCTATATGCAGTAGTTATTAGGTTATTTGATTTTCAAATATTCAGTATTCATTAGTTTGTTTTAATTTTCAATATATTATAGTTATTAGTAGTTGCGTTTCCGTATTCAGTAGACATTTTAGATTCTTTTAGTAAAATAAAGATATTATTATGAAATAAATAGCAATAGATAAATATGAAATAATATGTGTAATCATTTATATGTATTAACTACATGCAGTAGTTATTAGGTTGTTTGATTCCAATAATCCTTAGTTTTCAGCTTATTTTATTACCTTTCAATATTCAAAGATTATATAACTCATTTTAAGCTTAGTATTCAGTAAATAGATTCGTTTTTACTATTCAATATTTTAGGTTATTTATATTATTGTTGAGTTTTTAGTACTGTAAGATATTTAAATGTATTAATGTTTAGTATTCACTAGTTACTCAAGTAGTTCTAACTTTCAGTTGTATTATCTTGTAGTTAATAGTTGTTTAAATTTTCAGTTTTAGTAGATATTTAAGTAGTTATTATATTTTGGAATTATAATTATAATTATCGCAATTTTATTCTTTTTAGACTACTATATATATATATATATATATATAATTGCACATTGGCATGATGTATCTTCGTAACACTCCATATAAATTATATGATAAATCCTTATTAAAGATAGTACACATCTTGTATAGTCTATAGAAAATATAAAGATACAATGCTACCATTCAATTGAAAATTGTTAATTGGTACATTATTCCTTATGTACATTATATCTATATATCTATATATATATATCTAAATCATTATAATTTTAAATAAATTATTCAATATGTCTAGGTGTCAACTAATTACAAGGGGGGAGCGCGGAGGCTCAGTGGTAGAGCGTTCACCTCCGGTACTTGGGTTCCCTGGTTCGATCCCAGCTCGCGCCGTGTGAGCTTTGTGATGAACAGGCATCGTGCTCGTGGTTTTTCTCGGGGTTCTCCCGTTTCCTCCCACCTTCTTCATTCCACCATTTCACTCATTTCTCATTCTCACCGTTTCCTTTAGCCTAACCGGCATAACTGTGGGACGTTAAACTTAAAGATTTCATTTCACTTTTTTTTTTATTTTAACTAATTACAACTAACTAATTATGTGTAATATCTATAGGCACTTTATTTTAGGTTACTAACAGCTTTAAAATAAAATAAAAACTCGATACATACATGTATCATGCAATCACCCTTATATGACATATAGTGAGAATAACTACACAAGGCAAGAAACAGTGACAATGCCTTAAAGAAATAGTTGTGTCATTATGCACTCTTATCTACCAATACAACATGCTACATTCCAATGATCATGCTATATTCCATTTATTTACCCGAACACATATACCTCATCCCGCAATAGTGCTTTCCTAGTTAAGACATGCTACTATTATGTGTAGATCCATTGGTGAAAGTCTTCAATCCCTTCTTCATCCATTTGGTCGAAAACATGCGAAGCAAATCAAAGACACTCCATCAGGAGCCAACTTGCCTAACGATATGAATAAAAAACGTTAGGTCAGGTTGGTGCCTTACAGAGGTCATTGGTAGTCATGCAAATAGGTCAGGTTCCACAACCAAAGAAATCCATCTAACTCATGCAACATCGACGGGGATGAATCTCCCTACCCTCCATTACAGGTATCTGTGTACAATTGATATAGCTATCTACATTGCACCCCTATACCTGAGATGGCCAGTAGTTTCGACTTGAATCTTCTTGTGTAGGATTCATAAGTAATTGTGCGTACCATCTTCTTCCTCATGTGCCGTTATGTCGACCTAGTTTTCTACGACTTCATTAGTGTTTAATTTTAATGATTAACCCATCTTAATAATTAAGGAGGACCAACACAATGTGTTTGTGTTTCTCGAGATTCTCCTGTTCCCTCCCACCTTTTTTTTATTTTTATGTTCATTTTCATTCATTCTTTATTACACTGTCTCTCTTAGCCTCACTAGTATAATTATGAAAAAAAATTTTTTCCTAATCTACTGAACTTCTTCACTACTTTACAAATTCTGGTACAAAATAGTATGTAACAACAATAAATAAAGTGACTCTGATAAATAATGCAGTTTTCTCTTTACAGAAAAAAAAAAAGGTTGATTGTCAGAGCAGTGAGTATAATCGAATTATCTAAACTGTATTCTTATTTCAGCGTACATTTGACTATTATCTTTAATTCTATGCTAAGAGGCAAAGGTATATTCTTGTTAGATAAAAATCAAAAATAACCTCGTAGATAATTCATCTTATAAATAGAGGCTTATGTTCATTAATGTTCATTCATGTTCAATTAATTTTTTTTATTTACACCGTGCATAAAAGCATAGACAAGGTAATATTTAGGGATCTTGCATTGCTATCAGGTAATGAATAAGAATCTTTTATCGCCGATAGACTAATCGAGGATCCTATTGCCTCTGCTATCCAACGACTGGGATAGATTTCTTATTCCAGGAAAGGTATGAAAGGAAAAACAAAAAAAAAGAGAAGCATGAAGCCGATATAAGCAAGACACATACACCACACGCACTTAAAAAAAAAAAAAAATCTTTGATTAATAAATTAAATTAATATAAATTCTAAAACACATAACTCTACCACTATGTTACTATTTTGCTAACAAATAACAGCCTTGAATTATGTAATGGTAAAACAAAACAAAAGGAAGTCGTTCACAAGTTCAGCCAAAGCTGATATCAAACGAACAAGGACATAGAGATGAATGAACTTTATAGTTTTAGATACATCACACCATTGTTAAGTAAAAAAAAAAAAAAAAAAAGTTTTTCATATATATATAGATTATTGAATCTTGTTAATAATAACTAATCCTTATTAAAATATATTAATAATTGGGAGTTGTTAATTAAGGTTCATTACGTGTATTTTTTTTTAATTATAATTATTACTAATATTGTTATTATATTTTTTTTCATGAGTAATTCTTGCCTACGGCATGTAAATCGTATGTGAGACTGCGTTGGGAGAAGATGCTTCTGAACGATTGGTAAAACCTTCGGAAACGTAGTACAAGTATTGGAGGAAACTCACGGACGCCTGTTTCATTACTGGATATGTTCACTGGATATGTTCAAAGTAACGTTAAAACTCAACAAAAAAAAAAAAAAAAAAAAAAACAAACACGCAAATATAATATATAATGTAAAGTGTAGAATAGAGATATACTTATCTAATTAGTGAACGTCTTCTTCTCACACCTAAGAAGTCCCATGTCCCGTATAAACGTACTTCCAAGTATCCGCGCACAAAATTGAATAAGTGAAGAACTAATATGTTGCTATACACTCCTTGGAATAACTCCCTTCCTGCTAACGCCCTTCCTGCCACTGATCACTTGCAAGCACCAATGATATTCTAGATTTCCTAATTTCAACCATATTTGGCAATTGGAATTATTTCCTCCGATTCGTCAACCTCCCAATTATGCCAACCGGGTACCTATTCACCAGAATGGGAATAACATAATTCAGAATTATAAGAATAGCAAACGTAGCAAATTTTAAAACTCCTTCCTTAGCTCACAATCATTTATCACAATGGAAACACTGTTCTTGTTTCGCAGTAGCAGTATTCATACAAGCTTCCTGTAATATTATTTTTAATATCATATCAGCGTCAACAGGAAGTCAGTATCAGCTTCTTGTGGTTTTGTCCACTGCGTGGCACATAGTGATATTCAACCAAACTTTCCTCTATAAACTATTTATGCACACTAAACATTGAATGCAAGTACCCTGCGGTTCGATTCTCCTTCGTCATAAGATCGACAAGCTAAAATCCTCTCTCCTCGTTCCGTTCAGTACAGAATGAGAAAAAGGAGAGACGATTGCCCTTCATACGAAGAGTTACAAACCCGATTATTGCCACCCCCCCCTGTCCCCCCCAATAATAATAATAAAAAAAAATCTACCAAATCTACCAGGTATTGGTTCATTCCTCCGAAGTCCCAGACTAATAAACAACAATCTTTTTCCTTCCTCGCTCTTTTTTTTTTAATACACTTGTAACCTCTTAAAATGCACAGAAAGAGGAGAAAGGAAAGAGAAGAACTCACTCATTATATTGGGTATAAAAATAGAGTAATCATAACTAAATAGGGTCTCATGCCATGTAGACTCAAGGCGTACCAAAGGGCCACCTTCATTTTAAGTCTTGAGAATTGTCTGTTCTGATAATTTTTCAAAAATTGAAATATAAATTGTACTGTAAATCTATTGCCATAGCCTCCTTGACTCTACATGTTAAATCAATAATAATAACTCTCTCACGTCCCTCATGGACAACTCAAGCCTGTAAAATTCTTATTGCAATCTACCAATTGACTTTTAAAATTATATTCCTGGTTCTTTACCTTCAATTGGACTCTATTGTAAATATTCATTCATTCCTGTAAGCAACTAATTAAGGTTACTTGAATTGTAAGGCAAATCAAACTCATTTTTGTTATAGCTTGTAATGTTATTTAAATTGCTAAAGTTATCGATCTAATAGTCATTAATCTCTAATCAATTATTAATTCTTGTTCAATACCTTCATATTTATGATATTGGTACTACCATGAAAATATATGAAAACAATGGAATAATATTAAACAAAAAAATTAAGTAACTGTGTTCCTGGGTAGTTCCGATTCATCTTTAATTGTGTATCGTTCAAACCTAATGAGACCCTATTTCGTTTAAATTGAACTAACATACATCTCACTAAGTTATACGTATTTAACCGTATACAAGACTTAACAGTCCTAACAGAACTCAGTGAATCTAGGGTAGCGTTATAACTGTATCGTTAGGACGATAATCCTGACAGTTCCTTGTTATTACTAATTAGTCTAATTTATTAATTATCGTTACTTTTGCCCTATGCCCTCTCCATGCACAGAACAGTTCACTTAAAATGTTGATGTTTATCGTTTCACTGATTATTCTCAAATCAGTTGTAATGAATTTTGACAGACATGGAACCTGTTAACTATACTGACCTTCTAGGGCATTAATAGATTGTTGTACTATTCACTTTATGTACTATTCACTATATGATTTTCAATATATGTAGTATTTCAGTTACGTGAATTCTTGCTAGGTTGCGTATTCGACCAATTATTAATCTTATTAACGTATAATGTGGTAATTTCATTCCATAATTTATATGCATGTAGCAAGCAAGTTATAACTGTTTTTTTTTTGTTTTATTTTTTTTTCAACCTGTCATACGTCAGTGCCATTCAGTCACAGTAGCATGTTCAAATTATTATCAATTCTTCATTATCTATGTAGTATTTTTGTTTAGGACCTTAATTGCAGTTATCCAAATGTTTCAACACAATGTTCCAAAAGTTGTTAACCATTATTCTTAAGATCATACTTCCTTAACTTAACACAGCAGCAATATATTGTAACAATGTGTCATTTCCATATGTTATATGTTCTGCCAATTTTTATGATTATTCACTTGATGTTTTTCATGCCTAAGTATCCGTCTATTGTGTCATTTTCATGAGAAGACGGACATTTATCATTATATTGCACGTGTACATTATTTTATTGTATAAGTAAGGTGAATTACGACTATGACGACAACAAACTCATATTAGTCAACTCATATTATGTGCATGACATACAATTCACGTATTTTGCAAAATCTTCATTTCATACGAGGGTCATTCGAAAAGTATTGGTTACTTCAGCCTGCTTGAGCGCTCGCTTCTTGATGATTTTCGAGGACGAAAATTATGAAGCAGTGGGAATGTGACGCCGGATTCAAAATATGGTTACATTGCTCTTTATTGAAGGAATTGAAAAAGGCTATTTTGGATTAATGTGCAATTACAGGACGGTTTTCTCTTTTAGCTTATCATGAGCTGGTAACAGAGAACGGAACTACGCAAAACCTCGAAGGTGATTGTGGTTGTTTTACTGTGCAAAAGGTCATAGGATGTTTACTTATGCTTGGTTACAAACAGGATGAACTATTACAAATTTGTCAACGTGACCCCGCATTTGCGGAAATTTTGGTTAATAGTTAAGAATCTCTGGACCAGTCATAGATAAATGTGGATAATTCTGGAAATCCTGTTATTGAAATCTTCCGGCGGTAACAGTCACGCCATCCACGTGTGTGCTGGATCACGCCATAATTTTGGGTGCGGTTCCTTGCTAATAGCCAATCAGAATGCAGAGAGCAATAAGTTTCCATATTTGTGAATCTGACGACCAGGATGTGATGACTGATGTGCGGTTTGGGAGTGGCCCTTGCAAAAATAATAAAAAGGGACCTCAAGGTCTAGATAACATTCAATCGGGCGGCAACGACGTAGTGACGACGTGTATAAGAACTCAGACCTTCGGAACACCAAGTTGCAGGGTGTAACTAGACTTCTATTCAAGGTATGTACATGCACATTTGCTATTTTGAGCTCAAGTAATAATATGTCAGTCAGCACTGCAAAATGATTCATCAGCTGATAGTAAAACTCTCACGAATAAGAGTAAACGTCGCATACTCGTAATTCGTCTTTTTTTTTTTCTTTGCTAACTCAAATACTTGAAAGTCTATTTAGTTCTTCAAATTATGATAATGCAGTCAAAGATCACTGAAGAGGCAAATATCACTACTTTTACTAATTAATTTTGTAAAATACCTAAATTAAATGTTGATGTATACTACCATTTTAGTTGTATAATAAACTAAATAATTTCAATTTATGTTGTCATTTTCCCCTAGGTTAATCCACTTTTCCCATGAAAGTCATGGTGTAATTTGTTTGTAGTACTTTTGTGACATCCACTAACTTATAGTGCGAGCAGATCTCATCTTTGTGTGGAAATTACGAGCTAAATAATTAAAAATGGAGTCTGCAAATCGTCACACTTGTTCGATTGCATGAACGACGATTTGATTGGACAGCGGTTTACTTCTTCAGAAGATATCGAAACATGGGTCTCTGACTGGATCGCTTCCAAGGATGAGGACTTCTTTCGCCACGGAATCCGTACATTGCCTGACAGATGGGCGAAAGTGGTGGCTAGCGATGGACAATATTTTTCTTAAGGTATTTATGTATTTTGTGTTTGTACTACAGCTTCAATGTGTGCGTACCAACCGCACGAATTAATTCCTAGACCAAATATATATATATGAAACAAGGAGATGCATTGTCTCCATTATTATTTAACTTTGTTCTGGAATACGCTATAAGGAAAATCAAAGATAGCAACCAGGGCCTAGAGTTGAACGGTATTCACCAGGTTATGGCATATGCTGATGATGTAAATTTAATAGGAGATGATAGGAGAACAATAGAAAAAATGCAGAGATCTTATTAAACGCTTGCAAGGACATGGGTTTAGAAGTAAATGCAGAGAAAACTAAATACATGGAAGTGCGTCGAAACCGTAGTACAGCAAATTATAGATGCGTTAAAATATTAAATAATACTTTTGATAAAGTGGATAGTTTCAAATATCTAGGATCAATATTAACAGAGGAAAATCATATCCACGAAGAAATTAAATGTCGATTAAAAGCAGGTAATTCGTGTTACTATTCGGTTCAAAGTCTCTTGTCGTCGCGAATTCTGTCGAGGAATTTGAAACTTAAAATATACAAAACGATAATCATGCCTGTTGTTTTGTATGGCTGCGAAACATGGTCACTTACTCTGAGGGAAGAACATAGACTGAAAGTATTTGAGAACAAGGTCCTAAGACGAATATTCGGACCCAAGAGGTACGGGAATGGTGAATGACGGAAACTTCATAACGAGGAACTACATAATTTATACGGTTTACCCAACATTGTTAGAGTCGTCAAGTCTAGGAGGCTTAGATGGGCGGGTCATGTAGCTAGAATGGAAGAAAGTAGAAACGCTTTCAAAGTCTTGACCGGAAGACCAAATCGGAAAACGACCATTAGGAAGACCTAGGCGCAGATGGGAGGACAATATTAAGATGGATCTCGCAGAGATTTGAATACAAAGTAGAAACTGGATGCAGTTAGCTAAGGATAGAAGTCAGTGGAGAGCTTTTGTGAACGCGGCATTAAACCTCCGGGTTCCATAGGTCATAGAGTTATATATATATATATATATATATATATATATATATATATATATAAACCTATTCTCTCTGTGGGAACTGACATTTCAGCTACAATGTTTAAAGTTTAAATTTTGCTGTACAGATTTATTGGTACTTGACGTATAAGTGTGCGAACTTCAAACTATGCAGCATTATTACAAAACAAGTCACAATTCATGTGCATTTAACACATCGTCGTGTCAATTGGGGAAGACAGGACAATTGCCTCCCCTGAGTTTCAGAGATACATATTTTCTTATCAACCCAATGCTAATATGCTAATAAAAACGTGAAACTCTTATGTTGGTATAGTCTTATTACTCCCTTCTCCCACCAAAGCGAAACCTGAAATAACACTATTGCAATATATTCAAAAGGATTCCCCATCGTCTGTTAATATTCGTATAGTGTGTTAGTAGGATACGATAAATTTACATTTATTATACAATTTTGCACTTCAATACGACCTCAGTATTAGCACCATCAATCATTCTCCTTAGAAAGAGTACTTCTGTATCTGACTTATATTGCAAATCATGCATCTTCTATGACCAGACTAATTCACACGTATGATTCAGTAGTTCTTTTTAACTCACATTATAATGCGTCTATCAGCCATTTACTACCGATTCTACTATACTAATCCATCAGAGTATTGACATCCTTTCTAGAAATCTAAATTAAAATTTAGAAATTAAATCTATAAAACTCTAACAGAATAATCCTATTTAATCACAGTATGCAATGTCAAATTTTCTTTTTCTTTTCTCGTAATAGTAACCCAAAAGAAAGAAGACAGAATATAGCACTAGACTTTTTTTCTATTGGCCATTAAAGAAGGAAAAGAAGACAAAAAACGTTTTCAATCTGAACAAATTTTGCTTCATGGATTCTCTTCGTTTTTTCTTGCTCTTTTCTTGTCGCTCTTTGGGGACTCCGCAAAAATCTTCACTTAGTTCTAATGAAGAAACGAGAGTCCCTTTCTGAGGGAACCAACCACTCAGCCTAAGCTGGTACAACTGGAACACGTGTGGAGAGCGAGTCTTTAATTTCCTGGAGCAGCGAAGGAAACCCACTAATCACTTCCAGTTGCCTGAGCTTTCAAGCTCAAAGACTCCAACCCCGATGTTACAAAGTTCAGTGCAAGCTGTTTTGTCGAACGTGAAAAGGATGGCGAATATATACTTCCTTAGATCTCTTATATATCTCATAAGGACAAGGAAAAGTGACTCAATACTCAGTTTAGTATTCTTCTTACATAAACAACTTCCTGCTAAACAATTGAGTGAAACTAAACAATTGTGAACAACATATAAATAGTTTTCACAACGAGATAGCATTGTTCTACAAATACAGATATTTATTGTAAAAAGTAATTACCTTGATAAAATAAGCCTATATGGTTTCAAAGTATGAGTATACGTACGTCTCATTTAAAAAATGTCAAGAAACATTTCACATAATACGCACTAATGATGAAACTTTGGAAATTCATAATTTTACTTGATGGCGCGAAACTTTATACACATAACTGTATTTTTCATAGCTTTTTGAACGATTAGTAACAATAACTCCAACATTAGATAGAAAAACCTATAAAATACAAATAATGTAGTCACAAAATTAATAGGTAAATAATTAAATATAAATAATGAATAGTGCATATTTTTTTTTGTTTAGTTTTTACAAATCTCAATCGTATAGGGAGAATAAGAAACAAAAAATCCCGTTTAAGAGGTAAAAATATCTTGGTAGAAAGTTACAACATATTACATTTTGAACATTCAAATATTCTTATCAGTTGACAGTAAGAAATAACATTTTTTACAAGGGACACGTGGTTACCAAAATAATGGAAAACCTGTAGTTTTCAATAAGAAATGTGTGAATGATGCTAACACTGAGGGTGAGTGTACAGCGTTTTTCCGTTGTTAATGTTGCGTAGTATGCCATGTGTGTACACAAGGGAGACCTGTGTTGAAGAGGGAAGACGATGCAAAATGGGAGACCTCTTTCAGTTTTTTCAAACAGCTTTCTTTTAAAAAATTTTCTTCGAGGGGAGGAAGCACAACCCAAAATCTGAGAGAGCTGCACTGAGACACTATTTTTGAGAGCACTGTTGCCAACCAAGCACGGGTCATGGTGTAATTATGTCCACCAATGATGTAGACTTCATGCAAAAATCTTGAACGTTCGCATTGATTGGCAATACTGCTAAATTAGGGTGTTTGTGCTTACAAGCACCTGGGGATACTCATACTACGTTTTCCATTGCCCAATGCTGCTCATGTCACATTTGTTATATATCCGTTCAGTGGCACGCACGTCAATTGCAACATCATGATGTTTACACTTGGTTGGAAACACTGACAACGTAGAATGGTTGGGAGGTGGCCACACTCAACGTCTTTTTTCTATAGTGTCATGCGATGTTTCTGCCATGCTTGGTGTATAAACGTCTTATCGTATGGAACCTGTTTTACATCTATGTTTACAATTGGTTGGCAACACTGACAAACTGGGGTCCTTGAGAGAGGAATACGTCCACAGTATATTTTCTCTAGTGACGAATGATGTTTATGCCACGTTATATGAATATATATCCAGTGGTAGAGAAACCATCTGCCACATTGTATTTACAATTCGTTGGCAACACTGACCAAATAGGTAGACACGGCGCAGGCTAACTTTGCACTTTGAAACCGTTACTTCCCGAGCGAGTGAGATGAAAATGAGAGGAAATGGTTGATACTACGCATGCGCAATATTCCAAACTTCTCAGTAGTAGATCCTAAATCTTTTTTTTTTTTAAATAATTTGCTTATTACTGAATGTTTGAATCTTTGCAAACCATCACACATCCTCTCCACTATTTTTGCAATTGGTACAATTCATAACAATAGACCATCGTTTGCTCTTTCTTTCTCAAAGTAAGCTCTGACATTATATATCATTTCCCTACTTAGACTTCTGATCGTAGTACTGCTCCCGATTTTTTAAAAGATCTTTTATCTTCCATATCATAGCGTTAATTAACCAAAGTATAAGAGAATTTGAAATCAATTATTAAAATTAAGAATAACTGAATGTATCAAACACCTGAACGTGCCGACATAAAAAAAGGGTAAAGAACTCATACAAATACATCCACACAATCCCAGATATGAACACACAAAAGAATAGATACACAGTATTTTAGGTCTACAAAACACAAAAATTCAGATTTATATACACCACTATAACACAATGCTAAGTAATACTGAGTGGAAAACATTCTTTCACCCTTCTTATTTTGACCTTTGGGTTACACAAAAGAAAGAAAGAAAGAAAAGAAAATGGAAGCCTCCCACACATCTCTTGGTCAATCGCTTAGGGTCTAAAACAAGAGACATGGCTCACTCACCCCTCGAAATTAGATATTTCCTATGCTTGTGGAGGTTTGTTCTTTGGCTGGGTTTCGTATTGTGTGCTGGTAGATTGAAAATAAGGTGTTTGTTGTTACGAGGATGTTATTATCGTATTCCGGTCCCGTGTAGTGTGGATAGGCTAGTGTAATAGTTTGTAGGTGTCTCAGTGTGTGTGTGGTGAATTAACGTGACTATGAATGTTATAAATCCCAAAGTGAAGCACAAAAAAATCCCAAGGATGGGTTGCGTCATGAAACACAGCTTTCAAAATTAATGATGTTGAAAAACTCAGTGAAATTAGGTTCGGGTAAATCGGGAGGAACGAATGGATATCAGTTGGTAATCACGTGAAGCAAATAGAAACTCAGTATTTGGAAGCAGAAGGAATAATGGATGAAATTACTGAGAGGGTCGTTATCAGTTTCGGTGGTGTCGATAGTGATAGCAACAGTGATTCAGAAGAGGATACTGACGGTGACTTATCTGGAATAGAAGAAATGTAGGTGGGTGTTTCCTTTATGTACGCATACACATAGATGAAAAATATTTTACATTTCATTTTTATTTGTAGACTGCAAAGTCTATTATTAATAGTAATGATCTAGATATACATAGATGAAAAGGTACAACGTACGAGTTATGAATAATACCTCATATTTCTAGATTCATGGCGAATATTTATTTCAGTTGGCAACGCTGATAAGTTCACTTTTCTGCCTCCTAAATCACGGTCAGATGGGAGCCAAATCGCGAACAGCATTACGTCACTCTAGTGCAGAGTTGTTGTGCGCCGTGGCCCATACAATAAAATCGTGAAGCCATACGTCACAGTTTCGCCACACCCATTCTGCCCACTCCCCGCCACTAAGATCGCAATGTTTCGAGCCAACAATCATGGCAGAAACGAGAGTAGCCAATCAGACGTGCTGGCTCAGACGATGCTCGTTTGTTTTTTTTAGCTTCACTGAGTTCATATGATGAAGATACGTATGGGCAGATCCTCTATTTTATAACATCCTTGGTCAAAGCCTTGCCTGAGTCACGTTCTAGCAATGAGGCAAAAGAGGAGCATGATGGGCTCAGGCATTTATGCGTGATGCATCGTAACATTCATTTTTATTTCTGTCGAATATGCCATATATAGGGTCACAAACACCAACAAACTGACCCCTTATAGGGTCAGGTTGCGGGATTGCCCGTTATTTGAAAACGCTTTCGTACTTCTCATGGCAAGAGCTTTCAGACGATATATAAGTTTTACCCAGGTACTTGGTCTCGGTATGGAATCATTCCTAGTGAGAGTGTATACCTAATAGAAATACATAATTCTGCACAGAAACTTCTTACTCTATGTTAACGAAATCATTTAATAACATATTAGCATTGAAAGATGCCTTCAATGCTAAAACTAAACTCCCAGAGGCGAGCCTTCACACCTTCCCAAGAATGCGTGCAATCCCCAGCGATAATAGCTTCGCTTCCTGAGCAGCATAGTGAGCTGAGCTAGTGAGCTAGTGATGCTCAGACGCAAGAGTCTCCAAGTGTTTCCAACCTACTAATATTTTTTTTTACCGAAAAACCGAAATATTGAAGTATTGACTTTATTTTATAAGAAATCAAAGATAAAGAAAATATACGGTAGAAAACAGGTAGGAGCGACGTTAGAGCCTCATAGTACGATTCGCCACTGCTAAATTCTAAATCCTTGTGCTATTCTAACCCCTATATTTTTCATATTTGGCCTTTGCATACTTCTATATGGTATCAAAGTTAACTGTTGCAAGTCAAAATTACACATTTGTATGAACGTGACTTTTAAAGTTTGTTATTCTATGAAAATCGCTCCCTGGAATACTGGTACTTCTGCTATGCAGGGGGTAATTTGTTTAGTTATGTTTAATTACATTTATGCGAAAATATTACCAGGTAGAGCTCCTTCTCTCTCAGTGTTTTCTTTTGAGAGATGATAACTCAAAATGTCAATTTTTTTGAGTTGTAACACTCTTCTATCAATGTGCGATATATATATAATTCAACGAGAAAATGGCTTTTAAGTTGTGTTTATACAACTGCAAAATATGTAATTTTCCGAAAGCATTCTAATGCACGAATACTGTTTATCTAAATGAATTCCTTAAGATCTTCAAGGTCATTTTGAAGGTCCAAAAGCTCAGACAGCATGTTTGACTTAGTTTCTGAAATAACAGTATCAAGCAAAATATGGATGCTAATTCAAATGTACATACATAATATCATCACTAAGAATTCATAAGGTGAATATGAATTCCCGAAATATAACGATAAATAAAATTGCTAAGATAAACTGCTCCAAAGTTCATAAACAGGGTACGGCTAAAATTCCGGAAACATTCATCAGGAAGCCTACTTGTATTTCATTCATTTGAGTTTAACGCCATCATACATCATTATACTTCTTGGAGTCCTAGAAAGAGGCGGACATTATCAGTATCCTAAAACAACAGAAGAAGATTATAAAGCAATAAATTTTCTTTCTTTTAAGGATAACTGACAATTTGATTTATAGTACGATATTACTCCATTTTGATATTACCAACTTTTTGGAGTTTAACAGTACTTGTTGAGAACCAAGCTTATATGAGACGTGGAGGTACAGCGTAACATGAAATCCGAATCAGATGAGCTACACACGATACAGCAGTTAAAGTTTCTTATTAGGAAAGCAAAATGGACTTACTTTTTAGGAATTGTACAAAATCGAAGATTTCCCTTATCTCAGAACTTGAGGCGTGCGGGCGACAGCAGGGAATGCACCAAGTTGAGAGAAACTGGGACTTTCAGTGAAACATCGAAAGGTTGCTGAGAAAAGAGATTCTCAGTGATTTCTAGAACCTTTTTTCTTTGTTGTGAAGTTGGATGACATAACGAAATACTGTACATGTAGAAATCGCCTTAGGTGGACGCAGCATAAATTGAAATATTTTAAATTATCTCTTTTGCACCATTTTCTCGGTAGCGCTTGTCCTGTATGGACAGCTCGTCTCAATTATAGCTAAAACATGGTTAGAACAATTCTAAAGCACATCATTAAATAGGAATTGATCCGAAAGAAAAGAACGATACTTCATTGAATAATTACGAAAGAATGTATCAAATCGTTGAAATTGAAAGAAGCATTAGTATCTTGCGGGAACTAACTAACGCTTAGCGTCTTTGCTTAGCAGTCAGGAGATTCGAGATACGTTTCTTCTTATCGAGCACTCTGTTTTGGATTTATCTAATCTAAACAAGTAAATGCCGAGATGGAATTTTTAAATATAATCCATAGACGATTTCTTCCCATCATATCTCGTTGTCCAATGTATAGAATTGACTTCACACTATGTATTTGGAAGTTTGTTAAATAAATAAGGAAGAAAATAACTCTTAGAAAAGTACCGGAAATTATATTTGTCTACGACTAATTTGAAATTAAATCTGCAGCATTACCAACATGCTTTATCAGTTAGTAAACGAAGTCCTTCTGAATTTTTCTACTTAGAGTTTTCATGTGAGATCTTATCTGCCATTTTAAACATGATGTAATTTTGGGCGAAGGAATGAAGTTAATACATAATGAATAAAATTAAAGGTAAGAAAGTAATAAACAAAAATATATAAAAGTTCTAAATATACCCATTTCTTTGCTTATAGTTCTGTTAATCAAACAATCAGTTACTACCAGTATAATTTATTTTGTCCTTTGAATTGTATGGAAAACATCTACCCTTCACATATACGTTTATTTTATACGCTGTAGATAAAATAGCAAGACGTGTATGGCAGTAATCTTATATTGGCATGCACGGGGTATATATATTCCCAACGGGTGCACAGACTTCAAGAGAAAAGTGTGAATACAGACAAGAAGAATTTGAATCTGCATATAATTTTGTTTAACGTAATTTTATAGGATGCCAGAATATTAGGGATTTGTGATGAAAATTATTCCTGATTCGATCATTGCCCATTTTGAGTTTTGTGATAAACAACACAATATCCATAGGTTTACAGAGGAATTCTTAGCTTTCTCTCACTCTGTTTGTTGAAAAATCCTTCTCTTATCACTCATTTCAATTCCTAATTTTTAACATACACAGCATAAATGCAGGGAATAAATAAATTTTATATGTGCTAAACCCAGGTTCGATAATTGTTAGAATTAAGTGGAAGACCAGGTCTCATATATTGTTTGTATTACAAATTGACATTAAATTTGAAACAAACAGGCCTGTTCTCTCCCTTCTCTCCTCATAAGCATCTCAAATAACTTGATTGTCCATGTTACTCAGCTCAATTATTATAACTGAGGTCGATCTACTAATCCCTCTCTCTGGATTATGATGTTGATACTTCTGTAGATAATTGATTATTCTAAAGCTTGAAAGCAAGTTATATCCCACATCTAGGGAAACATAACTTATTGAATCGATGTAAGAACTTCAATAATAAGAACTTAATAAAAAGAACTTCCAGAATGTTCTAAAGTAAACCCTCATTCATTGTTAATTTGGAGATAGTTAAAAGTCGCTGTGCGTCAGATCTAAGCTCTAAAACTAAGTAAGACATTTTTATCTCTTGCTCTACTCGTCTCAGTTGTATGAGTCATTTTCTTCCCTAACTATCTCTGGCTTTGAATTTAGGACCAGATTTTACTTTTTTCACGGGGTATTTCAAAACAATACCGACAACGTTTGGGACAAAAAGTACAGACCAATATGGGTGCAGAAATGAGTCATTTCAGAGTTATAGGCTGCCGAAAACATGAAAAAATGAACTTTAAAGGCCCATAACTCCAGTGCTATGGGACCTACCTTTGTCGGGTCAAGACTTCATTTAGAAACTGATATGTGCGCTATCCAAAAATGCATGTTTCAGAATCTTACGGTACTCACGCAACAATTTTTCTAAAGGGAGTTGGCTACGAGCATATAATTTGAAGTACTAACCCACAAGCTTGATAAACATTGCTGCGGAAGTTTCACAACATGCTAAAACAGGCAACAGGCTAAAACATGGATATCTCAGGTACATAATTACCTATAATTGAATACCTAGCTTTTAACACGAATCAAAACAATTTGGACATAATTATCATGTAGTACGATGTGTTCAGATTTTCTAGGTTATAGAATCTTTGTTTGTGAAATGACGAAATATCCACATGCAGATTTCTGTAAACAAATAATTTTATGAAATAAATATACATTATAACTCATTTGAGTTTTCTTGCGTGCGACAAAATTGTGAACTAATAAATTTGTTTACAAATGACGTCAGTCACATAGAAGAGCTGAAAGAGGTACTGGTATTACCTAAGATTTCTTTCATACACAGTTTTTCAGGAAAAACAAAAGCATCTGCTGCACTGAATGAAATACAGGGTTTTCATAAAGTCTGGACGGATTTAATTCGCTTATAATTTACATAATAATGCTCATATTGAAATCAAATAAAGTGCAAACGGTAGCGGAAGGATTAAATTTTTACCTGTAATCTTGCACCAGCTCAATTCATTCACCGCCACACCTCCAACTGGGCGCCATTTACGTCCACACATTCGCGTAGGCGGTGCTGGAATCCACTCACAGCGTTCCGCCGTGTTTGATCCGAAATGCCAGCCACAGACGCCCTGATTTTATCCTTTAAGTTCTCCAAACCACTTGGCTTCTTTGCATAAACTTCCGTTTTCACATGACCCCAAAGCCAAAAGTCGCAGGGGGTAAGGTCGGGTGATCTTCAATTTGGTAAGAAACTGACCCTTGCCCTCCCTCTCCCTATCTCAACGTGTTCAGAGTTGCCGCTTATCTAACAGTGTTGCCAAGTAAAAAATTTAATCCTTCCGCTACCGTTTGCACTTGATTTGATTTCATTATGAGCATTTTTATGAAAATTATAAGCAAATTTAATCCACCCAGACTTTATGAAAACCCTGTATAATGGAAGCAGTCGTGTACATATCATATTTTAAGTCGTTGTGTGCTGAATATGCTGAATACGTAAAACTATTTAACATGAGATTTAAAAGTAAATCACATAGATTGCTACTTACCTATATGAAAAGATAATTTACACGATAGTACCTTGTATTAAAAAACAAACATTAATTTACGTCCCAAAAACATCATGGGGCTTATAGCCTGTCATGTCGAAGAAGCAAACAACAAAACAACACACACACACACACACACACACACACACATATATATATATATATATATATATATATATATATATATATATATATATATATATATATATATATATGTATAAGGGTGGTTCTTAATTATATGTAGAAAAATTTTGAATTTCTTCGCTCCCAACCCCTAAATTGGTTCTATGTTGGACCAAATTATTCCATTAAAAAGTTGGCTTTATTGAAGAATATTTAACCGAGCCCCAATCTTTTGAATGAATTAATATGATATATTATAAGGCAAAAATTTGGCATAGACCCTTGTAACTTTGAAACGGTTCAAGGGAAAGGGATCATGTTTTGGATAGAGGTACTGGAGATGGACCCATACCTGAAATTGAGTAGTACATCCATCCATCCAAAACATGATCCCTTTCCATCTTGATGACAGCCATCTTGAAGTCCGCCATCTTGGATTCAAATCGAAAATTTTAAATAGAAATGGGGTCGTGTGACATCGTTTTGGGGCAGGTTTTTACCACAAAGACAAGTCTGTCTGTATTTTTATCTTATCTCTGATCATCTTATAGCTATTATCTTTAAAATAACAGTTTAATATCCATCAATATTGTCTTTCCTCATAGTTTACAGAAGTATTTAAAAAGAGTTACATAAAGGTGACAAGAAAGCAATAACACATTACGTTCCAATATACCCCAACCTACGTTGAAATTATTTACATAAGGTATGTAAAAATACATAATTAATATAATGGAAGTTTAAAATGACAATAATAATAAAAGCTGAAGGCTGTGAATAATTAGCCAAATTCTAGTGCCTGGTTAAACCAAGTTTTGAAGCACCTGAGTATTTTTTCCTGTGTTCACTGACGATCTGCTGAATGTAATGTTTTGCTTTCTCGTCCTTGGTTAGAATGCTCCCTATTTTGAATCACCTTCACCTCTCTCGCCGCCACATTGTTCAAAAACATAATGTTTTTCAATACCTCTAACCCATGTCGAAAGTTAGCATCTTGTTTCCAAGTAGATGGCCATGTTTTTAGAACATTTGTATCTATAGAAAATTCTGAGAAAAAGGTATTCGAATCTGCTGAAACGAAGTTTTAGAATTGTAGGTACCGATGAAATTGTGATTTGCCGTAGCAAAGCTGGGATAAATGCACTGAAGAAGCGACAGAGAGAGGGATGTATAAAGCTTTGAAAAAAGGTGAAAACTAATATGGGCGTTACAATTATATTTACAAGATTCTAACAACGGCAAAAAACACGATTCCAACCACATGGCGACCGTGACAGGACAAAAATTGTAGTAATCTTCGGACAATTGCTTTTACAGTACCATTAGTTGCACATATAACGTGCTGAGTTTTGAATTTGATTCGCGTAGTATTGATAGTCAATTACCGTCAGCTGATATGTGAATACAGTTAGATAAAATAAAGAATAATAAGTAAGTAATAACATAATAAGTAAGTAATGTAAAGTTCTTCATGTGAGTAAATTTATTTCGATATAAAGAAAGAAAAAAGTAGAGCTCGTGAAAATTTTTTTCTTGATTTTAGGTGTTATGCAGTCAGTCGGCGGATAGTGAACAGCTGATCGTAGTTGAACACACACACATACGCACTTTACACCATTTGCACCTTGGAATTAAAAAATAAATTCATGAATATGAAAAATTGTTTTGTGCATGGTGTTAGTTTATAAAGCAATTGTGTTGATTTAAATCTGGTTACAGTCTTAACATTTTACATTGAAATTTTGTGTGGTAGTTAATGTTTGTAATATCAAAACTTTTAGTGTCTCGTGTTTCAAATGCCTGTTTCTTATTTTCGTATTAAACTTAGACATTTATATTTTTGTACATTGAATTAGCTGCTCGTAATTTATATAAATATGGAAGCTAGCGTTTTGGAACAAATTCAAGCTATGTTGACAGAGCAATTACAGAAACAATCTGCCAAATTAGAGCAAAAATTAGAAAATAATAGCGAACGATTAGATGAGTTAACAGGTGAATGCAAACAGTTCATAACAGAATCAGCAAATGAATGCAAACAGTCCATAGCTAAGCTGGCGATGATTGTACGCAAAACCGAGTTGAATTAGAAAGTAGATTTGATGATTTGAGTAGTGATATTACATTGACCAACAATACGATTACTGAATTACGTCGGTTCGATCCAAAGACCCATGATAATCTTCGCAGTTTCGCCACGAAACAGTATCAGTTATTGAGAGATTTAAATCCGGAAAGTTCACCTGCAAAGATTATTGCAAGCATCATTGATACTTTGCCGCGAAAGTATCTTGAAGAATTAACATTGTATCCGTGCACTTCTTTTCCACGGTTTTTTGCTAGTATTGCTCGGATAGAATCGTTAAGGGTAGCAGAAAACAATACCAAGAAAGTTTACAATTCATACAATAATTATAATTATAAAGATAATCGTTCATTTCGTGTGCAACAAGCCAAAACGACAAGCGCGTCATCCAATGGCCAGCAACGGAGTAATAGACGAAATAATAATGGTAGTCGACAAAACCACGGTGACACAAGTAATCATGATGGTAATGCGCAAACAAACGGTGAACAGAATTGAACAGAAGAACTTCGTAGTGATAGGGATTTTAACAATTGGCGTAACAATAATAATCGTAGGTCAGGACAACGCCGAGGGAACAACAGATGCGGGGGAAATAATCTACAGAATTGGAGAAACCAAAATAACCATGGATCAAATCAGAATCGAACCCAAGACCAGCCACGCGAAGATTCGGAAAACTGAATGAAGACGGGTTTCGAGGGGGGACACCCATCGAGACGATGAATAATCAAATCCCCAATAGTTTGTTCCGCTTTCGAAATTTTACATTTGAGTCTGACTCAGATTTAGATCAGGATGCAAGAAGCGATACTGAAGGAGACAAATTTGAATAAACAATAGTCAGAGCATATGGCAGGCAGTATTCTACTTATATTAACACGCGCGTAAATGGATGAAAGTGAAAACATTGTGTGATACGGAGGCGGAAACCTCATTGGCCTCTTATTATCTGTGGAAAGAAATTTCGAAAGAGTTCTCATTTCCTAAATTACAACCAGGTGATGATGTTCTTAGTGTAGACTATAGTGGAAAGTTTAAAAGAAAGTGTAGAAGAAGGACTGTCAGGCCCGTTAAAATAGATTCGCTTGGATTTACGTTAGAAGTTTTTGTCGTGGCCGATCTCAATGAGAAATTTATAATGGGTTTGAATGCATTAGAATAATTACAAAGTATTATCTTAGCCAGGGTAACATTTCATTAGAGTGTGATAACATTAGGGTGGTAGTCTTCCTTCTCCATATTGATTCAAAAGATTGTAATGACAGCGCAGAGTCCTCGGTTGAATCAGCTGATGAAGAAAACGATAGCACAGAGCACCTTCACGTTGTTAATGTCAGCTGTAGTCGAGAAGATGCCGGCCTCAGACAAGTTGCATCAACAGAACAATTAAGAGCTGCCGTTATCGTTCCAGTACATTAGACCTTAACCAAAAAGAACGGTTGTTGAATTTATTGTTTCGGTATAGAGAGATTTTTACAAATTATCCTGGCAAGGGTATAAGCTTTCAATATGAAATTGAAATTGACACCAACGAATCTTTGTTTGGTAAGCAATACCCAACTGCATCTACCGTTTGTGCGAGGTGAGATCAAAAAGTTGTTACAGTTGGGAATTATCACTAACAGTCAATCTATTCACAGTAATCCTATTTTAGTTGTTTAAAAAAGAATAATAAACAGAGGTTAATTATTTATTGAGAGCTGTTAATGAACACTCAGTTCTGAGGCAGATTAAACCGTAACGAATAGAAGATTTGTTAGCTAAATTACAGGGAAACCATTTACCAGTGTCTTGGATTTAAGTTCTTCGTACCATCATTGTGGGTTGCACCCTAAAGCTCAGCTATATACAGCGTTTAATTTTGAGGGACAGTATTATCAATATCAAAGAGTGCCCTTTGGGTATCGAAATGGAGAAGCTTTGAGTGTTATGATGTCCCATGTGTTAGGGCCTGAGTTACATAATAAAATTTTGAGATACGTGGACGATAATTTAGTCACGAAGGACACGTATCAGGAACATTTACAATTATTGGATCAAATTTTTACCAAGTTCAAGGAATACAACATAACATTGGACATTGATAAATGCATGTTTTGCACACCGGAATTACCATTCTTAGGATACATTATTAGTCCTAAGGGAATCAAGAAGGATGAAAAAAACTATTAAAGCAGTCACGGAAGTACCAATGCCCACTAATATCAAAAGGCTTCAATCTGCATTGGGATTATTTAATTGGTGTCAAAATTTTATACGAGATTACGCTACAAAAGCTGCCCCATTACATGAATTGGAACGTAAGGGTCGAAAATGGCAGTGGACTGAAGAGTGTGAAAAAGCTTTCAATCAAATCAAAGAGAACATTTGTGCAAACATTTTGTTGTCACATCCTTATTTTACAAAACCTTATTATGTCCAGGTAGATGCTTCAACCATTGGTTTAGGCTGTAAATTATGGCAGGAACAGGGTGATGAACAATGGATTATCCACTACATTAGTGGCACCTTGACCCCGTGTGAACGTTGGTATTCAATTTCGGAATTGAAATGTTTAGCAGTCACTTACGCCTTGCGAAAATGGAGACCCATGTTATTGGGAAGACGTACTATAATTGTTACTGACCATCACGCACTTCTTTTTCTTAAGCGTGTAAAATCATGGAACAATAGGTTATCGCTTTGGAGTGCAAAAATTAATGACTTCCAGCATGACAGAATTTGTGAAGGGCAAAAACAACAAATTCTGTGATGCACTTAGTGGATTATATCCGTCGCACGAACACAGGCTGCTTAAAGTACATTCGTTCCAAGTATTGCAGGATGAAGTTCTCAATATTTCCTCTGAACGATTGACCGAAATCCAAAGAGAATGTTCAGACTATCGAAATGTTATTCGTGTTTTAGAAGGAACTGTGGACGAAATAGAATCCCGGAAGAGTAGATCTTGGAAACAATGCTACCAATTAGAAAACGAAATCCTGCTCATTCGAGACTTTCATCATCCCAAAAAGTGGAAAATTTGCATACCACCAGTTTTGGTGCACAACATACTCACCGCATATCATGCTGATGTAGCACACCCGGGTACAGATCGTACTATAGCACTTATTTCAAAGGCATTCCATTGGAAAGGATTGAAAAACTCAGTTAAGAATTTCATTCAAGATTGAGTTACGTTCGCTCGAATGAAACCAGATCAACACCCACCGTCCAAGCTTTTAAGTACTATTCCATCACGAAGACCACGAGATTGTATTTCCATTGATATGTTGGGGGCATATCCGGTTGGAAAGTCGCAGAAATGTTTTGCTCTTGTTATCATGGATTTATATGCACGATATTGTACGGCATTTGCGTTAAGGAGTTCAACTGCTAAGGCAATTGTCAAATGTTTTGAAAAATATTATTTTCCTATGCTTGGGCTTCCTAATTTTATTTTGTCAGACAATGCAACAGTCTTTCATTCCAAATGTTTTGTTCAAGGCATGAAAAAATACAATATTGTAGTTATGTATTGTACTGTTTACCATGCTCAGAGTTCTCTAGTGGAGAAAGTGAATAAAGAATTAGTGCAGAAATTACGGACTTGAATAAAGAATTACGGACTTTGTGCTCACAATCACATACAGAATGTGCTGAAAATTTGACACAGGCTGTATTTTGTATAACTATTCTATTTCACAAAACTTAGGAGTTTCACCAGCCGGTTTACATTTAACCATTGATTTTTCGCGCCCAATATTTCTACATTTTGGTATTAATGTTCAGGAAGATACGTCTGATGAGGATGGGATAAATTGGAGCAATAAATTAATTCCGGCCGATGTGAAACGAACTGAAAAGAATAAAAAGAGAAACAAAAATTGGAATGAAACTCAAAAACATAGATGCTTACTGCGCGCCGGAGATTTTGTATTTGTGCGGCAGCACAATGTGGGCCGTCTTATAAAGAAACAAACTGCAAAGTTTTCTAACTTTACCGCGGGGCATACTATGTACTAGTGTGTCTAGCAATGACAGAGGAGTTGAGTTGTGGGATCCCTCGAATGGTGAAAGTATAGGATATCAATCTATGGACAGAGTCAAGATATGGTCGCCCACACCGCAAACATATAGTACTTGGTTACTGTTGGCCAAGAAACACTTACCTAAGGATGAAATTAGTAAAATAAAAGACTTCCCTCACCGACTTGAGGCAATTGATAATACATTACCTCTGTTACAACCTGAGTGTGAAATCCATAACCATCAAGAGCCAATAAATGAAGAAGGTAATGAGACACAAATTAAACAACGTTCTGTGCAGTTGGAAAATATGCTTAAGTTGAATTATTTTCTGTACAAGACACGTGATTTTTATGTTACTGACTATTGCATGCGCTCACCAGAGTGGACTAGCGAATGTCTTAACGTCATTATGCCTAACTATTCTAGTGGACTCCAGCTATGGCATTGAACACAAAAAGGGAGAAGACAGAACGGGGAAATTGAGACAAATGGTAAAATGAAACCAACATTTTTTTGATAAGCGAATAGACGAAATAAAGAAAGGTCATTCCTCATTTACTTAATTATTCCCCTCGAATTTCGAAAGTTAGGAATTTGCTTTTCAGCTTCAAAGTGTGTGCTCACCGCCGCTGACGCGTCAGCTCGATTCACCATCGACGTGTATTCGTAAATAAGGTATGTCAATTTAAATGTCATGTTTTATGGTTTCCTTACAGGTTTTGAAGATGAAAGATGAATGTGGAAAACAGGGGAAGGACAGCATTGGAAATTTTAAACAGGTAATTGATTTAGACCGCGAATTCGGACTTTGAAAAAATTGTAATAATGCCCTACCACCTTTGAAAAGTGTGGCAATCCCGCTTTAGATACGAAATTTCTGTATTGAATCCTTGTTAGGATCTTCATGTTTTGTATGCTTTCTTTTCAGGTGTTTCCAGTTTTGGAACCAGACTTCATAATAAAATTTTATTATCCAATCTTGTTTTGAGATTTTATTAATTCCCCTTTATGTATTATATGAACATTTAGCTGTATCCATACAATCATGCATTTAGAGAAATGTTAGGTAATCAGAAATACTTATAAACCTAGTTAGAGAAGTATTAGTAATTATTACAATTAATTATGTGATTTGAATTTTGGGTGATGAAAAAAGTGTGCTCCTCAGTTAATGAATCTTTTCATCTGATGTTGTCATTGAGTCATCAATGGTAAAAGTATACTAAATTCGTAATGTAAGGTTGATTTGGCGTCGAAATGTAAATTAAAACAATTTAGTATAATGTTGAAAAATAGCTGACAACAATGTTGGATTTGATAAATCTGTTTGCGAATTTGTTCACATATGGTGTTTGCTATGTGGGTCAATATGTATTCATCACGATGTTAATGAGATTTGAAATTTAGTTGAGTTTTGAGACAACTATATTATGAGTTAAGAAGAGGTACAAGTCAAAATATAATTCATTCTCTAGGAACATCACTACTTTTCTCGCAAAATTAAAGTGATGAAACCAGGGTAGCGTCTGGTTGGGTTCCAGCTAATGTGTAGATTTGCCAATTAACTACACATTTCAAAATTATGTTTAGACGTTTAATGTTTGGCATATTTAGAGAAAAGTATAATAGTAATAAAATTGATGATCGTATTTTAGATGTTGATATAATATTTAGTTTTGATTTGGATTTAGAGAAAGTAAATTAGATATTATTCTTTTTGAATTTCAAAAAATAACTTTTCTTTTCTTGTACTTGGGATAATAAACTGATCTCGAGAAAAAGAAGAATGGGACAGCAATTTATTATCCCACTGTACCCCAATACTACGATAAACACCGGATACGATAATGTATCGATAGTATCGATTGCCTGTGTCACTTAGGCAGTATATTGGCTAACGTTTTGTAGATTAAAATTATGTTATGGAAATATATTAAGATCGTTATGTACGAGTAGCCCATGAATACCATTAATGTTTAATGAATAAGTACACTAAATATTATTGTTGTTTGTATTTCACGATTATGACAAATATTCCTGGATATGATGTTACATCGATTGTGATAAGTGCATTTGCTAGTTAAGAGAGACATTTATGTTGGCTAGCGCTCTTTAAAAAGAATACGTTTGTAAACCTACTAATTTTGTAGGTATGAGCGGGCCTTGAGTAATATTAATAGTTAACTGATTGATGAAAACTCAAATGCAGGGTTCTAGCACTGAAATTTCTCTCCAGGGTATACCTCTTATCGTCCTTTTCATTGTATTTTATTTTCTCAAAATGCCTCCTAAAGGCCTGAATGTTGACAGCCCAATTGGGGTTGGGAAATTAACCCAGACATGTTATAGCTGTAATGCGTAAGTATTCAGCTAGGTGGTATATAAGGTTCTTAGTGTAGAAGTGATTCATTCGAATCGTCAGGGAGTTTGGCGACCCTGCATGCTTCAGCTGTAGGAGATTGTAAGTTTGCGCCCGTTGGTCTTCGGGACCAATTCATTAACCTATATTTTTATTAATGACTTAAAAGCTGTGTTGTCAACTAGTGACGCACAGAATGGCGCTTCGTAAGGCTTGACCGCCGTTTAATTCACTTATATGTATTAAAATGTTTAAAGGTTTATTAGTTACGTTATATAATGCAAGTATATAGATAGATATTTCAACCATTTGCATATAATGATAGGATGTGTAGAAATGTTAAACAGTATATATGTAGATTTTATTCAGTTTCGAATTTTACTAATTTCGTGAATAAATTTCGAATATTTAGTGATGAAAGTATGATTAGTACCTACATTTTGTTCGTATGTTATAATACATATTATGTTCGTACACTTTAATTATTTTTTCTAAAAAATGGATACCTAAAATGAAGTAGTTGTTTTAGTGCGGAAAGTATATTTAAAGAAGTTTCGTTTTCATAATTTTTCACAAGTTTATCTTTTGCTCAACGACTCGCACAAAGGAGAGAAAACCTAATTTTCGTTTTGTTTTGTCTCAAATATTTATACAGGTGGAAAGATTTAGTTAATTAACTTTATTAAAGTTTGTATTTACTTCAACACGAGAGAAGTACCAGTTGAAAACTTTTGCTACATAATTCACATGAATAAAATAGTCACAACCAACGAATTATTTTGTTGTTTAACTGATTGTTTTCATGTTTACTGGTTCGAGAGAAGAGATAAAATTGTTTAAAGCAGCACTTGTCAATAAACTCACACAATAGTAATAACATGTAATGAAATTTAAATTCAATTTGGGAATTTTCATATTAAAAAATGATTTTTTCATTCGTTGTGTAATCTAGTAATGGGTAGGTCCCATTGCTCATGGTACGTTGAGGGAATCAGGCATGATTTAATTAGGCACGTGAAGGGTGATAATGTTTATCAAGCGAACAAAATGATTGCGTGTAAAGTATCTTTGGGCTGTATACTGAACGGCAATTGAGTATTACTGTGTATCAATACAACTGAATGGCAATTGAGTATTACAAATGATTTAGGGGTATGTTTATGAAGCCAAAAGACTGTTGTAAAGCGGCATCCTTACATAAGGTTACTGTTATGATGCATGCATATTTTAACGTGATGCCAAAGGCCGTTGGAGGGCGGCTCACGTTCGGAAGTAGTTACTCCTTGTTACTTCTCGAATGCCTAGATCGTGAATGCTGCACGAGTAGAGAGTGTTTATTGTAAATGTTCAATGTTTTTAGAGGTGGATAGAACACCCCTCTTGTAATATTTGTTTTCGAATAAGGCCCATGTAAAGTTTTGTGTCGCCATTGCCAATAAGGTGTTTGCTGAAAATAAAGTCAAGTAATGATTGTGTTAGCCAATGATCACATGTTCGCCAACGTTGTAAGGATGCGTGCATTAGTGTTGATGCCTCTGTACCTGTTATACTTGATGATTTGGTAAAAATAAGAATTTGTGAACACTACTGATAATTTAAAAAAAGTAAGTTTTGATATATTCGTTTAAATAATAGCAAAATAAGAGAGGTTATTTTGTGAGTTGATATGTGATTCCAAATTTATTTAAAATGTTTTACTGAATCTTTCATTTTGTCGTTTGAGCAATATGATTATTGAAACTCGAAATTTTAAATGATTTTATATTCCTTTAGTATTTTTGATATTTAGTAAGTTGAAATATAATACTTTAAATAATCAGTAAATATGTGATTAATGCAATAACTGTTTTACGAAAGGTTTGTTTGAAAATATTTTGTTTTATTAAAGTTTTATCTGTATGAATATATATATATATATATATATATATATATATATATATATATATATATATATATATATATATATATATATATATATATATATATTTGTCTATATAATAATTTTGATGTTATATTAGATGTTTATATTTGGTAGTTGAATATTACAAATATTTTGAATAAGAAGGTTTGAGTATTGAGTATTGAGTAAGTTTGTTGTAAACAGGTGCATATACACTCATTACACTACACCAGATACACACTGGAATTTCGGTCTTACCACTTAGACCGTCGTCAGGCAACACTTCCGAAATCGATACACACATTTTCTGTTATTGTTTAGCAATTAAGTACTTTTGTGTTAATGTTTATTTTCATATTCATTTGGTTTAATGTATTTACTATGTTTTCAAATTATGTTATAGTATATTTTTAGTGAAAAGTCATTTGAAACACATAATCATGGTGAGAAACCGATTGAAAAATAAGTAAATAAATAAAAGAAAGAATGAAAAGGAACTATGAATTGCATATACAAATAAATGAAATAATAATGAACATTTTATTAATGGTGGCACAAAGGTGGTTTATTCAGAACATACAGGTGGCAGCAACCATGATGGTACTACTCAGTCTCAGGTGTGGATCTATCTCTATTACCTCTATACAAAATATAATCTCTTTCTCTTCAATTGTTCCAAAGTTACAAGCGTTTATTCGAAACTTTTCTCACATACTATATATACAGGGTGTTAATGAACTACACCGAAAACTGAAACAGATAATTCCTCACAATCAATATAAGAAAAAAGTTCATATGAACCCATTGTCAAAAGTGCGAGCTAGGATTGTTCAAAACCTGGGAAAATGAACTTTGGGGCGACTATCTCCAAAACTATTAGCTATTTGAGCAGGATATTGTCTTAAACTTGTAATCTACTCTATCCAGTAGTCCATAGTTGCAGATATTACTTAATGCTAATTTTATTTTGATGGTTTTCTATCCAAGGAAATCGCTATATATTACCACTGATGCAATATTTTATTTTATCGTATTAAGTTAGTGCGAATGAAATACGCGTTTTGATGTCTGATGGAAAACTAACATCAGCAACACATCACACGAATGGACTTAGGTCTTAGGAGTAACATCACAAACTCTCTACGCTGCAGCGCACAGGCTGGAGTACTCAGATAGTCAGGAGGATGTGCGTTGTTGAACAGGACCGTACAAGAGAGCACCATGCAAAACTCACATGATTGAAGCATTTAGAGAATGAAGGTGTCATGTTACATTTTTTTGAAAGAATGGGTTTTGGTGGTTTATGAAAAAGTTATATGTTATTCTTGCTACACAATCTCTCACTTAAGTGATTCCTTGTCTAGATGAACAGATAGCAACTACTATATGTAGCGATTCAGAAAAGAAAAAAATACCATAAACGTAATGAGACTTAATATTTAATTATACAGAGAAATTGCTATCATGGAATTATTTCTATTTTTGGAATATTGTTTTTCCTTCGCTCACCGATTCAATTGCCGTGTCTCGTAGGCGAAGACGATTAGTGTTGCGGTGTTTTCATTGCTCAGTAGCAATGTTAAAAAAAATCGTTTAACGCGCTAGTGGTAATAACTTTTGAATTGTCAGACAACCACAATAGCTGTTTCAATATTTTTCCTAGGAATACTTCTGAGTTAGTTATCCCTCCTTTCCCGGAGCTAAGGTAAATTAGATTCGATTACGTGTCACTGCACTGAGATCAAGTAAAGAATTATCATAACCAAAAAAGCATTTTTTTAAAATCACTTTTAACTAGCAAGTTTAATATTAGACTAAGGAAGAAGTTGTTCAAGTGCTATATAGGGAGTATTGAAATTTATGGTTCAAGGACATGGACATTACGGAAATGAGGCAAAAAAATGTTTAGAGAGCTTCGAAATGATTGGAGGAAGATGACAATATAAAATGGACGGTGAGAGTAACAAACCAAGATGTTTTTAAACGGTTAAGAGAAGAGAGTACGCTTTTACCCAGTACCCTTCGTACGAAGGCGAATTGGATAGAAAACCATTCCGGGAATTCAATGCGTCTTACCGTTAGAATTGAACGCAAGAAATTGTCACAATTTTTGCAGTTTGGAAGTGGAGGTGCGTCTTAGATTCGAGTATGTACAATATGAGATTCCAGTAGCGGGCGCGGAGGGTCCGGCGCTAGCAGTTTTGGCGCCCTGGGCGGTGCTTTCAAATGCCGCCTCTTTAATCCGCAAACCTTATTTTGACAGAGGACGTTCAGGTATTAAGAAAAAGTAAGATACCATATTTAAAAACATGTATGAAAAGGAAAAGTAAACAAAAAATGGAACTACCTCTCTCGAATGCTTACGTAATATTTAAACGACTCCATATAGCACAATATTCAGTATGATCGATTTCGCTGTATGTGATATACAGCAGGGCATACAGAAAATTAAAAACAATATATATGCTTTAGTCCGACTAAGAATTTTAATTTTTAAGCTTAGTTTATATCAAAAGGTATCCAATAATGTGGAGCATGAAGATAATATAGTGAGTCAGATATTACCGCAAAAGTAAGTGATTAGCCTAAGCCTTATAGCGTATTAAAATACAATAGAAATACACAAATGTTACATACTTTAATTGAAAAAACTTTTCTTGCTTTGATATAAGCAAATTCCTTTAACACATTCGCGTAGTCCAATGTTTCAGCCAATTCGTGTTCCATTGATATCTTCACTAGACCACCTAAGCGTGTTTCAGATATGGAAGAACGTAGACAGTTTTTAATAAGCTTTGAGTAAGTTTCCAAAAAATTCTTTCTCTACTTGCCACTGTTACTGGTAAGGTAAACAAAATCATAAGTGCAACTCTTACATTAGGAGCAAAGTCATATTCCTTAATTAATTTTAGCCTCTTTTGGTGAACTTTTAGGCTTAATTATAGCCGATAATAGTTTCAGTTCGTCTTTCAAATCACTGGAGTGAATATCTTTCGATTCTTCGCGTATTAAAATGCAGGCACTTCTCAGACAAAAGTTCAGGTGATATATCTTTCAGATTACTTATATCGTAAATAAAATCGAAATACTCGCTGTGATGTTTAAGTTGCCCAAACCTTTCTGTTAAAACTAACACAATGACATCTAGAAGTTTGTAATAAAAATCGATCTTGTATTTTGTTTTGCGGATCTTCAATAGCTTCATCATCTGCCCCGTACTGAAACTGTGTCTTCTTCTTTCGACTTCGAGCATGCACTGTATTACCTATCCGTGGATCATCCATATCTAATGCTGGTGCCAAATCCATCGCATCAACTAAGTAAGGTTGAAACTTTGCATAATTTCTGCTCCTCTCAAAGTATTTAGATATATTTTGAAGAAACCCGACTGCATCCGAAACATGAGAATCAATGCTTTGGAGCCTTTTGCTTACTATGTTTATGTGGAGTGAAAAGTCATACCAGATAACGAGTGAGCAAAGAAAGTAAAGCCACACAGCTGATTTGCTATACATAGAGAATCATTCTATCCGTTCTATTGTCATTACTTATTTGAAGTAAGCCATCATAAACCTCTCCTATTTGATATCTAAGTGGAGTTAGAGCATCAATTTGGCTCTCTCACCGTGTAGTGTTAAATAGTTTTAAAGTGAGGCTGCTAATATGTTCCTTTAGTATGGCCTAACGTTGAAGTGACACAGGAAAAAAGTCATAAACTTTTCTAACTATACACAAAAAAAGAAAGAAAAAGAAAAGAAAAGAAAAAAAAACGGCGTACTGAGGTGCTATGACTGTATCGTTAACGACAAGATTAAGTGAATAATTACTGCAAGGAACATAGAAGACTCGGGAATTTACTTCTAAAATTCTCTTCTGAATACCTAAATGTTTGCTTTTCATATTGGAATGATTGTCACATCTTTGACCCTTCTTGTCTTCGATAAGTTCATTTCCTTTAGCTGTTCAATTATTACTTCCGCCAATCCTAGACCAGTGGTGTCTGCTACTGGTACGAAACCAAGAGAGTGTTCGCAAATGTTTACAAAGCATTCTTCGTTACTGTATGTAATTTGTACAAAACGATTGTTGTCATTTGCTCTGTACCAGAAATATCTGGTGTACAGTTTAGTATTAAACTATAATATGTTGCAGCTCTCAACAAAGACAGTATTTTACTTTTACTCACTGAGAATTGGAATAATTTTATTTTGAACATCTTTTCCTTAGTAATGGTGGTATTTATCTTATCCGCCCTAGTTGAAAATCTTATCTACGCCGGTGCAAGGGAAATCTTAAACGAGATACCTGTGGCTAATAGTTTGATCATTGAAAATGAGGGGAAATGCTTTGAATTTCCTGAGTGAGTATTTTTCTGAATGTGAGTGAATTAAGTTTAATTACATTCTCAGGTGAACAAAATTTTATTTTTCCATGTAGGCCTATTACGAACCATTATATCTTGATACTATTCTTTTCTTTTCCAAATGTTGCCGCCCACTAGACGTGCCGCCCTGGGCGGTGGCACGGCTCGACCCCCTATCGCGCCGGCCTCGCTTTGATGCGCTGCACCGATTGCAGCGCCGATTGTTACATCTCTGACTTACACGTTAGAGGAGATACCCGTTGCTTTACCAAGATACTATTTTAAGAGACTTGGTCCTGAACCACATTAATACAAGGGCAGAACGAGAGGATAAAACCCACGCTTACGAGGATAAAATTTAAGTTAAAACCTACGCCCACCGGGGTAAAATTCAAGTTGAAACCTACCGGCTCCACCACAACGGCTCTTTACAAAAGAATAAAAGAAATGTATACTGAAGAGTGAACTGAATTTTCCCCTCATTTCTTTGACTTTTTGGTTTCTTTCCGCGTACAGTCTCATTCGAAAAACGTGGCCACCCTCTCTCTTTGAAAAGGTGCTTCCTTACCCACAGTTGGAATTAAATCAAACAAATCTGTATTTTCTTTCGTCACTTGAGGTCTTCATTAGAGAAAAGGTATTAGGATTTCCTACAGACGGTTCCCGGAACATCGCCTTCCAAAGAGGATGGGTGACCAAGATTTTTGAACTAGATTGTACATGTGGGAACGTGTATATCGAGAGAAAGGAAGAGGAAAGCTGTGGATTTTTCATGTGAAAATCCCTGATGATTTGCTACATAATAACATTTGTTGGTCTTTCTAGTTTTTTTTTCTTTCTCCTTTGATGAAAACTTTCAGATGAAAAGACATTTCCAAGACCTATTTCATTAATGTTCCATTTTAATTTACTTTCTTTGCAGAAGAAGAGATCATCAGAGGTAAGGGGACAAATGGATCATTTGGGAACTGGTGAATTAGGCAGGGCAAAAGATTATGCGAATAAGTGGGACTGTAGGTAGATAATTTAAAATTAAATTTTCCATTAGGCTGCACTACGTCATATTGCAGTAAGTTCTATTACAAAGAATTTGCAATTATAGTAATGTATGTATTGCATTTGCAGATTACGTTTAAAAATATACTTTAGCTCGTTTTGTTTGTCTATTTTTGTCAGATGAATTCAGGAGTAAATATTAGTTGCTACGGTACCCAGTTAGTTAATTAAAGTCTGTGTATCGTCGAAAGGCATATTTGTTCACTGTTAACGGAAAATGTTTATAGTAATTTAGAGAAATCGTTGCAGAAACTTCACCGTAAAGTCAAAACATTTTTAAATACTAAAATAAAAATAGAGAAAAAAACTTGTAAATTATGAAAGAAACAAAATAACAAGAAACAGAAATTCTATTGTTTTCATAAATTTTCTCAAGTTGATTACAAAATAGCTCTAAAAATTAGTAAACGTGTAATTAATGCAATTACAAAATTAACAGTAAGTAAAAATGTAACGGCAAAGACGCCAACTACAGAAGTCAAAACTAAACCCAAACGTTCAGAAAGTGGGCAAACTAGATGTAAAGGAAGTATTTCTAAAAAGCAAAAATGTTATCCAGAACCTTTTTTACGTGTCGAAGATAAGATCTTCCGTATCGGAAAGAGTAAATACAAATTTTCAAAATAATGCTTAAGTTATAAACAAAATATGCATCCAGTATTGAACACACGCTTTAGTTCGATTCAGAGGCGGACTGGGCCGCTCGGATACCCGGAAATATCTGGGTGGGCCCTGGCCTCTGCAACATCATTTAAGATATTGCTCGATTAGTTATAACTAATTCAAAATTCCGTTCTCGTTCATAGTAACTAGTGGCGTAACTAACGGGCCCGCAGTGCTAGCAAAGGGGGCACTAAGGAAAGGGGGACCCTGTCCAACCCGTAGCCTTGTTTGTTGAAAAATCAATAAGAGAAAGAGTCTCAAAAATACATGTAAATTATTAACTTGAAAATGTAATCTCGTCCATAATTTATGTATTCCGTAATGTAATGTATAATCGATAACATATAAAGAGCAGAGAGCTGATTCTACTACGGTAAGTAAACCGTATTAGATAGAGTTGTTGGACGCGAGTAGTGGCGATAAATGATGGTCCCCTGAGCACAGGAGGGATGTCATAAACCGAGTCCGGGGTCTGATATCCTCAGATATCGGGCCCCGAAAGTATAGGGTCTGGTCCCTTCTTTTCACCAATGAAGCATGAAGTTTTTGGATATGAGTGGTTGGATTGGGAAGGATCGGTTTCCCGGTGTCAGAAGCCCAATAAATCGGGCCCCAAAGGATGTTCATTCCATATTCTCCATGCTTTTTGCTCACAAAAGTAAGTTTCCTTATTATCCTGCCCAGGGTAAAAGTGGATCAGAAAAGGTAGGGGACGGTAGGTAGCGGCATGACGTCACGCCAACCCCCTGCCTTTCTTTACCCATTGTAGCTTTTTAGGAACTGTGGGGACGTCGTACGTAACTTTCGGAGGTAGGGAACGGCGTCACCCGCGCTTTTCATTGAACATGCAATTTCATATCCTCCTCTGCTCAAACTTCATTAAAAATGCACAGAAACAGTGTTAGTTATTAAACATGTATGAAAGTGGGAAGTCTTTTATCAATGTAAAAATATGTCATCGTCCATGGCACTTTTACGGATCTGGGAAGAATTTTGGCATGTGCGGATCTGGGAAGAATTTTGGCATGTGCGGATCTGGGAATGTACGCATCTGGGAGATAATCCAGCTCAGGGGGCCCGGTTCTTTCCAACGCTACAACTCGTGTTTCCAATTCCATGTCTAACACGGTTTCCTTACTGTAGGAGGATTTTCATGGAATATTTTCCTTGTCCTTATAGAAGAGTAACAAACACATACGAAGCTGTGGGAGTTAACAGGGCATTTGATTGAGACAATTTCTTTTTATCCGATACAATTTCTTCTTATCAGTGCTAATATATTGTAGTAATGTTCCAATTTAATTAGTATTTAAGAAGTCAACAAGAAATTCTTATCAAACTCAGCGTGCTTTATCAGAAATGATTTAAATCCATTTCTCTAAACTTTCTGTGTTTTCAGAATGTTACTTTATTTTTCTTACCTTCATAGTTGCATGGTTACTCGATGTTCATTATATATGATATAAACAAATCTACAAGATAGACTTTTATTTTACGCAATATAATTAAGTTTATTATAATTTATTCACTCATTGATGAAACTTAAATTCCTAATTATTTTGAAGATGAAATCGTATCATATTCAGATCTCTTTCAATATAAACAGTCGCTGCTTTAAAGGCACATGTACCATTCATTGCAAAGATTTTCAGACTGTAAAAAATAAAGAAAGCGAAATAATACTTGGCTATAGATACGCATACACAACTTTACATTTCGTGGGACGGGGTTTAGTCATCCAGATCTCCAGCTACGAGTTCATTCCTGAAAGGTCAGTCCAAACTTCAGACCAACTCGGTACTCATCAAGGCCCTTAAACATCATTCTCTGGGTAAGCCCTTGTACTCCCAGTCCGCCTCTGGTTCGATTAACCGTAATAGCAATATACGAAGCACTACGACCCCATTCCCACGTGCCAACTATACGGCCTCTCGTTACTTCTGAAGTATAAGGCTTGGTATCCTATTAAGCTGTAGCTCACCTTCGCCGTATTAACTCACAATAATCCAATACACAGATTAACACCCTTTACGGTAATATCAATAAATTGAAGCAATCCATGTAACGTTACATTACTCCATCTTTTCTTAGTGAACGTGTTAAGATTAATAGGATGAGGTTTGGTAGTGCACTAAAAGCCCTCTCGAACAAGTCAACAACATAGTGATCGAACTGGAAATAAATTACTACCGTTTTACTTGTATACATAGACCTATGTTAAATATACTTCAACATAGAAGAGCTTACATCTTATTGTAATTTCTTCTAACAGCTGGCAAGATTTTTGGCATATTAATTTACTACTGGTATGTCGTACTCGCTCAATTTGATTATTGTATATCCTTGCTTCTATAATGACTGCTGGAAAAAGACATCTTAATGTGCATTGCTTTTTAACCTGTAGGTTCTATTTTATATGGTTATTTAATTGATTTGGAGTTTAGCGCCCCGTTCAGAACTGGGTATATGAGACGGGGATCTACAGCTAAACGTGCGATCCGAACCATATAAGCTTCAACCGAGAATCGAACCCGGGTCTCTCGTGCGAAGGTTTACACACTAATCATTTTATTTTATGTGTTCTTTGCAAACATGGCAAAATTTCAAACCAGTCTACACTTTAAAATATCTTGTATAAGTTTTATTTATTTTGTTGTTATCACTATCCTACTTAAGGCCTACAAAGTACTTTTTCTCTTCAGCAAGATGGTGCAGCAGTTCAAATTCCAGCCAAGTGATAAGGATGGCACACAGTGGATGATTTTATTTGTTTATACATATTTTTGGACATTACTAGCACCTATGGCCTTTAGCCCGTCACATATTAGGAATGACGTTTCTCGGAGAGGGGGAAGGAAGGGGGAAGGAAGAAAGAAATGGAAAGGGAAGGATGCGGCCTGAAATATGTATGTTAGATATCATCCCAGCGTTTGCCTGGTATGAATGAGATAAACCAAAGAAAAGTCTCACTCAAAATGGCTGGCCTGAAGAAACCGTTACACTTTTTCGACCGAGTGTCCCCATCGAACACACAATGGATGAAAAACATAACTTGTTTCGCAACACTTTCAATCAACAGTTTTGTTGTAGCGTTTTAGGAGATCTGTTTCTTGATTATTTAATGGAGGATAAAGACATCTGGGACATTCTCCATCTGAAATGTTGCAAAATAATATTTATCGTTTATTGTGTGGGCAGCATATATTTAACTACGGAATGTTTCTTATCCTTTTTTTTTACTACTTCCATCGAGACTCAATCTCACTTATCAAGAATTTGTGGTCCAAACTCCCCTTCACAAACAGAAATAATAAAACTTGTTGAATTAAGGCTTGAAACAGTATTGCTGAAAATTTCACAAGTAGCAATTACGCAATAAATGATTAGGATATTTAACCTATACACATAGTGATGCGCATGAGTCGAGATATGTCTCTAAACTCGACTCGACTCGACTCGAATTCGAGTCGAGATTCGAAGCGAGACACTTTCTAAAATTCGAGTCGAGCCGAGACTGATCGTAAAAATCTCGACTCGACTCGAATGTCTCGAAAATCTTTCTATAATTTTTAATATTATTTTGAAGAAAATATTCACTCAGAAACAACCTTGAAACCATTTCCAGCATTTATTACTTAAGAAAGGTACAGAACGCATAAACTTAATAGTTAATCTTTCCAGATTAAGATTTAACTTACAGCTCAATTCAGTTCATTAAAATGTTAACACCATGACATCGGCAACTACGACTGAAATGAACATGTGACCATCGCCACTGGACCTTGGCGCAGTGGCAGAGCATAACATTGTCTGATGAATCCCGATACCATCTTCATCATGACAATGCGAGGGTGCGAATCCGTCGTGTTCCAAGGCAATAGCTCCTTGACACCTGTATTGCGTGACGGATACAAGCTAACGGCGGCTTAATTATGCCCTGGGGAACATTCACGTGAGCATCCATGTGCTTAGAGGTCCCTCGTGGCTAAGCAGTTAGCGTACGCGCCTTTGGCGTGGGAGACCCGGGTTCGATTCCCGGCGGGAGCTCATGTAGTTTGGATTCCACGTTACTCAGTAGGTCCACGTCTCTGCTGAAAGGGACGCTAAACTAAAAATCAATCAATCAATCAATCCATGTGTTTAATAGAGCTTGAGCAAGGCACCATGACGGCCGAGGCGTATCGCACGCTGCTTGCAGACTACACACACCCCTTCATGACGACCATGCTTCCCAACAATAGTGGCAGTTTTTGACAAGATACTGCAGCATGTCACAAGGTCAGGAGTGTGATGGAGAGGTTCGAGGAACACAGCGGCGAGTTCCAAGTAATGTGCTGGCCCCCAACTCGCCGGATTTGAACCCAATCGAACACATCTGGGATGTAATTGAATGTGACGTCAGAGTACATCGCCCCCTCCCTGGAATTTCCGAGAATTAGGTGACCTGTATGTGCATATGTGGTGCCAACTCTCTCCAGCGACCTACCAAGGATCATTGCGTCCATGCCAAGACGCGTCGCCGTTGTTATCCGTGCCAAAGGTAGATATACTGACAATTAGGTAGGTAGTCATAAAGTTCTGACTGATGTGTGCGTATATTTTAACTCGTACATTTTGCCTCGACTCGAATTTCAAGACGTCTCGTCTCGAATTCGAGTCGAATCAAGACAGAAACTGTCGATTTGAGACACGAGTCAAGACAGAAATATATTTTCAAGTCGAGGCACGAGTCGAGACGTTTTCTCGAGACGAGTATAGACAGACTTAAGTCTTGACTCGACTCGATTTGTGCGCATCCATATATACACAATTACGATAATAGAGATGCTACAACTATGATCTTGTAATTGAAATGTATGACGAGTAAACAAAGAGCCATATTTAACTCATACACATGCTATTTATCCTTATGTGTGTGTTATTGTGTGAAAAAAGTAGTATTGACGAGGAAACGAGACAAGGCGACCTCGCCCAGTAGAAATAGGTAAACCTTTTTGAATACGAAGTTGAATGTTGACGATACTTCACGAGACGAGAGAGACCGAAATCTTATTCACGCGAACAACACTAGAAAAATCCCGAAGTTTACGTCGTGACCGAGGGAAATTCTATCATAACTAAATACTTAGCGTGCTCATCTTCGGCACGAGAGATCTGGGATCGATTCCTGGTGGAAGCTTATGTGGCCTGGATTCCATGTTAAGATGTAGGTCCACGTCTTAAATAGCCTCAGCTGAACAAGAGATTAAACTCCAAATCAACCCACTAGTCAACCAATTGAAGTCAGACTTGGGAGCGCCTCTCCCTATCATAATTGGGATATAGTGGCTCAATGATAGAGTTCTCACCTCTGGTTTTAAAGTCATAGATTCGATTCCAGTCTATGAGAAGAAGTTTGTGTTGAACAGTATTGTATCTGTTAGTTTCTAAGGGTTCTTTTTTCCTTTTAATTCTATCATCAGTTTCTTTCATTATTCATTTTCTTCACCATCGTCCGTTTCCTTTACCTTTCAGGACATAATCGTGCGATGTTAAAAATTTTCGTTTTATTTCATAGTATTAGATCAATAATTGAGTCTTGAATTTCTAAAATCAGTCTTCAGTATTCACACCTAATTACTTGTGAGTAGATCATGTGTATTTAGATATTTAAATTAATTATAACAAGTATCCTGGCACTTGTAAACTACTGTGTATAAATTATTTTTTCTTGTTTTCGTCAAAAAGAAATTCAAGTATTGTTTTCCTTCTCTGTCTGAAAGCACTAAGCTTAGTCTCAAAAGAAGATTTCTTTTCAACAGAGACTAGACTTGTTTGAGATGAGTCGCTTGCTCACAGACCTCACGTGAAAGCAGCAAGTCTCTCGGAGAAGTTAACTCACGTGAATAGGGTTGGAAATATTTTCCTCTTTTACCCGGCTGACTTACTTCTTTCGCGATGGTAGTACCAGTAGTAGTAATAGTAGTAGTATTAAGAGGAGGAGGACAAGGAGGAGGATGAGGAGGAGCAGCAGGAGGAGAAGGAGGAAAAGTATTATGAATGATTAAAAAATTATTAAAATATTTTCTTGGGCCGGGTTTGAACCCACGCCGAAAGCGATTCTCGTTACCAGCCTACAGTGCTTGCGCGCACGGCCACGAGGAAGGACAATACTAAGCGTCTGATTTCTGTCATATACCTAGGTATAGGCTACGTAGCAAGATACGGATAACACCAACTAATCAGAACCGTATATTTAATTACTACTTCCGGGAGTACTCTCCCAAGCTAGTCCTCAACAACCCAGTTCGAGGTAACTGTTAACTATGTTAATAAAATTAATTGCAAAAGGTTCAGCCATTTTTCGTTTGATAGACAACGTATTTTTCATTTATGTACTATGTAGATATAGATTAATAATATTGTAAGTGTCTTGTTATTTATTTATTTAAGTTATTTATTGATATAAAAATGAGGCGTTATGTTTAATGTTAAAGAATACTATGTTATCAACAGAAAAGTAGCGAATTTTGTGTGTAATCAGTGGCGGATTTAGGCCAGGTCCGGGGAGCCTAGGCCCCTCAGTTTCTTGAGTGACAAAATAATTTAAGCTATTATTTATATATTTTTGAAAGTTTATATATACCTATCATAATTAAGATACTGGGGCCCCCAGTTTTTACATTGTAACTCCGCCACTGTGTGTAATATGTATATTACATTGAATTTAATGTGTCACGTTAGTAGTAAATTAGTAGTAAAAGCATGAATGCTAAACATCGTTCAGTTTCAGTTCTCAAGAGATTTTCTTTCAACTTACTAAACACTTGCACCTGACTTTGCATGTATTAAAAATTTTCCCATATGCATTTCTTAACGTTCATGTCATTTAGGCTAAAGGAGACGGGCAGTTAATGAAAGTAAATTCTAGTTAAATAAAATTTTAATTAATCCTTAACGGGAATCGGACACGAGACTACAAGAGCCAAAAACGCATGCGCTGGCCACTAGACAAGCAGAAACCATATAAGTTTTACGAACAGCATCATACAAATTCGAGTTGTGTATAACGACGTTTCGCAGTCTACAGGTCTGTTTCGGTCATATCGGGACACGAGTATGATTGTTCCCAGGTCGCGAAATTCGTAACCAGTTTCACCACTGCTTCCAAATACCAGTATAATAATAAGGTCTGTTCTAACCCCAACAGGTAAGAACTGACTGTGGTCAGATACTTTTAGCAGTCCGATTCTTGACAGCAGCCTATGTATTTCGGATCCCACGCTAAGTCCATGTCTCATATCGCCTCGCTGCTGAATGGGATGCTAAAATCAAATCAACTACCCCAACTAATAACAGACATTTTAGAAAGAGCTCTCCAGACCATTTTCTTCATAATAAACCTTTCTTGTATCAAACAGGATATACATAAATGCATATTAACAAGCGTTCTGTTAAAATCTTCCGAAGTAGTCAGACTTAAGAATACCAAAACAAATAAAAGAAAAAGAAAAGAAACAAAAATGATTTAATGTATGAAGTTCTACCAAACATAGATTCTAGCAAGCAAAGTAGGCTACTTTTAGCATTATTCAATTTGATCAGTTACTACATTTGCTAATGAAATGTTGACGTTACATGTTCTTCCTGAAATATACAGAAAAGAAAATATCTTTTGAGCAAAAATCCGGGTTTAGATTGGTTGATTTATATAAAAAGATCTGGAAGCGGGAATTCTTTCAATAAGCCACTATCGCTAATGTGTTTATAACGACAATATTATAACCATGGGATGTCAAACTTGTGTTGCGTTCTTTTAAGTTTAAAGTTCTTAATATATTTCAGATTCTATTGAGAATCAAATTCAAGGTGTATATTTCAAGGTGAAGTGTCCCTATCTGTTCAAGAAACTTGTATTTCAGCATTTAGGGGCAATATTTTCGCTAACTTCAAATACCTTGTATTGCATTGGAGTTTATTTTATTATATACCAATGCTTAATTCTATTATAAAATTGTTCATAATATTTGTCATATTATCTTCGACAGTTTTAAGTATAAATATATATATATATATATTTTCACTTCTTTATATAACGAAATGTAATGCCATAGTGACAGTCTCTGTTTTGTTAAGGACTAAAAATGAGAATTTTATATATAAAGGAAAAAACAAAATTAGTGCTATTTAGTTCCCTGCTAATCACACAGAAAACAGCTGAAATCTATTTCCTTGACAAGAGCTAATTATGGACTCCAATTGAAGAAAATTATTTTTGAACTGTAAACTTATTCATAGTTTTCATTAACAGTCAAATCTAGAACAGTTTTACGCTTGTAAAATTCTATTTCATTTTTTCGCTTGACAATAAATTAATAAATAAATGCTTCCATAATATCGAATCACACCTTAAACTGTAACCATATGTTTCTTTATACCGGAGTCCTACCTGATCAATGAAAAAAATCAAATTAAAAAAGTAAGTGGACGAAGATTCGAACACGGGTCGCAGGAATGGGAGTTCTGCACGGATCCAATGAGCTACAGAATAATGAACACAAGGCATCTACGCTATAAATATATGTCAATAACCGTAAGCTTTACGCTATGAAAGAACACTTTTTTTTTTCATTTTATTAAGTTTTACGATATTTTTATAGTGTCTTGTGTGAACTGCAAACAGATAGATCAAGCAGTTATCGATTTGGTTAGGGATTGAGCTTTAAAAACTTTTAAAACATTTAACTAAATTGCGATGTGGTAGCAACGAATGTGTACCGATTTCATTCTCATAGTAAGGGGCAAAAGATAGTATCCCGCGGAAAACATGCATTTTCTTATGTGACAGAGAATACATCACTTGGTAGCAGGGGCGTAGCTAGGATTTGATTTCACGGGGCCGTTGGCTAATTGTTCATTTGCAGGGTGTCCGGGGGTCCACCCCCGGGAAAAGTTTGGATAAAACCGCAATCTTAGGCCTTTTGTCAACAATTTTTTCAAATGTACGGGGTTCCAGACCTCCTGGCTACGCCACTGCTTGGTAGCATCCATTGTTCCAGAACATAATCAGTCTGTTCACTTCCACGTTCACCCATAAGTTTATTCTTCCAAGCCTAAAAGAATACATTCGTTATCCTATGCATTTGCCGTAATTAAAAGTAAAATTATGGTATAATTAAACGTGTGATTTTGTCTTTTGAATGTAAATTAATGGCCCCTAATCTCCAAGACAAATCTTATGAGCGCAATCTGCTTCCTGAGTCCCGCGTGTGTGCTTCCCCAGTTCCAAATAGAACATACAGTTTGGGTATTTTCTGCTAGACTATTCGCGAGATATAGAATTTCATAGTCAGTACTTCTGTTTACTTGGCACGGGAATTCAAAGAATTGGAAGTAATTGTTTTGTGTAAACAGAATTATGCAGAACAGCCATGAATAAATGTTTTGTGTTGCTAAAAATGTATGAAAATTTTTAGTAAATTTTGGAGAGGTGGAAAATATTTTTCCCAGGCTGAGACAACAGTAATTAAGTTAGTGCCGAGGAAGGCACTAAACTAGAGATGGGGAGTTTCCCTAACTACCACCTACAAATAAATCACTGTTCGTAACGAACGTTTTGTGCCTGACGTACGGCTGTCTATCGCTCTGTGTGACTCCGTGGATGAGTGAGTAAAAGCGTTGCTTGGTAATCGTGATGTTTATGGATTGAATCCGGTCCAGGGAATTTGAATATTTTTTTTTCATTCTTTGTTTCCCATATGTTAAGATGTTTCTCTCCCTCCGTAATCATCTGATGCTGTCAACTGAGTTCTCCACTTGAATTGAGTGGGATTTTCTCAGGTTCGGGTGAGCTTTTACATGTCTACTTACAAAATCAAAATTTGCGACAAAATGTGGATGCTATCCGATCATTTTGTTTCCAATTCTAAATTTGCACATGTGAGTGTATTTCCCCTTAATCATATTTGCATCTCTCGTTCTCCTATGTCGTCAGCTATGACAAAGGATGACTTGGGAGCAAAACTTGAAATCATAAAAGCGCTATACCAATGAGCTCACTCCCGCTAAGCATTTGGCTAAAAGTATATGTTTTCATACTCTTCCTACCCCCTGAAGTGACAGAATATTTAATCAGGTTCTGCAAAGTCATTTCAGATCAAACGACTGAAAGAAAGTCCATTACAGTAGCAATAGGATTGGATTTTCATGTCTTGTTGCATTTTATCTTCACGAATAGGACGAGTATCAAGTACTATGTTTGGCATAACAACTACACGTCTAAGATTCATCTTATTTTGGATAAATGATGCTGTAGACGGTAGGGAATATCACCCAAGTGTACAGGAATTTTTAGTGCCTGGTGATTATGCCACCCACTTTCCTTTACAGCTAATTCGGTTGCAATACTTCCCGGTAAATGCTTCGGACTCAACTGGTGGAGCACTCTTGCCGTAAATCTAAATATGGGTGTACCATCCAGAAATATCCCGTACTGTACAACTTCTTATTGAATTTGCTGTACGGAAAATGCTAGTTAGATAATTATGATATGTTTAAATGAACTACAAATGAACTACTGGGAAGTTCACGTAGAAAAATACTTCTCCACGAGTTTCACTTTGAGAATGGCCTGTAACAAGGAGATACGTTCTTGTCATTATTATTCAAGACAGTACGCTGTAAGGAAAATAAAAGATAGCAAAGATCCCAGAGTCGAATGGTATCCACCGGGCTGTGGACTTGTTGTGTATGTTGGTGATGTAAATGTGATAGGGAATGATAGGAGAGCAATACAAAGAAATGTAGAGGTCTTATTAAACTCTCTCAGGGACATGTGCTTAAAAGTAAAAGTAAAAAAACTAAATAAATGGACATTCACCTTGATTGTAACACTGCAAATTATGGAAAAGAATCGACTGTTTTTCAGTTTAACCAAATTTTTCACTTTAACATTCCACAATTATACCCTCTAGAATAAGGGAAATGAGTGATTTAGGCAAGCGAATGATGATGGAAGGATAGGTAGAATCGCAAATTGGGAGCAAACGGGAGTGCCCCGCGGAAACCCACCATGTTGTTCAGCACATACTTATCTGGTGGAGGATCGAACTAGGGACTCCACGCACCAGATATAAGTACTGCAAATTATGGACATGTCAAAGTATCAAATAATGCTTTCGATAAACTGAATACTTCTAAATGTCTAGGATCAATATTAACAGCCCAAATTATATCCACGGAAGAAATTAAGTGTCAAGCAGGGAATTCGTAATATTATTCAGGTCAAAATATTTTGTCTTCGCGAATTTCTATCGAGAAACTTGAAGCTCTTCATAAAATATATAAAACGATAATCATATCTGTAGCATTGTATGATTGCAAAACAGGAGCGCTTACCCTGGGGGAAAAAGGTAGTCTGGAAGCATTTGAGAACAATATTCTTAGGCGAATATTCTGACCCAAGAGGAACGGACATGTTGAAGGGCGGAATCTTCATAATAAGGAAATGCCCAATTTATATCGTTTATCAAACATTGTTATGGTAATCAAGTCTAGGAGGCTCACGTGGGCAGGCTATATAGCCAGAATGGAAGATAAGTAGGAACGTTTTAAAAATTTTAACAGGAAATTCAATCGTAAAACGACCATTTGGAAGATCTATACGTAGAAGGGAGAATAATATTAAGATTTATCTCATCGAAATAGAAATTTAAAGTAGAAATTAGATCCAGTCTGCTAGAAGCAGAGGTCAATGGAGAGCTTCTGTCAACGCAATATTGAACCTCCTGGTTCCATAAGCCATACGGAATCTATATAAGCCATCCATATAATTAATGATATAGATGACTCCCAGGTATAAAATTATACTCCATGATATATTTCGTAAAAATATATTGGACTTGTTAAGACTTCGCAATCATTGTCACTACTTGGATTTAAAATCAATCAATCGAGAACGATAGAGATAATTCCCCCTCCTGACCCCACTGTGGGAATTTGATACTGTGTTACGTTGATTGATTAAAAAATTAATTAAGATTAAATGCCCATTTTCAGTACCATTTTTACATAAGAGGAAATATTGGGGAATTATTTTATGTTACAACTCAGAAGATAATAGTTGGTTAATCAGATTTTAGTGTCCCGTTCATCAAAGGACCTACTTGGGATGTTCACTGTAGAATCCAAACCACATAAACTTCCATCGAGAGTTGATAAAGGGTCGTTCAAGGAATTGTTCTCAATCTCTGGGTATGTTAGGAGAAAAAGAAAGCTAAAAGATAATGTCCTCCACAACTTGAAGGCACGATTAACGAACTATTCAGCGAAACGACTGGACTATTTCGTACGCTACTTTAGGTTTGTTTTGAACAAAGTGCTTTTTTTTGTTCCAAAGTCAGATAGGACTGAATAATTGGAAATTACATCTCTTGCAATGTATAAGCGTATATATCTATCTATACATGCACACACACACACACACACACACACACACACACACACACAAACACACACATATATATATATATATATATATATATATATATATATATATATATATATATATATATATATATATATATATATATATATATATATGTATATATACTGTATATATATATATGTATGTATGTATATATATATATATATACTGTATATATATATATATGTATGTATGTATGTATGTATATATATATATAGAGAGAGAGAGAGAGAGATTGATCTTTTGAAGGAGAATTTTCTGTTAAGATGCCAGGATAAAGCACTGTTTATATAACTCACAAGAAGAGCATTGATTTCGAGATGCTAATTCTACGCCGACCCTTTTAAAATTGTAGTTACGTGGTTTGTGCTAGAATTTAGGGTACATAATAATTTAGAACACCAAAATATCATAAAAATATTATTTCGTCTTTATTGGAAAACTTTGATTAATTATTAGAATTATTTACTTTAACATTTTTTTTAAATATTCTCAAATTCAAGGTGCGAGGTATAGATTGTTCCGAACAGCATCGACCCTACAGAGTGTGGGTTGTATGCCTTTTCAGTTCTGTGCCGTTTTAGTCCAGTCCTGTTCCGTTTCGGTCCTATGCCGTTTCGATCGTATGAACGGTTTCCCATATTGCGTGATTATAAGACAATGTTTTATTGTTTTGACGTATGCAGGTAACTGTTTACGATCCTATGCCGTTTCGGTCATACGCCGTTTCGTTTCTATGCCTTTTCGATTCTGTGCCGTTTCGATTCTATTGCGTATCGGCCCGAAGCATGTAACCCGGAAAGGCTAATCCCACAATGGGAATTGGAATTTTCCAGCATGATCAGTCATCATTAACTGAAGAACAGAACACTGGTTTTTAATCCAGTTGACAGATAAAAGTACCATGAATATATACCCTGTCTAGACATATCTACCCTTATCTCATATTCCTCTTTATAAAATAGGCTGACTTTATACAGTTAGACAATATCATATCCATAGAGTACATTTGTTTTTAGCTTTACTGACATCGTTAATAACTTTTAATAATTATCTTGCAGTAATCTGGTGCACCCAAATTTTATTGGTGGAAGCGTAATCATAATCTTAGTATCAGCACTGGGTATTTCACCCTTCCTTCCCTGCTAGGTTCGTATGGATCTGAGGTATAGGAATGGAATTAAGTGCGGAAAGTTCCCACTACAACTATCTGTAGTGGATTTCATTAATTTGTAATTTTTACACAGGATTCTGGAGGTACTTACCATGTATTTTCTAGATTCCTTGAGTTTGTGTTACTTCCAATTCATACGGATGTTCTTTACGATGTGCTAGTGTTAACCATGTATCTAGGAAATGAACTTTGTGAAAGTTGAAGCGCTAAATTAGAAAAACTTTGAGGAGGACTGAGCTTTCCAGCGTCTTTTTCAGGATTCATAGTTTCTTCTTAACAGAGGGGCCTCCTTGGCATCTTCACTCGCTACTTGCCCCTCCGTGCTGGCTACTTCATGTGCACAAACAACACTAATGAACATACTGTAGGACTGGGATGTTACCGTCGACAAGCGGATTGGTGAGTTGTTTTCAACAGCCCGGTTATCTAAATGAAAGTCACCAATTTTCTATGTTGGGAACCCAAGCAACTAAATTTTTCCGATATATCTTTCTGGCCTATGTAATGGTTTATATCGTTGTTCTGTTAATATCTTTTCATATTTTTTCGTTGTTCTTACTTAGGTAGATATATCTCTTTCCTCAGGCTTCCATCGCACTGTGCTAATACATAACATAAGAAACAACCAGGGACATACTTCGACCAACATAATTTGCTTCAATAAAAGCATTTCACGTCCTACTCCTGTTCCAAATGAAATTAATTCCAGGCTCAGGGAAATCAAACGATTCGTGTGAAACACAAGTGTAGAAAATTTATTATCACGATTCTTTTGCAAATTTCCATATCCATATTATCAAAATTTGTAAAATTGTGATATTGTATTTTTAATTACAGAATAATTTCATGAATTTTAATATTCTGATGACGTCCTAATAAATAGTAGAATAAAGAGAGAGAGAGAGAGAGAGGAAACGGTAGATCCCTGATAAAAAATGGGAGTATCACGTGCAAAAAAATGGGAGTACCATTGAGCCCCAGTTACAATAATACAGTGATTTCTATTTGGAACATTTTTCTGACAAACTGATAATTAATAGGCTCAAATATATTAACCTCATTATATATTAAGAAAATATTAGTGGGCACAAAGTATCGGAAGTCAGAAAAGGAATACAATATTCTGCAATAAAGTGGATCTCCGCGCAAATATTTAAAAACTGAAGAAAGAAGCGTAACACATGATAATACGATATGTACAATTACTGAAAATGAAGTCCTAGCAAGTACTTGCAATAGTGACCATCCACATTGAAGTCACTGCCAATGAAGACAAATATTAAAAAATTCTAACTCACAAAATTAAATTTTTGAATCATATTAATTGGGCGCGGGGATTCCATCTGACACTGATTCCGGATAGTCGAAATTGTATGTAAAGACCCGTCAAAGAGACCAAGAATTGGTTTTGTTTTCCACACAACTCTTAATGGTGAAAAATTTTCACTGAACCTTTATGCATGTAAACTAAATATTATTATTATTATTATTATTATTATTATTATTATTATTATTATTATTATTATTATTATTATTATTATTATTGTTATTATTATTATTATTATTATTATATCTCTGAATTTTATCTTATCATTAACGCTATTAAAGTTATGATTCGATAACGTACTAATAATAATAACATGTAGATGTTAATGTGTGTTCTTTCTATGGAAGAAGATGAGATAAATGATGATATTACACGGAGCAGCAAATTGCCTAGGGTCAGGATGGCTGGAGAACGTGGAAGACACAAAATTGAATTATGATGCCCATCTAGCTACTTGAGAAGGTTATGTTTCAGAACATAGGGGCGTCAAGGATTCAATGTGCTACAGCACCATCATGTTGAAAAGTAACTTTCGGCGGGATGTCGTTCCTCTGTGACATATCCAGGTAGTGGAATCTTCTGTGAACAAAAAAGCCGAAGAATCCTGTTGTGCAGAGAATCATAGTGTATATTTACTTATATACTATCATGTACCTTTCCCACCACTGCATACGGATTTTCCGAATGTTAAATAATAACATTATGTCATTTGACATGTTCAGATGTGTTATAACTGCCGTTTTCGGAGAAACTTGTGCGTGATTGAAATACTTCATCGTTAGCTAAGTTATCTAGTAGTGACTTGACGTTTCTAGTTGTGGTCGAACATTTGATTTGATTTCATGCATTTCTGCGACTTTGTAGGCAGCGAAGAGTCGACTAAGAACTTCGTAAGTCGTAGTCTTCTTGATACCAAGTTCTCGTCGTGTGTTTAGCCTTATTGATTTCCGAAGGCCTCTTTCAAATCACCTTCGAAGCTTTTCGATAATCTTTGGCAAGTAACTTAACAGGCAGTTTCACTAGAAAAGTTTCGTTCTCCCTCTCTAGGAGTCACCAATTTAGACAACATTAACTAAATAACGTTGACTAGATTGAATACAGAGAATATCTTGTCACAGCTGACACTACTACATGGCGGCTGATACTACTAACTGTATTAGACTGCAACAAACTTTTTGAATTTGTTCCAGTTTCGTCCAGAATCACGGCTAAATAACCTACAAGATAAAACTAAGAAACATTATAAGTGTTAAAGTCTCATATAGTATTACTTTTGAGATGTACAAGCAGTTCGTTCCCTTGAGGCTATGTGGTTAGCTTACGCGCATTTGGTATGGTAGATCTAGGTTCGATTCTTTTCTGGAGCTTATGTGGTTCGGATTCCACGATAAGCTGTACATCCACATATAGTATAGCCTTCCCGCTGAAAGGAACACTAAACTCAAATCAAACAATAAACAAAAGTACTTTGTTTGAGAGGTTGACGTTATACATATTTCAGATCGCTATAAAAAGTTTCAGTTTTACTCTGTGGAAATTAGAGGTTTAGTTGACTTACGAATCAGTGGTAAAATCTAATCTAGAAAATGATAAATTCATGTGTTGACTACATATCATTCTAAACAAAGCCACCAGGTTGACCTTAGATCTATGTTCACAGCTTCACGGATCAAATTATAGTTTAGATACAGCATCAGTTACACTCTCTTTTAGTCGAAATAGTGTTTCACATTGGATGCTATGATTCTTATGAATATTCATCGAAATGTTTACTAAGCATATGCAATGATTTCTTTTTTTAATTTTCTGTTTGAGATTTTTTTATGAAACGAAGATTGGGTTTAGTAGAATTATTGATTTTGTAATCATCGGAGGTTGAAGAACACTTGTGGCAAGATTGTTGTATTTTCTCTCTCACACAATCTCTCCGCCTCACACACACTGCATGGCTTCTCGACTTGGCTGAAACTAATGGAGTAATTTTGAGCATGTTAATGAGAAGTGAAATTATTGATATTGAGAGAGAGAGTCTCAGCCGAATAGCCAAAAGGAGAAAGAAAGGTGCCAGCCCATAAAGATGGTAAACTACACCTAAGGTCAGCAAATTTGGGCTCTTTCTCTTGTACTTCTGAGATTGGAGTTGGAGGAACACGTAACGAGTACAGTAATAATGGCGAGGCAAAGATGATAAAGTCAATAATTTCGATCAGGAGAGAACCTTATGCATTCAGTTACGCAAAATAAATTTAAATAATGTGTTTAATAGCACTTAAAATACCATATGCTGGGTCAGGCCAAAAGCTGAACAATTAAACCCATTTTGTGTAATTGTTCCAAACATAGAAATATAAATGTGAAGTTCGAGAAACAACAAGAAAGTGTTACACGTTTTTGTTATTATTGATATTTTTATCCTTTGAGTAGTAAGCATTAGTACGTAGCCTTAGCCAAAGAGGCCTTCAACAATAAAATACCACGTTTAACTAGCAGGCTTAATATTGGACTAAGAAAGAAGCTGCTAAAGTGTTATACAGGGTGTTCTAAAACAACACCGACAACATTTGGGAGGTGATTCCTGACACCAAGATAAAACAAAAAGTATAGACCAACCTGGGTACAGAAATGCTTCCTTTGGGAGTTATAAGTTGCCGGAGGCCTGGATCTAAATAATAATAAAACTACTCATTAGTTCGAGGTGCTTCCAATAGCCGGAATACTTATTATTATTATTATTATTATTATTATTATTATTATTATTATTATTATTATTAATAATAATAATAATAATAATAATATTAATAATAATAATAATAATAATAATAATAAATTTATATCGGTAATTGAAATTCATATTAGTATTCCACCATTAGTATTCGATGCAAATAAGGAAATGCTAATAGACGTAGAGAAACAAATTCAACCATAACTACGATTCTTATTAGTATTACCTTTCTTTTGCTGTGTAATCCACTAATCAGACGTTTAAATTTTAGTAGCAGCACAGTTTGTTCGCCTAAAGCATTCCCACCTGACATGCTAGACAACCCGATAACAATATTGTTCTGCGGACAACATGCAGACAAGTTTCCAGGGGACAGATAGGCGATCAATTACATTGCTCGTACTCGCAGCACTGGACGAACGTTAAAAATATGTCTAACAAACATCTCCGTTAGCCAAGTACGTTTAGTGTTCGTGGGGTAAGACGACATGATACTATAGTCGTGGTTTCGAATAAAGAAAGCCAAGCTTAATGTTAGAAACGGAAGGATTAAACGACAAATTGGATAAACACCGAAATGCATTTTCAATTCTTCTTTCATCCTGTTTCAAATTTTCTTCCCTATTCATATTATTGTTATTTAGTTTTATTGCCTTTGCTTTCTTTAACAACTATTTAGTTCATCCACGCTAATAACTAACGTGTTTTCGAACAAAAAGGAAGTGTTGCTAATGCTGATTTCTCTAATTGGTTTAACGTTAACAGTGTATATATATATAGTTTCTGTACCTCACATCTGGTCTTAACTGTTCAAATTGTCTATTATATTAGTTCACAATTACATGGGTTTGAATAAACACATCTTTTTGATTTTACGCATTTGTCTAAGCTTTAAAGGTGGCATGTGAATTATTCTAATTTGATAACTATTTATTATACGGTTTTATTTAATAAATATATTATAAATGAAGAATATGAATGCCAAACTACGTTTCTCTCCAGCCGAAGTCTTTTCTGAATTCTGCATTTTCTTTCATTTTAGGTTTTGTTTACTTTCTTATTGATATCCTCTGTTGTAACCATTTTGTAGAAACACTTGTTTTAGATGACCTATTACTTTTTGTAGGTGCTCTTTATATAGGTATTGAACAATGCAACGAAGTTTGTAGCTCTATTCCTATTATGGTCAAATTCATACTGATGAACAGAAATAAATGGGTTTACATGCGTAAATATTTGCTTGTATATAATTTGTTTCAAACATTTATGAAGGAGTAGATATAAAAGATATCGGTCGGTAGCTTCTAACAACATCACTTTGATTTTAAGATTTTAATGTAGGTGTAATTTTACTTAGCTTCCAAGTGAATGGATACGTTTGAGCTTTTAATATAAGATTGTATATGTAGCACAGAGGCATACAAAGAAAATCTGAGCATAGTTTAAACATATAAGTTGGAATGTCACCATCACCCGTAGATTTATTCGATTTTAACTTTTTGTTAATTCCTGATACTCATTTTCGGTCACTGTGCTAATATCTAAGCAATATAAACTTCATCATATTTGTTGAGGTATTTCATAACGAGATGAACTTGAGCGATTTACCTATTTTAAATGTCGTGTACAGATATCAGCAATTTCCTTCTTTCATTCTAAGCTTTGCCCTTCATATATAATTTGATTCACTCTTCTATTGTTTCTTTTCATATTATTAATAACGTTCCAGGAAAGCTTTGGATTTCCTTGAATATTCTCATCTACTTTATGTATTAACTATTTATATGGCTTGTTAATTATTATTTTCAGTTTCTTACGCAATTCAACAAATTTAATGCAATTATAATATGAAACTTTTCTTTTTCTATAAAACTGCTTCTCTTTTAAGAAATCTATTATTTCTGGAGTAAACCAACGTGATATGACCGTTTCTAATGTAGTTTGCTTTAGAGACATTTTTATCAGTTGCCTTATTGAGCACAGCATAAATATAATTTAGAGAACCATTGGAATTTTCATAAACAGACATTTGTCCCCAATGTGCATTCCGTATGTCCGTACATAAATTATAAAAATTAGTTTTACAATAATTGTAAACAGTAATAGTAGGCTAACTACACACAACACTTGATATTTTCATGCAAGGAAATCCAAACAATAATGGCGGATGATATATATTTCTGTAACTAATGATTTGTCACTTTCGTTTAATTCGTAAGTATTAAACATTTGTAAACTTATTATTAAGTCTAAAGTTCTTCTGTTATTGCTATTTATATTATTGATTTTAAATGAAACAACCTTGAAAAGTTTGCAAGAGCTTTACATATATGATCACTTTCCATTAAGTCTTAGGTAATACCTGATGCTGATAGTATGTTATGAGACTGATTATCTATGCGTTACAATTGTATTCTGTGATATTTGAACAATAAATACGCCAGTATATTTCTTGGCACGAAATTGATTCGGTTCATTAACAGAAAACTTATGTAGAGGGCTCAAAAGTTCTGTTATAGTTCTGTTATAGTTCTGTTATATAATAAGAGTAGTTATAGTTCTGTTATATAATAAGAGTAGTAAGTGATAAAAATCAAGTTTAAATGGTTTATCCTCGTCTTCCCGGCCCCACAACCATCAAACTTTCCCTGGGTGAAACTTTCTGAATTCAGCACTGTGCATCCCTGTCTTTTATTGTTTTGTTCTGATTTTATTTTATCTGTTTTAACGAATGATGATGTATGATTTGTCTGCTGATTTAACTTCAGGAAATATTGCGGACTGAGACCAGTTGAATATGAGAGCGTACGTACGTTTTTGTGGAAAGGCAGAGTACGAAACATTTCCATTTTAAATGTAAGGGATGCATCCTGTTAGAACATACACTATTTTAATAATAACCACATTTTAAATTTTAAATATGTTTATTAAGTAACTTTATTATCTCACTAGTTGAAGTAATAGTTACAGGGAGGAAAATTAGGAAATCTTAAAGAAGACATGAAACAAAATAATCTAGATTTGGTAGAAGTTTGTGAAGTTAGATGGAAAGGTAATGGGGTGTTGAACAGCGAAGGATATACTCGGAGCAAATCGAAGGTTTTACTCAGGTAATGAAAAGGGCGGTCATAATGGTGTAGGAATAATTCTTGGAAAGCGCTTAAAGGAGAAGGTAATGAAAGTAGAATTTATTGATGATAGACATTAGATAGTGAGACTTAAAGGGAAAACGAAGGATCTAGTGGTGATACAGACATATGCACCGACGACTTCGCATGCAACTGAAGAAGTAGAGGAAAATTATATGAAAACAGAAGAAATTATAAATAGGGAAAAGAGGGGTGCATGCGTAATTCTAATGGGAGATTTCAATGCAGTTGTGGGAGAAAAACAGGAAGGTAATATCGTAGGCAAATATGGTTTAGGCGAAGAAAATGAAAGGGGGGAGGGACTGGTGCATTTCTGTAGACAGAATTCACTAGCAATTGGGAACACTTGATTCAATCAGCACAAGAGAAGAAGATATACATGGAAATGACCAATAGACGGCGGAAGATATCAGAATTTTCTCTGATCATAATCTTGTGCTGGCCAAAGTAGATATTCAACTGAAAAATGTAGGCAGAAGAAAAGTAGGCAACAAAGTGTTGAATACTAAAAAGTTGGAAAACGAGGATATAAGTAATCTTTTCGTTGAAAAATTTGATAAAAAATGTTCAAACGAGGAAAGGATAGGCGCAGGTAGTAACGCACGGTGGGAACATATTAAACGTAGCTTACAGCAGGCTGCAGAAGAAGCAATAGGTTACCACGAAAACTAAACGGCTAAGAAACCATAGGTTACAGAGCAGATGTTGCAGAAAATGAGGGAGATGAAGACGTGGAAACAGGTTGATACAGAAGAGGGCAGAAAGATGTACAGAAAGTTAAATAATGAATTACGAAGAGAGAAACAGACAGAGCGAGGGACGAGTTTTACAAAAGAAAATGAGGGGACATAGAAGAATTAGAAAGAGTTGGGAAATATGAGGAAATGTACAAGGAGATGAAATCTATGGAATTTCGAAAGAAACAAGGGAGTATTACGATGGCAGTTGAAAATAAGAATGGGAAGGTAGTCAGCGATGAAAATGAAGTCATAGGAAGGTGGAAAGAATACGTTGAAACCTTATGACAATAGGGATAGACAGGTAGCCTAAATGTTGAAGTAGAAAATGAAGTAGGCGAGGATGATAAAGGATTTGGTATTCTTCGGGATGAGTTTGAAAAGGCTATATCCGAGGTTACGAATGGAAAGGCAACCGGAATAGATAACATACCAATCTAATTCATTAAAAATATAGGAGACAAGGGAAAGAAATAGGTCTAATTGTTGCGACTATGTAATGAAGTATATGAAATAGTAGAGTGGCCAAAAGACTTTCTGAAGACGACCATGATACCGATGGCAAAGAAATCTAATGTGAGGATTATAGAACTATTAGTCTCATATCTCATGCAGTTAAAATTCTGGTCCAAACACTGAACAGAAGATTATATGAAGAACAAATGTAGAAGTTGAGGAGGAGCAATTCGGGTTCAGAAGAGGCAAGGGCACAAAAGATGCAATTGGATTATTAAGGGCGATCGGTGAAAGATTTATAGAAAAAGGGAAAGAGGTGTATGTTGTATTTATTGATCTAGAAAAGGCTTTTGACTGCGTGAATTGGGAATTGTTGTTGGGAGTTCTAAAGAAGATAGGGTTGGAATGGAAAGATAGAAGTCTCATAAGAAACTTATACATGAACTAACAAGTAAGTGTTAGGATAGGGGAAGAACTGACGGAAGAGAGTGCAATTGGAAGGGGAGTTAAACAAGGATGATGTCTCTCGCCAACAGTATTTAATGTCTATCTAGAAGAGGTAGTGAAAAAGAGCCTATATGATGATGACGGCATTTTGGTAGGAGGTAGAGTGATTAGATGCATAAGATTTGCAGACGATATGGCGATTGTTGCAGAATCTGAAAAGAAAATCAATAAAATGTTAGAAAAAATGAGGAAGGGCTTTGAAGAATATGGAATGAAAATAAATGTTAGAAAGACAAAAGCCATGGTGATTGGAACGAAGCGGTCTTTGTCAAATATAAAAGTGGGAGGGGAGAAAATATAACACGTGAATAGTTTTCGATGTCTGGGTAGTATTCTTCCAGTGACATGAAGTGCGAACGTGAAATAAAACCCAGGATAGGAATGGCGAAAGGAGCGTTTAGGAGGAAGAAAAGTGTGTTTTGTGGGACCTTAAATAGAAAGTTGAGAAAAAGACTCATAAAATGCTTTGTGTGGAGCGTTGTACTATATGGGGCGGAAACGTGGACATTACGTAAAAGTTATGAAAATCGACTGGAAGCCTCGAAATGTGGGTGTCGAGAAGAATGGAAAGAATTAGTTAAGTCGAGCTGAAAACGAATGTGAGAGTATTAGAAATGGTGGGCAGAAAAGAATACTTTTAGATATTATTAAGAAGAGGAAGAGAAACTAGTTGGGACATTGCCTCAGAAGAAATTGTATCATGAGGGATGTCCTAGAGTGTATGGTGGCGGGAAAGAGAGGGAGGGGCGAAGGAGAATACAATTAATGAATGATATAAAAACAGCAAGATCATACGTGAAGACGAGGAGGTTAGCGGAGGACCGTGGAGGATGGAAACTTCTCAGCTGCGGCAAGTGTCCTGCCAATAAGGGCAGAATACCTATGATGATAATTAGTTGAAATAAGCGTACATGAACTGGAAGAGATACTTTTGCAACCCGCAAAATGCTATGATCTACCGATGATTTTTAATGGGATGATATTCACATTGTATCATAAGGTTATAATTACTAATTGCACAGATTGGAATTTGATGCCTCTTAATTAAAATATTTCGTTGTCACCTTGTAATGCTATCCAGAGTAGGCCACAGAAATTCTTGAGGTACAAAATCCGTGAGATAGGCAACCCAATTAATACCTGCTCCAAGATTAATTACGCCTGGTAGTAGCTAGAACAGCAGCATGAAATTGCCCTCAACTGTTGAAAGCGCAAATCGAAAAGCTGGTTGTTGTGTAGGAGAGGGGCGAAATGCTGGCTGACGAAACGACCAAAGGGAGTCTTTAGATACTTGTACTCACAGCACTTCTTGTTTGTATGATACATACGTAAAATTATACACAGGCACTTGAAAAATATACAGATACCAGAGGCTCCGATGAGTAGATAACAGTTGGGGGACTTAGCTAATCTTATAATTAACTTAAATGAGGGATTCTATAAACAAGTTAACTTAATTCAAATGACTATACATATGTGGGTACCAAATAATATACGGACTTCCCTAGTGGCTAAGCGGTTAGCGTACGCGCTTTTGGCGTGGGAGACCCGGGTTCGATTCCTGGCGGGAGCTCATGTAGTTCGGATTCCATGTTAATCAGTAGGTCCACGTCTCATGTAGCTTTGCTGCTGAAAGGACGCTAAACTAAAATCAATTCAACTCAAATAATATACATATGCGGTGTATGTAGTTGGTTATTTTTTAACTAACTCGAAGTTTTGCGCTGAGTTTTGAAATTATCACCAGTAATCCTATCTGTAAATCAATTAAAAGTTTAGATGGATCATTTGGGGGAAAGAATCCAACCTCCAATGAAAATTTTCTTGGTCTAACAGGGCGTGAGCTCCTAGGTTCCGGCGCTACTGATTCATACGTAATACTACTTCGAAAGAAGAAATTGTCGATTTCATTATTCGTTAAATAATTTCTGAAAATGCTAACTATTGGTAATTTACTTGTAAATATTAAAAAAAAGAAAAAGCAAAATTCGATGACACTCAGACGAGTTGGACAACTTATCCGTATTAACGTATTTCCCGTTAGGTTGCAGATATAACTGAGGGTTTTGGTTTGTATAATATTTGTGAAAATTTACACATTGAGACACAAAGGGAAAAGGGGAGATTATAGTGTCAATAAACAACAACTTAAAAATGAACGAAATTAAAGGATAATATCAAATATAGACCATTGACAGAGTTAACTTTGCAACTCGTTTTCTCTATTCGTTTTTCTTCCATTAATTTTCAGGATTACATCATCACTAAATTTCTCCACTGGGATTTAGCAGCATCCAACTGGAGCTGAGCCTTGTAAATGAAACATTTTAAAAATTATGTAAAGGAGGATGCAAATTATGTAAAGGAGATGAGAATTGAATCCGGACGGACGGATTTTGAAATCACAACTCTCAGCACTCATCTAAAGCGTTAGTTATTCTGGCTTCCTGAAATAAGAGCCTTTTCAGTTCGTTGAAAACAATTGCTTGTTAATAGTCAAATTGATTGGCAAAAAACAGGAATATGTAATTGAGGACTCGGAGGGTACTCACTAAATTATCAACATTACAGATTTTTTAAAAACAAAATACAAAACTCCTTCACTGTGAATCAAATACAGCGCATTTATTATACTCGTACAGAAGTAAAGTAAGGATCGTCACGGGGAATCGAACCACAGTCCCCTGGAACGAAAGCCGGCCATTCTACCACTGACCTAATATTCAACTGAAGTTCTACGTATTCAAAAACGATACACACGGTAGATTATTTTGCTTCTGCAGAAACGATCTAAACATTCATTGCCTTTCAGCTTGAAAAAGGGCTTTAAATAAACATGAAAAACTAGAAAATGCCGATGGTAGCTTACAAAAAAGGAGTGATATCTCATTAAAAACACAATGGACCTGTCGAAACGCTATCCAAGCGACCACCAGGAAAAGTACTGGAATCAAATAAGTCGGCCAAGTGCTTTTATTCTTTTGTGAAATGAAATCATAAACACTTGGCAAACCGCAGATGGGATAGTAGAAAACCGTTCCAAATAACGTAATTTCACCTTTATAGGCTATCCTTTAAGGTACTTGGCTTACTTTGTGACAGGCTCACTCTTTTCGATGGGATATGTTTTACAGGAAGCACTTCTAATTACGTATTTATTTAATCATTTGAAGGTACCAGGGCCTATGCGATGAAGGATCTATACAGTACCATATTTCACATAAGTAGAAATAAAAATCCCCAGATTAAGCGGGTTTGCTCATCCAGAGTTATAACTATGAAAACATTTACTACGACCACTCGAACCACAAACATTTCAAGGATTCAAACTATTTTATATAAGTTATTTGGACGTAAAATCGAATGTGCTTTATTCGGAAAATAGTTTTATACATTGTAAAACCTGTAACGTCCAAATATTCACCGCAAACTCATAGTCGTATTATCTGTCACACAGGGGCGTCATTTCAGACTTCGCTTGAGAGGGGGCAAGAGCACCATTGGCGTAAGACTTTCACGGTTTGTACTAATATATTAGTAGACAATCGATTAAAGTATACGTAAACCTCAAACTCTTGGGGAGAGGAAAATTGCTCCCTCCTACCCTCCCTAAATGACAAATCCTGGTAAAACAACCAACTATATTAAGTTTCCAAATGCAATTTACACAATAAATAGCAAGAACAGTGTGACAAACATGGAAAGCAGAGAAACTGTTATATGGTAAGACGACAGAAACAAAAGTCACAAGCTGAATGTTTAAAGTATACAGGAAAAATGACCATCTATGTGGCGTAGTGGGTAACGTTCTAACCTACAAACTTCAGCTGATCCATGTTTGAACCTTCGTTAAGTGCACCTTTTTTTCTCTTTTCGTCGAAGGAACAGCCATTAATTGTAGTATTAGAGCTTGTGTTAGATATTTCTTTTTCTTTTCTAAGGTAATAATGTAAGGCTGAAGGTATGATTCTACCTATTCAGATCAAAAGTAAGGATGTTCTAGATTTCTTTCCATTAATAAAATATAAAAAGAAACTTTTATCCGAAACTAAATTACAAGCAACTGAAATGAAATAGCAAGTGTCTGCCAGCTGACTTAACCAGAATTTGTGTTTCTTTCCGTCTATTTGTCTGTCTGTTTCACCATAACTCTCGTAAAACTTACTTCATTTTAATTATATGCCTTCCTACAATCTTTGAAAATAACTTTATTGTTTGATGTTGCAACAATCTATCAAAATAAGGGAGTAAAAGGAAATAAAATCTCCGTGTTGCAGATTTTCAAATACAGAAAATTATTTTCTGGTAGAAACTACGTAAATACGATTTGAATTCGATAATACAGAGCACATAGTTTCTTTAGGGTATCCCACTCATTCCGAATGGTTGTAGTTGAAACCGACGAAAGTAGTTCTATGCATTTTGCTGACACTAAGTGAATCACAAAAGAAATAAGCCACAGAATGAATGAATGTGAAGGCGTGCGCTAAGGACCATAGCAATATTATGTGTTGATTATTTATTGAACTTCATGTTCATTGTGGGTATTATTAATTCCATTTTTGAAAGAAGTACGTTGCTACCCACAAATATAAATATAATTGTAACTATATTATTTTTCTATTTTTGAACAAAATAATATGACGAGTGTGGATCTTTTTGTTCATTTTTGGTTATGAGACTGTTGCCGCAATGAAAATTTCTTCAGTAGTAAGCCACTACGTATTCAGTGAATCATCACTAAACGCTATAGGCAAAGAAAGCAAAGCAATATTGCCTGAAGTGTTGTTTGAAATGAGTGTCTTGTCTCTGTTTTACCTGTGAAGTGAAGGCACTTTGCTTCTAAAATGGATTTCTGATACACATTACGTCAATGAAATATTGGTCTGTCTGTTAAAACAAACAGGGGAAAGAAAAAAAATATGAGCTATCCGCGCCACTCTATTAAATCATTAAGCATGTTGGAAAAATAAACCATGTCCAGTATTTAACTAAAATATGGTCAATATAGCGTTATTATCGAGTGGAAAGACAGTATGTCCTGGAACTTCATATTACATCTGGAAGAGTTCGTGCCAGATCCAGAAGAAATGTAACTTTTAATGTAACATTTTACGATTATGACATTTAGGCTAAAGAAGATAGTAACAAATTGATCATGAACTTGCAAATAATTGTTGAAACGATAAATGGGAAAAATGGAAGTGCTGTGTTAGTGTTCGGTGCGGAGGACCTGGGCTCGATTCCCTATGTGGTTTATCTAGTTTGGGATCCCACATTAAGCTGTAGGACCACCTCTCATATAGTCTCGGTTACGTTACGCTAAAACCCCAACCATCCAACTAAAACCCCAACCGTATTTAACTAAAATATGGTCAATATAGCGTTATTATCGAGTGGAAAGACAGTATATCCTGGAACTTTATATTACATCTGGAAGAGTTCGTGCCAGATCCAGAAGAAATATAACTTTTAATGTAACATTTTACGATTATGACATTTAGGCTAAAGAAGACAGTAACAAATTGATCGTGAACTTGCAAATAGTTGTTGAAACGATAAATGGGAAAAATGGAAGTGCTGTGTTAGTGTTCGGTGCGGAGGACCTGGGCTCGATTCCCTGTGTGGTTTATCTAGTTTGGGATCCCACATTAAGCTGTAGGACCACCTCTCATATAGTCTCGGTTGCGTTACGCTAAAACCCCAACCATCCAACTCATCAGTCTTAGAGCTCATAAGATTGTAAAAAGGTGATTGATTTGAAATCCGTGATGGGTTGGAATTAATCTAAAGAGCCCAAAGAAGAATAACAACGCTGGGTAAAAAACAAAAGATCTCTTGCTGAAGCATCGTGACTATAATCAAATTTAAGATTTCTAGGTTCCAAAAATTGTGCTTATAGGTTCCTAATATAAGCTTGGAAAAGTAGTTACATGTATTCTAAAACTCGTGAAATAGAATCAACAATTCTTTTAAAAATATTGACTGGGTAATATTTTAAATCCAGGGTTTAAAAAGATTTATGTAAAAATACACATAGTTACATTAGTCTGGATTTTCAAAGCACGTTTTCACTGTTCACGTCATTTTAAAAATTATAAACTAACTTGTTAAAATTCCCCTTCTTAGCACCAGAAGAATAGGTTTATGAAAATGTTATTTGTAAAATATTAAAGCCCCTTCTCCCCTCAAAAAAGTGAAGTTAATCTACGTGCTAACTATGTTCAAAATTCATTTTTAACAGTTAAATTACTTTCTTGCTTTGATCATTTTATGACTGGAAAATGTAATACTAGGATCTTGTAGGAATTACCCTTTTTCCACACCCCCTACATTCTACACGACAAATTTTACTAGCTCGTTTCATTGAATTTTGACAATTCCTTAAAATCATATAACTTATCTTGCACATAATTCTCAAGCGTTTATAATCTTATAGACCTTGTAGTTATCTTTCAGTGTAATGTGTTGACACACACAAACAGACGCACACATCAAGAGAGAAAGATAATTATACATTTTGTGAGAAGAGAGGGGAGAATCATGTTGTTAGAATTACATTAAAAATGAAATGAACATTAATGAAAAATTAGGTTAACGTTCCGTGATTAAGTCCTTTAAGCTAAAGGAGACGGATCATCAATGAAAATAAATGCTAGTTTAAGTAAAGTTTTAACGATCTCCTAAGGGAAGTCGAATCTGAGACTACACGAACTATAGGCGACCACGCATTCCACTAGACCAGAAGGAACGTTTAGGACTACTTTAACTGTGTCATACAAATTTTTCTTTCCGTCGTCTCCAGGTTTGTTCCAGTCCTACCGGGCCACGGGTCTGAATTCTTCCAGGTCATGAAATTCTTAACTAGTTTCATCACTGTTTCCCAATACCAAATATAATACATGGTTTGTTCCAACCCCAACGGGTACGAACTGACTGTGGTCAGATATTTTGTTCTAAAGGCGGAGTTCAATTCCCGGCAGGAGCTCACGTGGTCCGGATGCCACGTTAAATTGTAGGTTCATGTTTCATATAGCGTAACTTCTGAACGGGACGGTAAACTCAAATCAACTACTACAACTAATAGCAGATATTCTAGAAAGAGCTCCGTAGATCATTTTCTTCATAATAAACTTTTCTCGTATCAAAGAGGACAAACACAAAAGTATAATAACAAGCATAATGTAAAACCCTCCGAAAGATTCAAAAATCTAACAAAAAAGATTTGAGGTAGGAACTTCCACCAAAAGTAGGTTCTAGCAAGCAAAGTAGGCTATTTTTGGCATTATTCAATTTGATCAGTTGCTACATTTGGTAATGAAATGTTGACGTTACTTGTTCTCCCTGTATATGCAAAAGAAAACATATCTTTTGAATAAAAATCCGGCATTAGATACGTTGATTTATATATTTAAAAATCGGGAAACATTAGCTGGCTCAGTGAGGCACTCTCTGGATTTAACGCCAGTTTAGTCAGTTTGTAACGACAATATTATAACCATGGGACACCAAACTTGTGCTGCGTTATTCAAAGTGTAAAGTTCTTTTCATTTTTCCGATTCTATCGATAATCAAATTCAAGGTGTATATTTCAAGGTGAAGAGTCCCTATCTATTCAAGAAACTTGTATTTGAGCATATAAGGGAAAATATTGTTGCTAACTTCAAATACCCTGCATTTCATTGCAGTTTATTATAAACCACTGCTTAATTCTATTATAGAATTATTCATAATATTTGTCATATTATCTTCGACATTTTCAAGTATAAATACATTATATTTTTATTTCTTTATGTAACGAAATGTAATGGCATGGAGACATTTGGAACTATGATTTCTGTTATGTTAATAACTAAAGATGAGTATTTTATACGTAAACGATAACAAAATATAGTTACATTTAGTTCTAGAAATGAAGATGATGGAAACCAATGTGCTGACCATACACAAAACAACTGAAATCCATCTTCTTGCCCATAGTTAACTAATTATGGACTACAATTGAAGAGCATTCACTTTATTTTTGAACTCTAAATTTATTCATAGTTTTTATTAATAGTAAAGTCTAGAACAGTTTTACGCTTGTAAAATTCTACTTCATTTTGTTCGCTTAACAATAAATAAACAAATAAATACTTGCAGAATATCCATTAGGATTAGGAATTACATTTCTGGGCTGTCGGCATCGAAGGCCATTTAGCCCGTCACGTACATGAGGGATGACGTCCCTCGGCGAGCACACCATTCAATGAAAATGAAGGATTGAGGGAGGAAGGAAGCGGCCTGGGACCACTATATTAGGTACCATCCCGGCATTTGCCTTGTGTGAATTAGGGAAACCGAGGAAAAACCTTATTAAAGATGGCGGGTCTGAAAAATCTGTTACAGTTTGTCTACCGAGTGTCCCCACCGGGAATAGAAAACGGGACCGTCCGCACCAAATTCGAGAGTGTTAGCGACTACGGAACCACTTGCAGAATATCGAATCGCATCTTAAACGGTAACTACATTTTTTTACTGGAGTCCTACCTGATCAATGAAAAAATGAAAATAGGAACGAAATATAACGAAGATTCGAACAGGGGTCCTGGGAATGGGAATTCTGCACAGATGCAATGCGTTACTGAACAATATAACACAATTCATCACTCTGTAAATATATAGCAATAATCGTAAACTTCACGCTGTGAAAGAACGTTGTTTTCCTACTAAAACACTGATAGGCCACTTTGAGCATGATCGAAGATATGGCCCCAAGGATGAAATTTCTTAGATCGACAGGGTCTCAAATTCTCCCTTCGGTCACCCCTTGAAATTATCAGTGTTTGAAAGCTTTTCTTAATAAAAAGAACATTATACTTATTTCTCTTTCTACGGTTTGAAATGGCAAAATCATAACTTAAAGAGAATTATAATACGGAAAAGAATAAAAAATTATAAAAGTAATGAAGTAAATATTATTGTGTAAGTTATCGATTTCTAGTCAGATTAAAATTCGAATATTCGTGTGGATTGCACTTTAAAGCAAATCTTCTCTCTATATATAATTCTTACTATAAAGGCATCTTTAACTCCAATTACTTAATCAATATTTTCAATAACATATTTTTATTGTCATATTTGTACACTCAATGTTGTATATACTTCATTTCCCAAAGTAAACTCTCGCAAATGTATGGTGGATTGATGAATATTATCAAATAAATTATCATTTAGTTTACGTAAATGCTTCATTGCCTCATTTTAAACTTCGTACTTTAACTAATAATAATAATAATAATAATAATAATAATAATAATAATAATAATAATAATAATAATAATAATAATATCATAGTCGTATCTTTATCAGAAGTTCTGGCTTAGTCAATAAATCAATTCCATGTTGTGTCTATTTGAAGTTCTATTTAATCGAATCGGTTAGAAACTTCGAGAACAGGTAAAAGAAAAATCTTACTTTGATGGGACACGAACTAACATTTAAGAGTGATCTACGAGCAAGCGCTTTAGTCCGTTTGTTTTCTTTTCTTTAAGTTAACTGATTCACTGAATGTACCTCAATAACTTGTTTCTATTTTCTACTCGGTATACACATTTTGCAGTTATTTCCAACCTTGAACGATAGGGACATTGAAGACAGTTAAAATTTTCTCCCAGCGGAAACGAACCCGGGACCCTGTACACCAAAAGAACACGTGCTAGTTACTAGACCGGCAGGGAGAGCAAATTAAATGTATTTTGTAATGTCTACAGTTTAAACTTATTTCACCCTGATGTTATATGTCTATTGATGGTATGTTTATTTTCACCGTATTTGTTACTTTAAGGAATGATGTATGTCATTGATATAGTTTCTATTACATCTTCGTCCATAAATATTATATAAACTATCTGAATTATTCGTGATTTGTCATGGAAGTTCACTGGTGAATGCACAGTAGACAAAGAGTTCAATTGGAAGGAGAGTTCGACAGGAATGATATCTTTCCCCGATATTATTTAATATCTATCTAGAAGAGATAACGGAAAGGAGTCTACACAATGGACATGGAATTTCCTTAGGAGGTAAAATGATTAGGTGTATACGGTTTGGAGGATGACATGGCTGTTGTTGCAGAATTTAAAAAGAAAATCAATAAGATGTTGAAAACTTGAGAAGAGTTTGTGAAGAATGTAGGATGAAAATAAATGTTAGAAAGACAAAACCCATGGTGATTGGAACGACTTGATCGGTGTCAAATATAGAAGTAGGAGCAGAGAAAACACAACAGGTTAAAAAATGAAATGAAATATTTGAGTTTTACGTCCCACGATTATGCCGGTTAGGCTAAGGGAGACGGTGATGATGGGTAATGAATGAAATGGTGGCATGAAGAAAGTGGGAGGAAACGGGAGAATCCCTTGAAAACCCAGGCACACGGTGTTTGTCCACCACAAAGTTCACTTGGCGGGAGCAGGGTTTGAACCCAAGACCCCTAGCACCAGAGGTGAACGCTCTACCACTGAGCCACCACGGCTCCTACAACAGGTGACTAGTTTTGTCTGACAAGTAACACTTCCCAAGTGTAACACTTTGATTTTGATAAAAATTTGGCACGTAGATACTACACATGAAATAAACGAATACGTGGCTTTGTATTTTCCGTGGAAAAGCGGTGTTAGGGCTGCAAAAGTTGACGCCCGGGAGGCAAAAAGATGTGGAGCGAAGTAAATGGAATTGTGCACAGATATTTTAGACGTAAAATAATGGAATACTTTTACGTTTTTTCCTAGGAAAAATGGTCGAGTGGGACACGCACCCCTCCAAACCTTTTATCACGTAATATAAAAAGTCCTAATAACAGTAAGTCAGTTGTCTGGAAAGAACATAAAGAATTGCAACGAAACTTTGTGTAGAGACAGTACGCAAAAAATAATCGAATACTGTTTTTTTTTTATTTTCAGGGGCAAAACCCCCCACCCAAACTTTGAAATTTGATGCCCGAAAGGCAAGAAGAAGTTAACCAAAGTGAATGAAACTATATACAGATACTGTAGTCGTAAAATGAGGGAATATGTGTTTCGTATTTCCCTGAAAAAAAAAAAAACGGCTGGGTGGGCCACAGACCTTCTAAACTGTTGTTTACGAAATATCAAAAGCGCAAATAAATATACGTCAGTAGTTCCTAAAGGATGTGAAGAATAGCAACGAAACTTTGTGTGGGGACAATTTGCAAAATAATAAACGAAACGTGTTTAATTCGTGCGGAAAAACAGTGTTGGGGCCAAGACCTCCTCCGAAAAAAGTAAATATTACCGCAATAGCGCCGGAAGGAGTGGACCGAAGCAAATGAAATTGTGTGTAGATATTGTATATTTAAATAAGGCCTTTCGTGTTTCTCAAGTGTTCCTATCTGATTTGCTTCAAATCTGGCACATCAACAGCAAACAGGAAATAAATCGACACACGTTATTTTTATGCGGAAAAACATTGTAAGAGTTAAAGGCGCCTCCTGAAATACTATAAAATACGCTATACTGTTTGTGCTTACTGTTGATCTGCCAAATTTGAAGAAATCGGATAGGGAGAATTGTGAAACACAAAAGGCCTTAATTTACATATACAATATCTACACACAATTTCGTTCGCTTCAGTCCACTCCTTCCGCCACCCAACGCCTCGGTCAACCGAATAGGTTTTTTTTTTCTTTTCATGAAAATACGAAACAAGTATTTCTTCATCTTACCTCTACAATATCTGTGCACAATTTCATTTACTTCCGTTTACTTCTTTTTGCCTTTCGGGCGTCAATTTTCAAAATTTTGGGTAGGGGCTTTTGCCCCTAAAACCGTTTTTCCGAAGAAAATAAAAAAAACCTATTCGTTTATTTTTGCGTATTGTCTTTAAACAAACTTTCATTGTAACTCTTCATGCCCTTTAGACACATCTGACATAGTGTTATTAGCACTTTAATAGTTCGTGATGAAAAGTTTGGAGGGGTCCGTGCCCCATGATACCGTTTCTTCTCAGGAATATTCGAAACACATATTCCCTCATTTTACGTCTACATTATCTGTGTACAATTTCGTTCACTTTGTTCCACTTGGCTTTACCTCTCGGGCGTCAATTGCAAACTTTTGGGTGTGGGCTTTTGCCCTAAAAACAGGTTTTCAACAGAAAATATAAAAAAAAAACATATATTCGTATAGCTATATTATGTGTAGTATCTACATACCAAATTTTATCAAAATCGGAGTGTTGCACTTGCGAAGTGTTATTTGTAAGTAGTGTTATTAGTGATGATATGACATACAAACGTGAAATAAAAGCAAGGAGACGAATGGCGAAAGATGACTTCAGGATGAAGGAAATAATATTTTATGAGGCAGTCAATGAAGAACTGAAAAAGACTCATAAAATGCTGCGTGTACTGCATTTTACTATATTGTATAGGGCGGAAACATGGACATTACGCAAAAATGATGAAAAACAAAAATGACGTGCTAGAGGGTATGGTGGCAGGAAAGACAGGGAGGGGACGAATTAAGATATCGAAATATAATTAGGCTATGGGCGAATATGAAAACAGAAAAATCGTATGTGAAAATGAAGAGGTTAACAGAAGATCATGGAGCATGCCAGCTTCTCAGCTGGGGTAAGTGACCCGCTAATAATGGCGGAATATTTCTGATGATAATTATGCTGATGATGCACAGTAGAAACAGAAAGATTCACTTTTCTGACATTTCTAATACGAATTACAATGAAAATTTCTACAGGCTGTCAAAATTCCTCGTTCTAAAGGCTGTAGAGAACTATTTGTTACTTTACGAGGAGAATTTATAGTCGAGTAACAGTGGGACAAACTCTCATTCAGATCTCTTGGGTTTTGGGCTGTGATGAGAAAACAGTGAAGAAATTGATTTAGCGGTATGAAGAAGGTGGTGAATATTTCACATCTCGGCCAAGAAGTGGAAGACTAACAATAATAATAATCTCAGGAATGTATATTTATTTCCAGCAAGACTTTTGCATATCATAATAATGCAGTATTATTTTTTAAATGGTCATTATAAAATTATCAAGCTAAATTTTAAAGAGTAATTATAAGTGGTGCTTTATTCATTTCATAATTCATTTCTCTCAGTAGCTTTCGTCTCCTTATTCGCTCTTCACGCCTACCCAGGAGGAAGCTGCGCGCCCCCAGGTTGGGAACCACTGCTTTCCTCTGAGGCATTCTGACAGTGTTAAAAATTGTCATTCTGACTACTATCAGTAAACTGGATCCTTTGTTCCTACTGCGCACGTACTAGTGACTTTCCATGAAAGATTATGAATGATTCTGATAATTTATATAGTATTCATGGACGAATATGTAATATAACCTATATCAATAACATACATCATTCCCCAAAGTAACAAATACGATGAATATAAACATACGATCAATAAACATATTACATCAAGGTGAAATAGGCTTAAACTTCAGACCACTACAAAATACATATAATTTGCTCTCCCTGCTGGGCTAGTGACTAGCACGTGTACCTTGGTTTACGGGGTCCAGCGTTCGATTCCTGCTGGGAGAAAATTTTAATTGTCTTCAATCTTTTTGTGTTCGTGCCCCTGTCGTTCAAGGTTACTGGAAATAACTGTAAAATGTATATACCGAGTAGAAAATAGAGACAAGTTACTGAGATACGTTCGGTGAATCAGTTAACTTAAAGAAAAGAAAACAAGTGGTCTAAAGCGCTTGCGCGTAGATCACTCTTAAAAGGTTAGTTCGAGGCCCATCAAAGTAAGATTTTTCTTTTACCTGTTCTCGAAGTTTCTATCTGATTCGATTAAATAGAACTTCAAATAGAGACCACGTAGAATTCATTTATAGACTAAGCCAGAACTTCTGATCAAGATACGACTATGATATTATTATTATTATTATTATTATTATTATTATTATTATTTGTAGTAGTAGTAGTTAAAGTACGAAGTTTAGAATGAGGTGATAAAGCATTTACGTAAACTAAATGATAATGTATTCGATAATATTCACTAATCCACCATACATTTGCGAGAGTTTACTTTGAGAAATGAAGTAATATAGGCCTACAACATGGAATAGTACAAATATGATAATAAAAATATATTATTGAAAATATTGATTAAGTAATTGGAGTTAAAGATGCCTTTCCAGTAAGAATTATATATAGAGAGGATTTGCCTTAAAGTGCAATCCACACTAATATTCTAGTTTTAATCCGATTAGAAATCGATAACTTACACAATAATATTTACTTCATTACTTTTATAATTTTTTATTCTTTTCCGTATTATAATTCTCTTTAAAATATGATTTTGCCATTTCAAAACATGGAACGAGAAATGAATGCAATATACTATTTGTTAAGAAAACCTTTGAAACAGTAATGATTTCAGGGGTGACGTGAAGGAGAATTTGAGACCCATTCGACCTAAAAAATTTCATCCTTGGGGCCATATCTTCGGTCATGCTAAAAGCGGACTAATAGTGTTTTGCTGTTTTTCGTCCTTGACATATTGGCAATCCGCCGGGAAGAATCTTCTGAAATCACCAATGCTTATAAATAGTTTTTCATTACAAATCAAAGGATAATAATGCAATATTGAACATACTTAATATTTTGTTTTCAGCTATGGATTTTAGATTTGCAATTCGTATAATATTCCGTTCTAAACGAATTTAAAAGGTAAGTAGTTGCCAAAGACTTACTCAAAGAAAAGTTCTCAGTCCTCTGATGAAAATAGGAATATACTAAAAAAAAAAAAAAAAAAAAAAAACGAATACTTCATACAGAGTTTGAACACATAAATTTCTGATTGACAGACTATTCACTCAAACCACTCGACATTTCGCATGCCTTCACAGCGCCTCTTTTGACTTTTGTATAAAGTGGTTTTCTGCCCTACACTCGCTTTTTTTAATGTCGGTACGACTATGAGTTTGTAGTGGATATTTGGATGTTACAGATCTTGCAATTTATAAAAGTCTTTTTTCATATAAATTACATTCGATTTTACGACCTAATAACTTATATACAACAGATCGAATCTGTGAAATGATTGGAGTTGGAGCGATCATAAATGTTTCATAGTTAGGAGTCTGGATGTGCAAACCCGCTTAATACGGGGACTTACTTATGAGAAATTTGGTACTAGAAATTTGGTACTAAAAAAATGATGATGTATGAAGGGGTGATATGTTTTTGTACTTTATTTACAAATCACACATATCACATCCAAAGCTAATGAACTGTATGATTAAACCCATTTTACTGATTCACCCAGATATCATGAAGGAACGAGAAATAAGACTTGACGAATATTTTAGATGTTACTTGCTTCAATTCTTATTTAAAGGTACATGTGTTAATATGATAAATATAACATGCTTTGTTCATATGTTAATATACTGATATAATACTTAAATATTAGTACAATGAATTACTTATCTTAACATCTTTCTGCAGTAATCGTTGCTTGCTGCTAGCTAAACCACATGTTGCTTGCTAACCATCATACTTTGTCTTCGATTACACATAAACTGAGTAGCACTCTAAAACACTGTTAAGAACATGTAAATCTTGTCTATGAATGAACATGTGTTTCTCTAAAGACTATGAATAAATATGTTTTTCTAAAACTATGAATGAATATGTTTGCCTAGTTGCACTTCACAACACATTGTCGAATGCACAGACACAACTTGAATAGCACACTGAAGGCACTGTTGCCAGCCAATGCAAACACAACTCACTAAAACTCACCAGAAAACTCACTAAAAGAATCACAAAGAATTCACTAAACCACTAAACTATATACAAAAAATGAAACTAATATGAATAAAAATTATGCACATATGCAAGCTTATCCATCCTCCCCCTCCTTGATTGGACACAATCAATTAATATTCTAGGGGTAAAGGAATTAGCTTAGCAACACTACGCCGAAAAATGCCACTTTTACACTTCACAGTTGCCACTCGCACTAAATTATCACTGCCCGGATGAACTTCTTCAATCACACCTAACTTCCACACTTGAGGAGGAACATTGTCTTCTTTTAACAATACGACCATGCCCGGTTGTAGATTAGGCTGAGCTGACTTCCATTTTCTTCTTTGTTGTAACTGGTTGAGGTAATCCCTTGACCAACGTTTCCAAATATGCTGCTTCATTTGTTGAATCCGTTGCGATCTTCCTAATCTGTTGATAGGTACGTCCAGTAGATCTGGTTCCGGAAGGCTGAGAAGTGTAGCTCCCATTAAAAAATGTCCTGGACTGAGATACATTGGATCTGTAGGATCGTTGGAAATGGCTGTCAATGGTCTTGAATTTAGAATGGCTTCAATTTGAATAAGTAACGTGTTCAACTCTTCGTATGTCAGACTTGCAGTTCCTGCTACACGCCGTAGGTGGTACTTCATGGATTTTATTGAACTTTCCCATGACCCCATGTGAGGAGATCTGGCAGGAATGAATTTCCATTCTAAACCTTCTTGAGCTGAGTATTCCAGGATGTCCTTTCGGTTAGTCTTAGATTCAAAAAATTGTTGCAATTCTCGATTGGCGCCAACAAAGGTTGAACCATTGTCTCTACAGATAGATAAGTATTTACCTCGCCTAGCAACAAAATGAAGCAGTTCTGTATTTTGTTTAAAAAATAATCTGTAATATTGATAGTTTAGTGTATAGCCACCGAGTCCTCAATTACATATTCCTGTTTTTGCCAATCAATTTGACTATTAACAAGCAACTGTTTTGAACGAACTGAAAAGGCTCTTTATTTAAGGAAGTCAGAATAACTAACGCTTTAGTTGAATGGTGAGAGTTGTGATTTCAAAATCCAACCGTCCGGATTCAATTCTCGTTCTCCTCCTTTACATAATTTTTAAAATGTTTCATTTACAAGACTGAGCTCCAGTTGCATGCTGCTAAATTCCAGTGGAGAAATTTAGTGATGATGCAATCCCGAAAATAAAGGGAGAAAAATGAATGGAGAAAACCAGTTACAGTGTTAATTCTGTTAATGGTTCTATATGTCATATTATCCGTTAATTTCGTTCATTTTTAAGTTGTTGTTTATTGACACTATATTCTCTTTCTTTCTCTTTGTGTCTTAATGTGTAAATTTTCACAAATATTATACAAATCATGAACCCTCAGTTATATTTGCAACCTAACGGGAAATACGTTAATACGTATAGGTTCTCCAACTCGTCTGTGTGTTAACGAATTTTGCATTTTTAATATTTGCAAATAAATTACCAATAGTTAGCATTTTCAAAAATCATTTAATGAATAATGAAGTCAACAATTCCTTCTTTCGAGGTAGTATTACGTACCAATCAGTGGCGCCGGAACCTAGGAGCTCATGCTCTGTTAGATCCCCAAACTTTCTATTGGGGGTTGGGTTCTTTCCCCCAAACGATCCATCCATATTGATATGGAGGCAGGACTACTGTTAATAGTTTCAAAACTCAGCGCAAAGCTTTGAGTTAGTTAAGAAAAAATAACCTACTACATATACCACATAATCTATCCGTAGGGGCCGCGGTGGCTCAGTGGTAGAGCGTTCACCTCTGGTGCTAGTGGTCTCGGGTTCAACCCCTGCTCCCGCCTAGTGAACTTTGTGGTGGACAAACACCGTGTGCGTGGGTTTTCTCGGGGTTCTCCCGTTTCCTCCCACTTTCTTCATTCCACCATTTCATTCATTACTCATTATCACCGTCTCCTTTAGCCTAACCGGCATAACCGTGGGACGTAAAACTCAAAATTTCATTTCATTTCATTTCATAATCTATCCGTATATTATTTGATACGCGAATATGTATAGTTATTTGAACTAAGTAAACTTGTTTATATAATCCCTCATTCGAGTTAATTACAGTATAAAATTAACTAAGTCCGCCCGACTGTTATCGTCTTATCGTCGTTTCTAGTATCCATATACTTTTTTCAAGTGCCTTTGTATAATTTTACATGCGTATCACACAAACAGGAATTATTGTGAGTACAATTATCCAAAGTCTCCCTCTTGTCATTTCGTCAGCCAGCGTTTCGCTCGACTTCTGCACAAAACACTCTTTACGATTTGTTCCTTTAACATATGGGACAACTTCATGCTGCTGTTCTAGCTACTCTACCAGGCGTAATTAATCTTGTAGCGGGCGTTAGTTGGGTTGCCTAACTCACGGATATTGTACTTCAAAAATTTCTGTGGCCCACTGTACATATAAAATTCTGTGACCCTCCGAGACCATACCACTCCATATCATTCAAAATGTACGTCTTTCAACCATTCAAACACACAGAAGCATAAATAGGCCTATACACGATTTTAATTTCACAAATTTAGGTGTCTTTGTACTTGTCTGTTTACAGGCACAACTGAATGACGTCTTGATAAAAATCAGCCAGGAGTACCATAAAGGGGAGATTTTATCAATTGTTTTTTCAATATTTCGCGCCGTTTGCAAGATTTGTACTTACTTCAGGTTAAAGTTTCTAATTCATGTATGATTAGTGTTTTCTTCCTTCTTGCACAGAGTATGTAATAAGGAAATACATACATACACAATTAATTATAATGTCAGTGATATGTGATGTTCATTGGGCAAAACACTGCAAACAATAAAGATTCATCTTACAGTTAGACTGGAGAGATGGTTATCCTTCGTTTATCGTTATCATTTGACCACTAAATAAACGCCAGAAATACATACAACCCCTATATACAAATATTTGGTGTTGGAATGTATAACTCATAGGATATTATGCTTTTTTAAAAATAAAATGAACATTTCCAGTATATCCCTTAAAAATGTAATAAAGAAATAACGGCCATGTTTTTTTCAATATTCAATTAGAACTGGACAATCTACAGAAAGTTTTGAATCGACCAGCGGAAACAGCTTTAAAAAACTTGTAGTTTTCGAGATCTCGTTGTCGAAAGGATTGGAGACAAACATAACCTTTTCTTGAGTACAAACATATAAACCTAGCATTTTAATATATATATATATATATATATATATATATATATATATATATATATATATATATATATATATATATATATAGATAGATAGATAGATAGATAGATGGACTATCCTAAATCATTTTCTGATTTGTGTCTGCAGCGACGAAGATATTATCCTCGTCATGACTCTTAAATTAATTTATAGTATCATTGCTGCTACCGCCTACGACAAAGCTCAAATAATTAATTATTTGAAGGTGGATAAGCCAGTTAACCATGCTATATAGTTTAAATTATGATAATTTTACTCTTTTATTAGCTGTAGCATTAACGAGAAGTATAAATAGAAAGTTTTACAAATAATGTTTTGTTTCATACAAGTTTCTTCATTCTTCCTTGTTAATAATTCTTTCTTTGTCACTAAAATATTTGTAAAATACTGTTCCATCTAGGAACAAACACTGTGCTAAATGGAGTTTATACAAGTATCTACAAATGTCCTTAATCTCACCTCTCGCCATATCATGTAGGTAAATCCGCCAAGTGCACAGGGAATTTGGGCGAGACGTGGCCCCAATGCCTATTACACAGCCACTTCTGTTCGTGACGTTTGACACTAATCAGAGTGACGCGGATATGCTTCGCTTCATACACGAAACTATCACATACACACACACACACATCACATACATACGTTTATAATTACTCAAATAACCGTGCCATAAGAGGTTGAGAAAAGGCATTGAGTGACAAGGATAATTCTCGGAAAGAAACCATGTTCTTGTGTAGAGCATTACACATTTACTCAGTGCAGAAAAAGGAAAACTTTAATAGCTTGCCAGAAGTAATTTCTTGCTTTTTTTTTTTTTACAATCTTTCGGATTAGAAAATAATGATCAATTAAAAAAAAATAGGAATAAAGGATTTTGACATTCCTTTGCTAAAATTATATTATGCAGATTAAGTTTATTGGTTCAATGTTAGGGAATTTACAGTAATAAAAATAAATTTTATAATAACTTCTAATATATTAGTAATGTACATTATATTTATATTGCAGTCAAACTGGAAGTCCATGTGACACATGAAGCTGAAACTTCTTTTTATCTGGCCTCGTGTGTATTTTCAGACTTCTACAGGTAAAACAACATTACCTTTTATCTTTCTCGAAAATTCTAAGAAAGCCAAGATTGAAGGTGAAATCCCTGAATTTCACATTGAATATGTAAGGATCAAAGTGACTTCTCTCTTTTTTTAAAAATATAATTAATTAAGCAATTCTCGAAGCCAGTTTTGCTTCATAAGTTAATGAAATTTCACAACTTTGCTTTGAAAGTGAGATCTATATTTGGAAGTACATACAGCTATATTAAAAATGGCAGTTCTATTGCAACTAGCATTTTCTCGAAATATTAACCATTTGTATAAATTTATCAAAACAGAATATGAACTATCTGAACTTAATTGTAAATTACATAATTTTTCTTAAAAGGGGACGCTTGGGAGAAGATAGTCATATGTCTATACTTTCTTCGTTTATTACCGAACTATTGTGCTGCCAAAATGTCTTGAGCCGTGGCAAAAATTCGAACTAAAGCTCACACCCTCACACACCCACGCGTTGAGCCAATAAGGGTTCAGCTGTTGCTAAGCGAGAGAAAGCGAGTGGAATTCCTTCAGCCGATAGCAGCACTTGCAATGGAAGACCAGGGATCAAGTCAATGTGGTATATGTATAGTTTAGCTCATCGATCTATGACTATATATTTTTATACTTAAAAATTGTCTGTCTATCTGTTGCTCAACAGGTACCACAGCAGAAATGGTAAGAAATAGTGGGGAAAAGTATTTTTGTACACATTGACTCATTTTCCACCCTTATGCATGTATTGAAACCGAAAGTAGTAAAGTTAATTACTTACAATTTGTACATTGGATCTCCTTAGACGAAAAAGAGTAAGATATAGCAATAATTGTTTTATATGAATCCAACAAAATAAGAAAAAGTTTAACCTCCGTCCATATTATCCTTGTTTTGAAACGAGAAATTTTGCATTAATATTTTATTCAAAAAGTTATACTTCACTGAACACCTCAATGTCACTAAATACTTTCTAATTAAGCTTGAAGTTAATAAAATAACTTGCGCTCTCTCTTCATCAGTCCTTTTAGCATATAGTTTGAATTCTACTAAATACTAAGTTACATTTCCAACCACATCCAAAATATATCAAATAGTAGAAATATTCTACTTATATATGGGTAACATATTCCGTGTACTGTTTTTGAAAACTAAATACTTTCTTTGAAAATTCGACGAACAATATCTACATAGTAGTTAAGATATACTGTATAAGTAAAAGGGCAATGCCGAAACTATCAAACGTCCACATATGTAAGGTACCATCAAGAAATATAAATGTAATTTTGTTCAGTAGAAATTTGAAGGCTATGAGTCCCTTCGATGCGCGTAAATTTACAATCAACAAAATGACACATGGACATATTTAGACTCCATGGCCAAATCCTATATCTGAATAGTGTATTGTGTATATATACTTTTGTAGATAAAAAATGCAACACTAAGACGGGGCCATCGGATTGACTCCACATTCAGAAGAAATGAAGAGAATGGATGAACAGTAAAAGGATTAGAATTGCATATCTGTAACACGTACTATGCATCGACACACATCATGGAAAACAACGGGAAGCAGACCAGAGTCACAGTAGATAGTAACCGAGTGTTATAATGGCATGTGCATATGGACAATTGCACATTGCCTCGTCTTCAAACGAAACAGGAATTTCGGTAGGTGTTGCCTTTGGTAGTGAGAAATTTGTAACATATCGCGGACAGTCTTCGCATGTATGTGCATGTTTAAGGCAAACCAGAAAACCACATTAAACAAAAGTGGAGGAATTCGAAGTTGCTGCACAACGACCTGTTCCAACACGGGCAGTTTGACGTCGTCTGAAGTATAGATTTAGCTACGATGAAGCTGCGAACTGCAGGTATTCATAGCCAAATTACCCGACATTGTCTTCTCTGAGCATTATAACTGGATCTGTGACTGATTGTACACGGTAACAGACTGAAAATACCTACATTTTGCATCAACACATAGGTAAGGCACCGGACAACATCATTGCATTAGATATTTGCTGATGACTAATACGGATCCAGCTTTGATTCTTTTAGCTCAGGTCTTACATGGAGCCAATTTTAAACACAATAATGCGGAAACAGAATTTCTGCCGGGTTGTCACTGTGCTGTCATACATCGCACAGAGCGGTAATTTTAATCATTTCACACTTGCAACTTGACAAACGATTGGGAATGCGACCTCTTTTCGTCTTTACTCCTGCATTTTCAGTGTCCACAAATATCAGACGAGTATGTCCACCCTCCTTTATACGAAAGATATTGGGACTGATTTTGAACTTCTGTCAAAATCTGCAGTTGATAAATCAAGCGTTTGTGATGCTATACATTGGCCAGTGTTTCATGAGCAGAAAGCATTTTTACAGAATTTGAACAGCGTTCCTGATACAAATCTAGGAAGTATCCCACACAAGTGACCTATTGCAAGTATCCACGTCAGTATTATGAAGGGTTATAGGAATCATGTTTTAACGACGTGCTATTCTATAGGACAGTTGTTAAAAGTGTTAATATATTTTCCTGAGGTTCAAATAGGGTAATATATTGGACATGTAGAAGGCATTGGTCCTTTAGAGAAGAATAGGTTGAGTTAAAATGAAGTCTTCTTCAAATTGAGCCTAATGGATGTATCCTAGATGTTGGACTTAATGTTCAAACAGTGTGGCTTGTCCTGAACAAGAAACGCACACGAAGCAAACTGAAGCATGATGGAATCTTCATCTTCTCAGGTTACTGGAAAAGTAGCAAGACACGTGGTCTTCGTCTAAGGAGATATCGCATCGACGGGTATACGAGATTCCTGTGTTAAGTTGAAGCGACTGGCAAGGCCAGGGTAGGGTATAAAGAAGCTCGAAATAAAGAGTCAATACTGTCAACACATTGCACTAGTAATGTTTCTTCGATTTTATCTGCATTCGACTACGCAAACCCTCGTACTCCATTAGGGTCACACCACTTTGTATCTTGCATGACAACATTTCCTTGTCATGTGCTAGACACAGTGACTCAGTGCAATTATATTGGTCTTGGATTGTCCACCATATACAGGGTGTTTCAAAACAACACCGACAACGTTTGGGAGATGATTCCTGAAACCAATATAAGACAAAAAGTATAGACCAACCTGAGTGCACAAATGCTTCCTTTCGGAGCCACAGGCTGCCGAAAACATGACAAAATGAACTTTAAAGGTCCATAGCTCCAATACTATGGGACCTACCGTAATCAGATCAAGACTTCACTTAGGAATTAGTATGTGCCCTTTCCAAATAACCATGTTTCAGAATACTGCGGTACTTCCGCAACAATTTTTATAGAGGTAGTTTGTGAGTACTTTAAATTACATGCCCGCAACCAAACTCCTTCTCTAAAAATTGTTACGTGTATCGCAGGATTCTGAAACATGGTAATTTGGTAACTGATTTGAGAAAACAATCATAAAATGACGTGATTATAAAAGCATCGAATGGCACTTTTATTGTGTTTTGATTAGCCATAACGTCGTAATTCAAAGAAATAATACGCGGTGGTTCAGTGGTAGAGCGCTCACCTCTCGTGCGTGGGGTCCTTGGTTCGATCCCAGCTAGCACCAAATGAACTTTGTGGTTGACAGATGCCGTGTGCGTGGGTTTTCACGGGGTTCTCCAGTTTTCACTCACTTTATTCATTCCATCATTCCATTCATTTCTCGTCACCACAGTCTCCTTTAGCCTAGCTGGCGTAATCGTGCGATGTAAAACTAAAAGATTTCATTTCATTTCCAAAGAAATAATAATATTAATAAAGAATTAATTATTTTTCTTGGAGAAACAAAGGGTTTGTTTACGGAGGAAGTCTGATTGTTGCTAGTTGTAAATTAGAGATATGACCAAGGGTCTAAAGAAAGCACAGGGAAGAAGATTGAATGTTACTGAAATGAGAATGCTATGTTAAATGTGTGGGACAGGAAGAAGAGACAGAGTGAGAAATGAGCGAGTACGGGGAAAACCGAGGTCGTAGAAATATTTAAGAAGATTCAAGAAAGAAGATAGCAGTGGTATGACCATCTTATGAGAAAATGAAACGACTATTAGTTAGATGAATGATGGAAATGGACGGGAAGAGAGATAGACAGACGGAGGCCAAGAAGGAAATCGGTGAATATGGTAAACAACTTTAGAGAGAAAGGTTTAACAGGGGAAGAATTGCTTTATGAAGAAGACTCGTCATAGACCTCTACCCCATATAAGAGGAGGAAAAACTAAGGATAAGAAGTTTCTCTTGGAATTAGATTCACTTACTACCATTTCTATATAACGTATTGTCGGTCGTGTAGCGTAAGTACCTTTTCTAGTTTTCTGTATATTCGGAGCTTTTTTTTAAATTTTACGTATTGTTTCTCTTCCCATATATTTATTAAATAAATATTTTGCAAAACTTCCTCTGTCTATACACTTACATAGAAGCACTATATACATATGTTGTAGATAAGGAGATCTCTAATTGAGAAAAGTATTTTTATGCTCTACCTATTGTGAAAATTCGTAAATTGTGACCTGGAAAAGTAGAATTGGTACTCACCAAAAAATGGGAACCCTATAAGATGTGGCACTATAGTCTATATGTACCACGGTATCCGGAAAGGAATAGAGTCTAGTAATACTGAAGGTATCATTCGGGATTGGTCTAATGTGGACGAGGTAAACCAAGGAAAAATATTAGGGCTACTCTAGAAAACTTTTTTACCCATTATTCGAATGGCCCTACCAAGAAATCGAACCCGGTCGCAATACAGATTCATTGCGCTATACACGGCTTAGCTTAAAATCCTTTCTGGACCAGTGTGCGCTCTAGTTGGATCCATCCAGCAAAAATTATTGCTAGCCAAGTGTATGTACTGATACAGCTTCCAGCAATTCGATGAAAATTCGGTCAATATGTAGATTGTCCAGCAAAAATTCTTTATTGGATCTAGCAACAGCACATGCTGCATCGACAAGGACTACTAAATAGGGAATCGGTGTGATAATTACCGTAAATCTTGTACGGTAATAAGATACCGTGTTTTTTTTTTAAAAAAAGAAACAACCCCGTAAACAAATTACCCTGATATTTTTAACGGTAATTTACCGTGAGATATACGTTACCAAATTTGTTTCTAAACACGGGAAATATTATTTTGCTTCTAAATATACGGTCAGCGGTATATATATATATATATATATATATATATATATATATATATATATATATATATATATATAGGTGTCCAAAACTTAAGCATAATGACTGTTCAAGTACATAGGGGACGATGAACATCATGGAACTATCATACCAACATATGACACATAAAGGCCTCACGAACATGGAACAGGCCAAATTGGAAAGAAAACTTGCTAGAAGGGGTCACAAAACACTAACTCACAACGTGATACCATAATAGACATATCATAAAAACACTTTGAGACGCACTGGCGGCATCGAAAACAGGTTAATATGGGATATGGCCACCCCGAACAGCCATACATGTCTGGCATGTCTTCCTAATGCGTCCCACGCATGTTCAATTGGGTTCAAGTCCGATGAACGCGCTGGTCACTCAATACGTTGGATGTCTTCCTTCTCGAGGTATTCTTCCACCAGTTTGGCCCTATGGGGACAGGCATTGTCATCCATGAGCAGAAATTGTGGGCCCACTGCGCCCCTGAAAAGCCGCACATGGGCATGCAGAACCTCGTCTCTGTATTTCTGACCATTGATAGACCTAGCATCGAAGATGTGCAGGTCAGTACGACCATTCATCATAATACCTGCCCAGACCAGTACCCCACTACTGCCATATCGATGTCCTTCCAAAATGTTCGTGGGATGTATGCGAGTTTTCAGTTCGCGCCACATAAGAGTGCGGTGGGATTCGCTCTGGGAACTGTATCGGGATTCATCAGTTCGCGAACAGTACGCGGCCCCATTCGTTGGGGGTCCACTGGTGATGTTCCCGACACCACTGTAAACGGGCTCTTTTGTGTGCCTGCGTCAGTGGAACGCATATTGCTGGTCGTCGGGCATACAGACCACTGGCACGCAGTCTCCGGTACACAGTCTGGCGTGACACTCACACCCCTGAGGCAGCTGCAAGCTCCGCTGACAGTTGTCTTGCAGGCAGGGTCCGGTTCCGAAGCGCAGTTGTGGTTAAGTAGCGGTCCTGTTGTGGAGTTGTAACCCGTGGACGTCCAACACCGGTCCTACGGCGGCATTCTCCGGTGTCGCAAAACTGATTTCACAACCTAGCCACGACACTTTGTGGCACATTGATGGCTCGTGATATTGCTGTCTGTGTATCACCTTTTTCCAAGCGCCCAATGATTCGACCTTTGGTAAACGCATCCAACTGTAGCCTTTGTGCCATATTTCATTAATATCTTGCTACATTCAACTGAGCAGTACCTTCCGCTCACTACAACACTGCACTCACTGAAGGCATCTTTTTTGCATCCAAGCACTAGTTTTCGATTTTACCCCATAGGGGGCCTGGCGAACGTTTCCCAAGGCCGGTTCAATGCTCCGAACAAGCAATACACGCCACCCACCAAAACTCCTGTCCTCGTGATGACCTTCCCGGCTTTTACATGCAACTTCTTGCATTATGCTTAAGTTTTGCCACGTATATATATATATATATATATATATATATATATATATATATATATATATATATATATATAAACTGGCCCGTAAAGTTTAGAGCAATTGGTTGTCAGCGAGAGTTGACGATAATCAGTCAGTAAATTTAAGGTGAAATTTTTTATAGGACTAGTTTATATCTCCTTTAAAAGAGCAAATTTCTGTACTTTTTCTGGTGATTTCATGTTTTAATTCTGGTGTAACTCTGCATATTTATTTAAGGTAAGATTATATATTTTCCGTGTATCTCAGTCTGTCCTGTAGACATTTTTTTTTTTGTTTCCTGTTCTTCTGATTCGTACATCCTCACCAACTGTAGTTTTCGTACACACTTGCAAATGTATAAAATGGCACTATAGCGACAACAAAGATGGCTGCCATTCAGGAACACTTGTGCATACGACAACGTGAATGTTGTTATTGACCTTGTCAATACACAAGGTTCGTCATACTCCAATTTCTATAATTTTTAGAGATGGTCGTGCAACCACTTTCACCATCTTTAGACACTTCAGATGGATTGACCCATAGGCTATATGCAAAATGATTCTATAGTTAAATGTAAAAAACTATATCACTTGTATTATAATCAGGAATCGAATTCTAGATTTTACCTACAAAGGCGAGGACACCAACATTTAGTTACAGCCCATGAGTTTTCACTGACAACTAATAAGCATGTGTCCATTTTCCGATATTCTAAAATGGCAGAAAATATATATTCAATACAATTTAGACATTGTATAATGAAACAGTAAAATTGTAAAAATAATTTCATTCCACATCGTGAAACTACAGCAAACTTTCAAACTATGTAAAGTCATTACTGGAACTGGTCGAGGGATCTATAACTTCAGTTGCAATGCAGAAAAAGTCAGAGATGGAACCTATCCTTTGGAGACTGAAGCCATATCTATCTATCTATATATATATATATATATATATATATATATATATATATATATATATATATATATATATATATATATATATATAGATAGATAGATAGATAGATAGATATAGATATATATATAGATATAAAACTTCTTGTTACTTCTTATCGTTTTTGCTCTATGGGGATCAACATTAAAATTGGAGGAATGCCTTCTGCCGGAAATTATTAATTTCTACCACTTTCGGTCTGACTGAAAGGCTAAGTAGATGGTACAATTGTAGGTACACCAAATCTATTCCATAAAACGATTTTTCACTCTCGTACCACTATTGATCCATGAAGAACAATTTTGAAACCGGAAGTAGTAGTAAACTATTATCATCATTTTCAGTTTTAGTAGAGAGATACAGCTAAAGATGCAAAATTTTCTTGAGACACTAAATCGATTCCAAAGAAAACTGCTTGTCACTAGTTATTACCGTTCTTTCTTCAATGACGATCAACTTCAAAATCGGAAGTGGTTAATTTCTACCACATTCAATTTTAGTAGAGAGTTAGAGGATGAGATGGAAGCTACTCTTGGAACGCTGAATCAATTTCAAAGAAACTACTTCTCGATATCACTTACCATTTTTGTTATGATCCCTGTTGACCGACAGATGGACATACTCATTCTATAAGACTTCTTATGAATAGCATAGTTTGGAAGTCTAAACAAATTTTAATCAAGTAGAGAACATATTTTTATACTCAGAAGGTCTGTATCATCGTATGTTCAAATTGAGTAAAGTGCATTGACAATTAAAATCAAAGGGAAAAATGTTTTCTGAGCTCCCCTTTGTTATACGAGTAGCGAACATGCCATCGGCATGAAACACTGATTCGAACACAATAATTCGATGACTGCCTTCAGGGTGAAAATATTCGCTACATGGACTAGCCAATGAAGTCTCACGCCTCAATTCCGTATGGCTTCAATTTCTATGCACTAGTCCCCATGACGAAACGGAATCAGCTCCATAGAATTCGTGTAAAACCTCCTTGAGAACTCGCCACGTCATTCTGAGATGTGCATGACAATTGGGTAACCAAATTCCACAATAATCTTTTCTTTAATTAAGAAAGTGATGTTATTTTGTTATTTTTGTTTCTCGTTTCAATAATAAATTCTTAATTTAATGTTTTCTACTCGGCTGTGTACCAAACTTTTGCTTCAATTTTACTCCTTTACACTGATACTCCATCTATAAGATTGTTTTCATATTTTAATTACGTATATGATTAAGTTTTGGATACAGGTAAGAATTGCTCATTACAAGCACCACAATATTTTTCACAATCAAAAACCACACATTTAGCTTGTTGTACGAAAAGCAAGACTTTCTGTAACAACCTGTTGGCTTCTTTCTTTTGAAGGTAGATCCTTATCTCTTTAATTGTAAACGAATTTATTTAATTTCCTAATCTTTCAATTTTCAATATCTAACTTGCTGTATTTTACTTTTCTGCTGGGTACATTTTTCAATTGTTAATCATCTTAAACTAGCATTCGATTTTGTTTTGAAGAGATTTATGTTCAAGAGAGAGCCTTTGCATTCTATACACTTCTTATATATACTTCTTATACACGCTTACTAATTCTTGTGTTCTGATGGTTAAATTTTGTGCTATTGGTTTTCTGTTCTGGTACCATTGAATAAGATATGACGTCATATCTTGCTCTGTGACTTGAATTTACCGTTTGTCAGATTGACTTTAAATCTGGTGAGTGTTAGGTGGAGGTTTATTTCCTTGTGTAATAGTGTGTTTCAAAATTCAATGAACAACAAGGGAATCGGTTGATGATGGAGGGGTTCAGGTATTCAGATAAGCAGTAACATAATTATGTTTTTTTCCATAGTTTTCCTTTTCTCGAGAGTTTCTTTTGAAATACATATATACTGAATTATATATATACTGTATTAATATATATTCCATTTTGCACCTTGAAAATCTTCTGTTAGCATTCATTCCCAAGTTGACCAATTGAACTTCGCATTTCTTCTCCAGATAAAGGTAGAGTTAAGCAAGTACATAAATGAATTCAACATTTTTGATAATTTTATATATGCTTCTGTCGATACTCATAGATTTATTATTAATATCTGGTCTATGACAATGGGAATTGACACCTGACGATTGATATTTAAATCTTGCTCCATTTGAACTTCACTGACATGTCTAAAATATTTACTTGTTCTATACTATCTGGTTAATAAAATGTTCGTTCATTTATTTTTGAAAAAGTATAATATTTTGATTGGAAAAGCCTCTGGTTCATATATTATCTATCCAGTCTAATAAGATACCTTTCTGTATGTATCATACATGTTGCTGCTCTGAAGTGGTTAAGTGTTGTTGGTTATTAGTTGACCTAATTAGAATGATCGGATTATCTTTGACTTTTCGGTGGGAAGTTTATGACACATTACATATAGATAGTTTTAAGTCAATCTTACCAGTTGTTTTTTTTTCTTTGTAGAAATAGCATACGGTAAAACTTTTGCTATTTGTACGTGTACAATATATGAAACATGGCTGAAGGTGTAGATAGAGATAAAGCAGTATCAGATGCCATATCCGGGTAAGACGATTTTCGTATAGAAACACCACCTTTGAATACAGATAAAACTGAAAGATTGTTTATGACAATAGAAAGATCAGGAAATTGTAACAAGATTTTGCAATATCTTCTGAGATCTATGTTTATGAGTATCATATGGGATTTGATAGGTCAACCAGTGCTATTCCTAAATGTACAAGCAAATTATCAATTAATAGAGGTTGTGTTGTCAAAGAAATGTCATAGGTGACAAACATCTTATAAATTCTCTTCGTTTGGAGGACAATGCCGCTTTGACTGTGTTGAACAGATTTGTAGAAAATCTTTCAATTTGTGATGGTCTCCGTTAAACCACAATCATTCATTTGTTCATTCTGTGCTTAATAGACCTACTTTAACAAAAATCTTCAAACCAATCTGCTATCAAAGCATTGGTGGCAAAAAGACATATTGAGGATTCACAATTGGTTTACAGGATATCTTCTTGTTGCCAGGAATTGTCTTTGGGGCAAGTATTTACGGGCTTAATAGTTTGCTTTGTCACGGTTTACGCACATAAACACCTATTTGTTATATTCTTGTTGCATTCCTGTGAAAGTACCAATATTCCAAATAGGTATAACTTTATGGAAGAATCATGTGTAAACCAAGCTATTAAAGTTACTAACGTGAAGCTACAATCTTAATATAATTATTTTAGGGATATGATAGATATAAGTAAATTTGGTAGAGAAATGTTCACAAGGCATGGTTTGCATTTAAATAAAACAGGAAAAGAATTTTAAGTGAGAAAATTGTGATGTAATTAAAAGAGATATGAGTAATAAATCAAGGATTCAAGCAGCATTGCCAATGCCTTGAAAGTAACTTAAAGCAAAACGAATACGAATGAGGGCATTTCCTCTTTTTAGTCTCTTGTTATCCTCAACCACAGGTTGGTGGGCAACATGGAAATTTTAAAACTTTTTTCTCGCTTGGTAGAGCTATTTTATACTTTGATAAGGCCTCTTCTTCGTAACTGCGTCTAGATATTCTATCCTTGGTCTTCCTTTTCCTGGTTTTCCTTATGCCTTTCCTTCTATCTGCACGGTGATCCAATTATTCTATCTGCAGGGTTGCTTCTTTTTCCTATTATCTTCATGATCTGTCGTCCTTCGTTAGCTTCCCTTAGTACATCTTCATTCCTTTTCTTTCTGGTCCATTCTGCGTCAACACCGCATTTCAAATACTTCCAGCTTGGATATTTCAGCTTTCCCCAATGTCCACGTCTCTGATCCGTAAAGCGCCACGCTCCATACCAGTGTCTTAATAAATCATTTACGAACGTCCAACGACACATTTTTGATGTTAGTAGTCCTCTTTTCCTATTGAATGCTTGCTTAGCCTGCGCTGTTCTGGAACTTACGTCTTTTTCACTTCTTCCGTCCGAGGATATTAGGGGAACGTCTTAACGTCTTCAATTTTCTCTCCATCTAGCCATACGTTGGCCTTTTCCTGTCCTGCTTTTGTGCACTTTATTACTTTCGTTTTCTTCTTATTTATCTTCATTTTGCATGTCTTTTTTTCAGTTGGTTGTTCAAGTTTGAAAGTGCTTCCTGCAAGTCCTTTCCGTTCTTCACTATTAATCTTATGTCATCAGCAAACCTTATTGTGCTGAAAACCTGACTATTTACTCTTACGCCTTTCTCGTTTTTATCAAAGAATTCTTTCATAGCCTATTCTATATAGACGTTGAAAAGGAGAGGTGAAATTCCACATCCTTGCCTTACTCCTTTACTTATTCTTGCTTTCTTATATTTTCCTATAACAGTTGTCTGGTCCTCTAAAGTTGGTATATTATTCTTCTGTCTCTGCAATCCACTTTCAGATTCTTCAATGCTCTGAATATTATATTCCAATCTTTGTTGTCAAAAGCTTTCTCTATATCTGCAAATGCTATCATAATTGGTTTATTCTGATGTGTTGTTCCATGATCAACCGTAGACTCAGTATTGCTTCACTTGTTCCCCTTTTCCTCCTGAATCCAAACTGGTCCTCGGATAGCCGTTCTTCGATTTTTCCTTCTATTCTGTGCGATAATTTTGCACAGTATTTTTGATGCATGGGAAAGCAAACTTATCGTTCTGTGTTCTTCGCATTTCCGTGCGCCTTTTCTCTACGGCATGGGCAACAATATGCTTTTCTCGAAGTCTCTTGGTATTTTTCCCGAGATGTACATTTCAATTGTAAGATTAAATAGTTTTTTCTTTGTTGCTAATCCGAAATTCTTAGTCACTTCCTTTGGTATTTGATCTATTCCTAGGGCTTTACCATGTTGCATTTTCTTCAAAGCATTGTCAAATTCTCTCTACAAAATTGATGGTTCTAATGCAGTTTTATCGACGTCATCTTCCTTTTCTATCTCTTCTTCGTTCTCTCTGTCTCCTTTGTAGAGTTCTTCAATGTATTCCTTCCATCTTTTTCTTATTTGCTCCTCTCCTATTAGCGTTGTCCCGTCCTTGTCTATAAGAATATCTGTGCGTTTCTTTTTCTCACCGAACTGTTTTCTAACCTTTCTATATATCGCTCCTGTATTGCCTTTGACAATATTTTCCTCAATTTCTTTGCACAAGTTGTTTATTCAGTTTTCTCTAGCCTCATTTAATTCTCTGTTGATGTGATTTCTGCACCTTCTGTATTCCTCTTCTTTGTTTGCTATCTTGAACTGTTTTCATTGCTCTATCATTTCCAATATTTCTGCTGCTATCCAGGGTTTATATTAGGTTCTCGTTTTTGTTCCTATGTGCTCGTCGGCAGCTTTTGTAATTCCGGCTTTCATGACTTCCCATTTCGAGTAGATGTCATCACCTGTTAAAGCTACCATAGACGTCTCTTTGTATGTTGCATTTTCAAATTCCCATTTATTTGTTCATCTCTTCTTAGCTTGATTGTGTTCCATCTTTTGTTTGGTGCTAGTCCAAGTTTCTGGTTTTCCTCTTTAGTCGGAGTTCGCTCTTCATCAAAACTAAATTATGATCTGAGTCAACATCTGCGCCTGAGTAACTCTTACTGTTCTTCACTTGATTTCTAAATGCTTGTCGGACCAGTATATAGTCTATTTGGTGTCTTACTTTGTTTACTGGTCTTGTCCATGTGTATCATCTTCTTAGTGGTTGTTCGAAGAGAGTGTTCGTCACAGTCAGATTATGGATTTGCAGAACTCAACTAACCATACAGGGGTAAATTGAACACAGCAAGTAGGCTTACGTATTTTTCATCAAAATGTACAAGGTTTTTCTATTGGGAAATAATTATTACCGATGGAAATTTCGTTGAAAGAAATTCTGAAAAATGTAGATATTTGCATAACGGAACATTGTTCACGAAACAATATAGCAAGTATAAATTAAAAAAATAAATAAGCTAGCAAGCAGTTTCTATCGAGAAAAGAAAACAAGAAGTGGTTCAAGCATCTTTGTAAAATATGATTTAAAATTTAAAGAATGCATGAGCTTCTTCGTGGCTAAGCGGTTAGCGTACGCGCCTATGGCGTGGGAGATCCGGGTTCGATTCCCGGCGGGAGCTCATGTGGTTCGGATTCCACGTTAATCAGTAGGTCCACGTCTCATATAGCCTCGCTGCTGAACGGGACGTTAAACTCAAAGAATCCAATTAAAGAATGCATTGGATTTTGAACGTAGTATGGAGCTACCCGATAGTGTAGTTGAAATTTTTGTACGCCACTTAGAAGTAATACTCTCACATTACACTTGTACCAAATACAGTCCAGTACTAGTACAAGATCTAAATGTTATTTTTTTTGGAAAATATTAATGTAAAAGTAAAACCTTTATTGGGTACGTTTTATTTAAAACATTTAATAAATAAACTTACTAGAACAACTCTAACCAGTATATCAGCATTAGATGAGATAATTCTAAACATTGAATACTTGAGCCCAAAGACACAGATGGTCGGTACCGAATTTTCTGATCATCAAACACAGATTGTTGAAATATATGATAAACTCTATGCTGTAACTCAAAAGTGTAAGAAATATAGTGTAAGAACTTTCAAAGTTACAAGGGTATTCAGTAGTCAGAATATCAGTTACTTTAATCATCCACTTAGTCACGAAACATAGGAAGATATGATTTCTTTAAACAATGTTAATAATATATATGATGAATTTATAAAAACTTTCGCTACTATTTTGATATAGCCTTTCCTATAATAAATGGATGTTAAAATCCCAGAATAAGGGACAATGGGTTCCTCCAGAAGTAATAAAAGCAAGTGCAGCAAATATAAAATTACATAAACTTAGTAAAACAGATCGTGCAAAGTCATACTTTAAACAACATAAAAAAGGTACAAGAAACTAGTTAGAACTACTAAAAAGAAGTACTACTAACTTAAACTTGCTTATGCATCAAATAAAACTATGCGGGACATTATAAATGAATTAAACGTTGACAAAAAAAAAAAAAAAAAAAAAAAAAAAAAAACACCATACGTTGATATGATAGTATATAAAGGGAACAATGTAAAAGACTCCAAGAGAAAGAACAGAAATATTTAACAAATGTTGTGGTAAAAATTATGGATGTTGATAAAGTAAAAACAATGTTAGCGGAATGGCTACAAAGTTGTAACTATAATTATTTTAAAGAAAATTCAAATAAATGTGATAAAAACAATTTTTCTACGGCCAGTATTAGATGAATTTCAAATATAATAAAATATCTGAAAAACAGAAATTCAGCTGGAATTAATGAAATATCAGACAATTTATAGAAAAGATGGTGTCATCATATAAAAAATCACAATTTCATTTAGCAAATATATCACTTACAACTGAAGGGTATCCGAAAAAGTTAAAAATTGTGAAAGTTAAGACCTGTTTTAAAAAGGCCTAAAAAAGAACATACATAACTACAGACTCTCTCTCCTACCTGTGTTTGGGAAAGTTTTTAGAAAAAAGTATGTATGATATAGTAATCAATTTTTATTGAAAAACATGTCATATTCACAAAACAACATGGCTTCCTTAAAGGTTGGTCTACAAACACTGCAATATTTAATTTGATGGGGAAAGTAAGAAATATTCTAGAAAAGAAAGGAAATTGTACAGGAATATTTCTTGGTTTGTCGAAAGCTTTGGATATAGTGCAGCACAATTTACTTTTAAACCAACTCGAGAACTATGGAATACATAGGAAAGCGAGGAACTGGTTTGATTCGTACTTGAAAGACCGTAGGCAAGTCGTAGAAATACCTCATAAGAATAATATTATAGGAAGTTATCATCAAATAAGATATATGTAAAACCCAGAGCTCCACAAGGATCTATTATAGGGCCATTTTTCTTCCTTAAATATATTAATAATTTTGAAAAAAAAATATCTTCGACAGATGAAACCCTTTCTGCTTACGATACCTCTCTCCTAGTAAGTGTAACAAATAAGAAAAACAATGCAACAGAATGATAGGGAAACAGTAAATAAAGTATTTTTTTTTTTGGATGAAGAATAATATAATCTTTTTGTTAATGCTGAAAAATCCTTTGCTATAAATTTCCGTAGCAAGTGTAGTAATGCTATGTACCCTAACTGATATCTGAACCAAAATAAAATTAATTATATAACACACTGTTCAATTTAGGTCTTACTATTGATGATAACATGGGAGTTCCATATGCAATTAGCTTAACAAACTAAATAAAATATCTTAAAATTATCCAAAACTTTGTATCATTCTTGTTTTAACTCAGTACTACAATATGGCATCATGTTCTGGGGAAATTTAAGTTAGATACTCAATGTCTTCAAAATTCAGAAGACAATCATAAGAATATTTTATGGTAAGAAACCAGATTTTTCTTCTAGGCATTTGTTTATATCACCACTGGATAGTTTATTCTTCTTTTTGTATTTAAGAGAACACTCACGACTTCCATAGCAAATAAGGACGTACATAATCATAATACGCGAAATAAGAACGATTTTCAATTGTATAATCACCGATCAGCAATATATCAAAAAGGTGTAAATTATGATTGTATTATTTCATCATCATTTTGATGGGTTATTTCATCTTCACTTTAAAAACATCGTACATCGTACTTCACATACGGTTCTTACCTAAACTACATTTTCAAAAAAAAAAAAAAAAAAAAAAAAAAAAAAACCTTGTCATTTTCAAAAAAAAAGACATGTGCTACATAAAAAATAATTACAGATTTGATTTTCTCAAGCATAAGAAAACCATATTTTTATATAAAGGACAAATGTCGTGCTATACAGTGTTATTAAATAGAGTGAACGCGAATAACATACCTTGGTGTTAGCCGTTCGTGAAGGAGAGATGCATTTCTCGTGCACACAGTAGCGTTGTTCATGAAAATACACGCGACCAGAATGCGTCTACTGTGTTTAGATTAAGCAAATAATACAGATAAGAAGTACCTGAGAATTCTGGATATTTCTCTCATATAAATCATTGCGATTTCTGTATATTCTCCAAACTAAAAAAACTAGAGGAAGAACAGCACTTTCATTTTTGAGAAACCAACATACATATAGGTGGTTATCACAATAATGGAAACATCTGCGCTTGGAAACACGTCAGATGTTTGAGTTGGTAATGGTCAGGCCGGAACCGCAGCGTCGAGCTGTTGGTAGTGGGTGTGTAGGACAAACTATGAACTATGTGAGAGCAATAGTGAACTGCGCAGATGGTGATAGTGTAAAATGAGTGACCTCTCTGATTACAAGAGGGCAAATTGTTGGCGCTGATTTATGTTATGCGCGTGAGATGAAAGCGGTATGTGGATGGGGGACAGTGTTGCGAGAAACAATGTCTAATGTGATGGTGGCCTATAAAACTCACGGTAAAACTACATCGGTGAAGCGTAACATTGGTCTGAAAGAAAGAAGAAAAACAAAGAATTAATACAGTATTGTTTGTTAGAAATTTGTATCTTATGAATGGGAGTCAAGTGCTATTTAGTAATAGACACATGACCAGGATTTTCTGAATATTATTGTAGTTTCTGGTATAAATGAATATCCATTATATATTTTTACATAGTGTAACTTTATTCTTACATGTCTACAATATATACATTAATAATTTACAAATTCAGTCACAGTCACAAATAAAAAAGAACCAATGCAGATGTAGCATCTTTTGTTGTTAAAATGAAACCTAGTTTCATGTAATTTCAGTAAAGGATAATCAGATCTGGTAATTTTCCACTTTAGTACAATGCATAATTGATTTTTTCAATATTTTGTATTTATTAATAAAATTTGTCTCCTTAGGAATAGTACAAACATTATCATTACTTGATTTAACTTGAGAACACCCTTTCTAACAACAATAGGTTTGAAGTCAATTGTCTTCATTAAAATATTAGGAATTATATCTGTGTATACTTGCGAAGATTTATCAAGTTCCAAATTTATTTTCAAAAGTTATATAAATATCAAGTATTTATACTTGCATATTTAACATCTTATTCTAAGATACAGTATAAACATGAAATATTTATTATTAGTAGTACTAAATTTGAACTATCACATTGAATTAAAGATGATCAAATTGCAAGATTCAAATTTAGTCAAATCAGTAGCTTTTAAATCAAATCAGGCTAAATAAATATCTTATACATGAAAAGTTTAAAAAATGTTGTGTAGTTCATATTTCCCTTTTACTTTATAAACATCATTGCTGATTCAGGATAAATCCTAATTTAATTTTTAATGTAGAGAATTTAGACGGTATATACACAGTTTATCCTCAACGACTAACATCATTTTTACGAAGTGTTATGATGATAGATTCTTTCGTTGATAATTGAGCTATCTGAAGCTACATTTTCGTGCTGAGGGAAATTCTTCCTTATGAGAACAATGGCAACTTGACACGAATTGCTGTCTAGAAGAAATATTATATATAAAAATGGGTTTGTGTTTGTTATTTCATAGCCATGTAAAAAATAAAAACTAATAATAATAATAATAATAATAATAATAATAATAATAATAATAATAATAATAATAATCTCAATCATACTATCTGTCTGAGATCAGCGTACGCTGTTCATTTTTTTTGCCGATTTTTGAGTTTAAGCAATAATTTGTTTAATTTAGCATACTTCACACCGAACCTTATGCTACAACAAACTAAGTGCAGAAATTGACGCAAAAATCACGTGAACCTTATTTTCCAATTACAGCAGTCCTTGTCAAGTAGTTACAGTTTTGATGAGGGCCAATTTCCAACAGCACGAAAAGGAAGTTCAATCTGGCTTCAAATGGCTCAATTATAAAATGCTAAGTCAAAAGTTAGGAAGAAAAATAATACGTTTGAATAATTTATATTGGTCATGACAAGAATAATTGTATTTTCATTAGTTTGTTTCGTCAGTAAATATATACGTTATTCTAATCTGTTCGCGGCAATTAAAATAGTAAAAATTTCTTCTAATTCTGCAAAGTGACTAATTTCTGAATCTTAGAAACAACATACGAAATTTACTATAGAACATATATTCGTTACGAAACATGAACATAATTCGTTATCGTTGAGATAACGAGCAAACTATAACAATATACTAGAGTCTAAAAACATTTTAAAATAATTTTGGTGAATTTACAAAAAAAAATTCAGAAACGTAGTATTGTTTTTAATGTCAACTTTACAGTTCACGTTTTCAGTTCAAGTCATTTCTTCAAATTATATTTAAAATTTGGAGAGCTTATGTAATATAACAGGAAATATTATTCATGGCATTTAAATATCTTGTAAAAGTAGATTTTTCACTTGCAACTCCTATGTAGACACTAATATAAGGTAAGTAATTTAACAATAAGAATAATTTAACATTGATATAGTAATAGTACTTTATCTACTAGAATTATAAAATAATGAAAAACAACACTATGTAATATTCGACTCTGAATTCAACTTGCAATAACTGTAACCCAATTATTATCATTGTGAGTTCCTGAAGTAAAGCACTTTCAAAACGTATTTAGGAAGAAAAAATGATTTATTGATTAATTTCTAGTAATTGGTCATAAAAGGTATCAGAGGTTTAATTCAAGTATAGATACGCGTAACCAAGACTTACGCAAAATAAGTATTGAAGATAATTTAAATTATCTTAAAATAATTACACTTTCAAAATCTGAATCAATCTGTAAAATAAATAATGAATTCATTTCACTCACATGACCTACTTACAGAAGTTTTCACGATTCATTTTGTAAATGTAAAAATATCAACATTTAACAATATTGTAATCACTGGGACATCATATTTTACGATTAGTAGAAACATATCACCAGTAAATTTCCTGTATCTAAAGCAAACTAGAATAATTGAAGGGCCCTCTGCAATAACAAGGTAAGTGGAGTTACCTCGATTCCTAGTAAAACAGAGAAAAACAACCACCCTTTCCCGTTGCCTCTATTGTGTATTCGAAGCGCCAGTTGAGAGAAACTATTCATCGGTATCGAGTCGCCGTTTCCCGATATGGATAACAGAGGGTGCCACAGTGACTAGTGAAGCAAGCACTGGTAGATGCGAAAAGGAGACACGACGTGTGTAACTTTTTATTAAGAGTCAATTTAAGAGAAAGCACTGGTATGGAGTCATATTTAAGGCTTTTGCTCCGAAATGGACAAAATTGGAGTAGTCAAAGAAGAACGACAGAAGCGGAAGGAAAGAAAGAGAAATAAAAATTGTAAGAAAGATAACAAAATCAAGTCGAAATGCAGTGTTTTGTTTGTCTTCTCGACAGCACTGTCAAAAATTTGGATTTGGGCGAATTCGAATTTTGAAAAATTCGAAATCTCGATATTTGAATTTAAATCCGGATTTCAAATCCGAATTTGGTTTTTGGATTTACTGGAAAATTGAGCAAGGGGAAGGGTGAGAAGTTCCCTAAAGAATGTGGAAAAAACCTCCAAATGGCTCTGTCTCCGTTTTGAAAACATATAGTGGTGTAGGGGAAAAAGCCTATTTGGTGCAAACACCACCATGGACATAATTCTGTCCTCTCTCAAGAAACCAGCCAAACAGAAATCAAGGATTCCAAGAAGGATGTGGAAGGTCTGCTAGGAATTGTTACTCTTGCGAAGCAGCAGTTCTACAAGAATTTGCTGAGCCTAGCTGCTGTTTTTGTAACTGTGCCCTCCGATTCTGAATCTAGGTATTGACTTAGTTTCTTCCTTATCTGCTCTTAATTTATTTTCACTTATACCTTAAGCTCGAAACAAACCAAAGCAAACAATTCATTATCTTAATATTGTACTTGATCAATGCTGGTCTGCATACCTACTTTTGGGCCACCCTGTATATATATTGAAACTGGATAATTTATTACATACATTTTTAATCTATTTAGACATGGATAAAATAAACTTTACATAGGTTGAGTTGCCATATAGTCTAATGTTGTATAATGTAATTCAGATAATAATTTTAATTTACAATAATTAATTTCCAGTTAGTAGTGTTAGTTGAAATATAATTTGTCTTTACAATTGATTTTTACTTTTTGTAGTTTCTCTCTCTTTCCTAAGATTTTAAAGGAACATTTTAAAGGAAATATTATACTTAATACTAAACATTTTGTTATTTTCCTGCTTTCAATTCTCTTGGTAGAAACGATTTAAGAATTCAAAAAATTACATATGGAAATTTATTTCTGTTTGCGTGGGTGCTAGGCAGTGATTGATTATGTTGTGCTCTGATATTATGTGCTATTATTTGCTGTGATAATGTATCATATTTACTATTGTTTCGATAATTTAATAATCATATAAAATTGATCAATTCATTAATACTTTATGGCCATGAGTAGAACGTAAATTTCTTTGTATTAAAATAAATTCTTCAATTTATGTAATTGAGTTTAGAAACATTTACTCGCCGTATAGTAAAGGAGGAATTTTGAAATATATTTATAAAATAACATGCATATTACAAAATTTAACAACAATAAATAATAGTAGATATTGTAATTTCTACCGGTATTTTAAATAAGAGTTGCCACTAGGAAACCATTAGACACATACTTTTGTAACATTTTTAAAATATGTTAATTATTCTTTGAGTACTGTACTGAATCGTTTTCTAATTACTAGAACTATACTTAGCTTTTGGATTTCACGTTAAACTCTGGATCCGCTTCTCATATAACCTCGGTGCTGAAAAGAAATGCAAAACTAAAAAAAACTGTGCAGCTAGCTTTTAAGTTGCTGTAAAATTTCAAATATTATGCTTTTGATAATAGGAAAGGGTACTTGTTCAAAAAGAGACTGACTGAATTATTTAATTTCACTAAGTGTAACAACACTACTTTTTAGGGTAAAAATACATCGGTATTATTCATTTATGTCTATCTATTTTACTATGTTTCATATTTTGTAGCATACCTACACTCTATAAAGCAATTTGGTATCACAGCAGTGCGTTACAAAATTTCCATATATTGTTATGGAATATACACATACGCACAGACAGGAAAGAAACACTGTTCCCACCATAATACACAAAACCATAATCTGTTTGGGGTTAGACAGCAGTTTACAATTATGCATATAGAGACATATTGGCACAATTAAGAGAAAATATTCATTATTCACAAAATATCATATCTCAAAAACTTGAACATTTCATAACATACAATTGTCTTTTTACAGTTGCAATATTGATACATTCTCAAAAATTTAATTATAACACATATGTTTTTATTATCTTTAATTCTTTTATTACGGATGTATATTTTGTTATGCTTGGAAATAGAATATTTTAAGATGATATTTTTAAGTTTGTAACTTCCAGTATAATTTTACATGTGGTTACGCACATCATTATGAATAAAACGCATAATTTTCTATATTTCTAATGCAATTAATTCTCAAAATTCATTTGCCAACTTACATATAAAACTGAGTATGGTAGTGAGTCACTCTTTCACATAATGGCCTTGTTTTTCTTCTTTAGTTGTAAAATATAGAAGTTGATAATCTATAACAACACTTCTAACAATACATATTTGGTTGAGACACTATGGAGGAAGTGTCCTAAAACAGTAAAATATAACTAGCATGATAGCTTTTTTTCACTTCAAAAATAATATATTAAACATTGTACAAGACAAACAAAACAACTGTTTGTAATGAACACATTACATATACTGACCTACAAATACCTTTCACTCTTTACCGTCATCATTTATTTTTAAATGATTCTTTTATGCACATATATTTAATTACAACAGATTTGTAATATTTCATAAAAAATAATTTCTAAATCTATCAAATGTAACCATATCACTCGCTACTATGAAGGTTTAGAAATATTATTCAAGATTTTAACCCACAAAGTCCTTGTAACTGAATTCTAATCTTCACTTTTACAAAATTCAATAGTATAGGCAAAAGAAAATAACTAAATTTGGTCCATTTAGCGAATGTTGCTGAAGTATTCCGCATTTTTCCCCAACAATGTTCTTTTCAATAACAATCATTCCTCTTTCATTTATAAGAATAAGCACTCCAGAAGTTTCGCAAAGCAAATATTTGTTTATACTTTTACTGATATAAACAATGGGATTAAACTTAGCAGGAAAATATTTGTGATTAACAGTTTTAGCGACTTATCCGTCGTACGTTCAGGTACACATCTGATTAATCTAAAAAATATAATTCACTTCTACTCTTTCTGGAATGTATTTGAAATCGGTTATAATTTATTTTATTCCCAAGTGAGGAAGCAGTGAAATAAACATTCTTTCTAATAAGTATTTAAGAACAATTAATCCAATAATACATTACATTCACATTAACTCTCCTCCTCAATACTGTTTGCATTGTCTTTTGAAATATTTAAAGTGGGAATTGTAATATGTAAGCAAATAATTAAAAGTGAAATAGGTTAACATTCATGTCATGTAAGAAGATCGAGTTTTGTTGACACATTCATGAACACGGTACTCATAAAGATGTTGATTCCGTGCTTTGTTCTATACCTTCATTAACAATATTATTCATTGTTTACATATGTTCAATTTTTTCCTCCTAGTATAGTACAGTAACTGTGTATTTTGTGCACAATGACTAACACAATTGAATATCTGTAAAACACGAATATACACATTCATACGTACATGTCTCTGCACACACATACGTACACATTCACACGCAAATATATTTTGTCGCGCAAAATGTACACATCACGCTGGTCACTGCACTATGAACAGAAATTCTTTTTAAAAAATCTGCCGGTTAAAGCAAACAGACGATACGTGTGTTGATACACACGTTTTCACATAGACGAGCAAACACATTGTTGTTATTGATGTTTATGTTTCTTCATTTGGAAGGAAACAGTTTCATCAACTATTGAACACTAACACCTTCTTCTTGCTTGTTTATTATGTTACAATTTATGTGTGTCCTTTATGTTTAAAATCTGTTTGTTTTCTTAATTTTCTTTTGTATTTAGAAAACACAAAATACTGAACAGTGCACCATTTCTTTTCACCGGCATTGTTTAAATATGTTTACTTTTTGTTTATTGCCTGAGATCACTTGAAAACACAAGTGTTTATAATAATTGTTTATGATTTTCTCGTCCTCCATTATTTGACACTCCTTTGAATGTTGTTGTTGCATTCTGTTTATTGGTTATGTTTGTTTGGTGGTGACAAGAAAGGAATCATTATGTTGAGAAAGGTGAGAAAAGTAGGTATGAAAAAAGAAAGACATATACATATTAATTAGTTAGTTAGATAAATAGAGATGTAAAGATTATCCAAATAAATTATAGGTCAAAGTTTAAAAAAATGTACATGTTATTCATTTAAATTTCAGCTCGTTCCAAACTTTTAGGTTGAAATTGTATTGTTGCATATTCAGTTCTTGAGATGTTTGTCTTCTGTGGCCTGTGTGTTTTCATAGAACCATGATTGCTGGTCTTTGGAACTTGAAGATCAGCGTAAAGAATTTCCTTATGACCGTGAGTTGCCCGTCCCCTATTTCCATTCTCTTTCATCTGGGGTGAGTTATGTTGAAAAAATGAAAAGAAAGAACAAAACTTGAAGGTTGATGATAGTGTGTAACTAAAACTGTTACAAGAAATTAAAAAGAAATAACTAAAAAGAAGTTTGTACATGTGCAATAAAAATGATGAAAAAAGTATTTAACAAATTCACTACATTATAAAAATAAAACTCTATACATAAAACATATTTTGATTTGTTAATTAAAAATAAAACTACAAAACCTATTAAACAAATAGTACATTGTATGAATTAAATGATAAATATTAAAGTGGCAATATGGCATATCTTTAGTTGTATATTTAAGAATTTATGAAAGAAAATGGATATCTGTTTTGCACAGTTCTTTAGTGCGGTCGGTTGAAAATCTTTTTTCAATCATTTAAAATTGATTATCTATTTCAAATGTAGAGAATTAATTTAAATGTTAGAAGCGTGATTAGGTAATTGGTAAAGTATCTACCTTCCAAATAGATGCTCCAAGTTTGACCCCTGAGGGTGGAAGAATGCATTCCTTTGCATTACCCTCGTCTAAAGGCGGCTTATGGTACACGCTTATCGCTTTAAGGCTTATCTGACAAAGCCTGAGGGTAAAGGTGGTTGGAGCGTACTGTTGACCACTTCCTGTATGGATCAAAATCCTAAAGTGTGGAATTTTATCACCTATTGCCCTGTCCTGAATGGACGACATGCATTTATCTTTACAAAGTTACACATTGTGTAGCGAATAGTCATTTTATAGTAGAATTGAGATAAGCTTTCGACAAAACTTTCGATTCTATTTCTGTGCAACTTGTATAAATGTTTCACTAGAAAACTGAATATGACATAATTAAAATTTAATTCGTGTTTTCAAACAATACAGTAAATTAAGTAAGAAATACGTTGTACTACATATGCTTAAACAAACTTACGCGTAGTTTTCAAGATCACTAAAATCATGATTTTACAGGTAAATTTAAAAACAAAAATTGTCATACTGAACTTCGTTTTCTTGTTTAAAAACAATTATACCTTTAGTTATCCAAAGTCAAAACTATTTCAGTGAATGACCAAAAGATTCGTAATCACATGGTTGAATTTGATATCACAAGGTATTCTTTTATGAAATGAAATCGGTATTTTTTCAGGATAAAACTACTTGAACACGAATAATGAACATTTTAGAAGGCTAAAAATTGCGTGAATTGGCCTTGTTTTTCATTAAGAGTGGCCTTGTTTGTAATTTAGCTGGAGATAGCAGATTTTTCAATAACTATACAAGGAATAGCTTTATGTGCTTGCATTGTTTCATGCAGTTCATAACTTTTACCACTATTACTGAACTGTCTAAGTCCAATCCTCAATAGAGGACGCTCTCCTCGCAAAAGTAATATTAAGAAATCCTTCTTTTTGCTTTATCTTGTAAATTCATTCCAGAGACATGTTAGGTAGAGTGGTAAGAATCGAATATTATGATCGTTTAACTCTCTTGAATCGAGTTACATCTTTTGATCTTAAACGACATCATTATATCCATCCGTTTCCAAAGTAGAACCTTTCAAAATTTTTGTTGTCAAGTATTTTATGTATCTTCGGTCTAAAACAAAGCATATTCCAACAAAATTTATTTTTAAGTTGTCATTCTATATTATATAAGGAATGATATCGGAACCTACGACAATTTGTTTTTAAAATCCTGCATTACGTACCATCATTCGAAAATCTTAATATTTAATATTGTGGTTATCTTGCTTTGGCTTATAGCAACACGCCTCACCGATTATCAACTTAACACGAAAACTACACAATTTAAGTTCATAAACAAAGTTTAGTTAATCCAAAATAATAACAGTGTAATAAGCATGACTACAACGTTCTCCTATTATCACAAACAGAATTGATAGTCAATTTTCTTATTCATATAGTAGAATAATAATGTGTGATGTTTGCAATACAAACATAAGAAAAAGGAAAAATATAAGTATGACAAGAAGAATGTCTACAAAGAAAGCCGTTACTAATAATATAATACACTATTTGAAGGAAAGCATTCACCTATCTGCAAATGTGCTTTTAACACAAGGTGACCAAAATACAGTGAAATCTACGATGCAGAAACAAATAAGGAAAGTGCAGTTTGTTAGTTTAATTAATGTTAGTAAGCATTTTCAGAAAGAACAGGGAGGTAGTATTGTACAAAGGAGATGTTAAAAGGTAGATGTGATGTTACATGTTTCACAAACACAAGCGGGAAACACACACAAATGAAACAAAATAACTGGAACACAATAAAACAGAACACTGAACTGTGGTTAGAAAGTTTTCTCGTTGATTTTTATAGTTTGTGCGAAACAAAACAAAACAAAACAAAATCCATGTGTTTAAGTACAGGTAACGTAGCATGCAAATGCATGTAGCACTGAAACTCTATAGAGAAGTATACACATTCAAAACGAAACACATTCACACACACATAAGCAAGGCACGTGATTATGATTGCATTTAGTTTCTAGCAAGCCATCACTTTGATCAATGAGCACTTTTTAAAATTAATGAATAAAATACAGCCCGAGAGGTAGACTTGGTTACTTGTCTTTCATCCTTTCTTTTAAAGCAAAGTTTACAATATGTCTCCTCTCATCATAGGATATTTAGTTCTTCCTTTTGGAAGTTCAATATAACTCATCGATACTCTGCTACACCCTTGTGGGCGGCTGGAGTACCATAGCAGCAAGTCTCACCTTCATAGCTTCTGGCGATGCTGGTCGTTTCGGTGATGTTGTATAAATAGCTTCAGCGGGTATGGAACCAAGACCCCCTCCAGAATTATCTAGTTTCGGTGTCTTTCTACCTTGGCTGTCGGCGTCACTTTTCTCACTATAAGAATACAAAAGAAACAAATGTTATACCGATTGGACATTTTTAAGGATATTTGTGCAACTTAATATATATATATATATATATATATATATATATATATATATATATATATATATAATAGCAGTAATTCCGTGTGAACAAAAAAGCATTACACGAATATATCTAAAGTTAATACTGTTATATTGCATAATTACAAATTAGAGAGTTAAATGGCCATAATTTTGTCATACCTCGCAATATTTTAAACACATTTTTAAGTATGAGACACTATATAATATGACATTATCAAGTGCACAATTGACATTAATATTAGTTACTAAAACACAATAACAGATGACTATTAATTTCACTGTATTTACAGGAAGTAATTGATTAAATTTTAGATATTGTTCATTAATTAGATACTACTTTAAAACTGTAAATTGGAGAGCTCTGTGAGTATTCTTAATCAAATCCTCCTTGTAAATATGTTCAATACAATCTTTGCAAAAGTACAGTAGTTTGCAAATTGTATTATTAATGAATAAACATAATATTTCTTTTCTTTAAAATGTCGTAACGTATGTTGGGTGAAATTACCGATAAACTGCTTAATAGAATAGTGTGCAGAGACTTACTTAATATACTACAGGTCTTTTAATAATCGTCATCCATCACAAACAAGGAATAGGAAGGAACTATTCGGTTATTACAAGTAGTATCAGTTCATATCAATAATATACTGTGTGTAAAAGAAAAGAAGTGATATGATGATATACGATTAAATATTACTTTTAAAGAACTAAACAACCTAGAGCCTTGTTAAGCCTCAATATAAAGTTTAAACTACCAAATCTAACTGCCCTGGCACAAAGTTTCCAACAGCTTAAGCTAACCAATCTACAATTTGAGATTGGGAATATGTATGGTTAACGCATCGATTCTATAAAAATGTTAATGACAATTGCGAAAGAATATGAAAAATTGTATTTGCACAGAAATCCAGTACTTTGAGATGATAGCAATTCATACGGTAAAGGAAACAATGGAATCATTCTTTTCAAGAGATCAATACCAAATGAAATAGAGTGCTTCAACTGCTTGTGTATGTAAGGCTTTAAATTACTGATTTCCAACTAAGCAAATGCAGGATCTATCTGAAAAATTATAAATATAGGGCAGAACTGTGGATAAGTTAAGTATGTAAATATATTAAGGAAATGTACTAATTCAATGTCTTACGAATTCAGAAGGTAACTATAAAAATAAAATCTAATAAGTGAATTAAGTCATATTTGTGTCTGTCCCGTTCAATCAAGATTGCTACTGTCCAACTTTCTAGAATCCTACTGTATATTGCAGTGTATATGTTCCCCTTTTTTCTGAACTGCACGCAGTGGGTTCTCTCAACGGCTTCGCAACTGAAATTTTGTGTGTAAATAGTGCTTATTTTTATGTTAATTACGTGTCTCGATCACCTTAGATCCTTCGATTAAACCATTTGCAACATATTAGGGCACGAACAAATAATTGTTGAGTTCAGCGTTACGCAACTTTTACCACTCACTAATCTACATCTAAATATTTTCCACAAGACGTTTAGAAAATCTTTAGTGTATACAGCTCACAGTTTTAACTTTACATCTAACTAGCACATACATATATAGCACAACTATCACATCATACTTATACCTACACAGGAACTAATGAGAGCATATTTAACCTATAAACACCGAGTTTATGAGAGAAATCTTAGTGCATTTTTTCTAAAATAAAATATTAACCAGGCAAAGCCCAATAGTTTCTGTTTCATGCACACTCGAAGATAGGATAATAGATTTGAACTAAATGAAATGAAATGAAATTTTTGAGTTTTACGTCCTACGGTTATGCCGGTTAGGCTAAAGGAGACGGTGATGATGAGTAATGAATGAAATGGTGGAATGAAGAAAGTGGGAGGAACCCCGAGAAAACCCACGCACACAGTGTTTGTCCACCACAAAGTTCACTTGGCGGGAGCAGATTTTATGTTACATACCCACTAGAAAAGTGAAAATCATTTTCCTTTTAAAGAGTTTCCTCATTTAGAAAGCCCAGGCAAACAAGGCAAGCTGACTAGGGCTAACGCAAAACTGTCAAATATTTGCTGGGATAATTTCATTAGTTGCGGATGAGAAGCCTCCTGCCGTAAGTTGCTTAAGGCAAGAATATGCCTAAATCCGCCACTGTCAAAGAAATTAACATCACAAAATGTGTCTCTGTAGAGGGAATGCCGACCTTGTGTGAAAGTCCCAGTACACTTGCTTCGAAGATATGATAATAGTACTTTGAAGATCGTTGAGCAACACGAGTGTAATTGTGTGTGTGTGTGCATTATAATATATTTTCAGTGCCTGATAACGCTAGCGAATGCTTATAGTGCAACGAAGTGATTTCGAGCGTGAATGAGTAGGGCAACAAGAGCCGGATGGTCCTATTTTGCACAATAGCTAGTCGATTGGGTAGTGATGTCAGTGGTTTTTAGGTGTCATGGAAAGCAGAGGCTTCTGATAGGTGTACCTTCCCCCCAGTAAGCCTGTAACGCACCGGACAGTGGCACAACAGAAACATTGAGATCACCACAAATGACAAGATGCTGACCGTCAGTGCAAGAAGTGAAAAGGTTCTTTCCATACAAGTGCATGAATACTAAACAATTGATTATTGCAGACACGTTTACATTTCAATCGTGACAAGGAAAAGGTCTGCATGGAGTAGCAAACTAGATTTAAACTAATAATGTACTTTTTATTTCTTACTGGCTCCTTATTTGTTACTTCTTCCGAAAGAGATGAACAGAAACATTTTTTTTTTCGGGTCTTACTTCGCGACTTGCTACGACAATACCTCTTTCGAGTACAAACTAATTGTTTCATTAGAAATACTACAGTATCCCCATATATTCTATAGCCTATTTTTAGCCGCACTAGGTCTCTCATAAAATCTATGACCGGAAGAAGTAAGTGACAGCACAGTTTTCAATATATATATCCAGTGGCATATCAAGATAAATGGTCTACCCTATATATATCGGGCGGATCATTTATCCTGATATGCCCCTGTAACATTTAAACTAATATGTACAAAACGCTGGAATTTCACACAAAGCAAATATTGACTGAAGATATTATTTCACGTACACCACACTTCTATCAGATTAACAGTGTTTCCAACCGTACAAAAAGTTGTACTTTTCAAATAGCAGTACGTTATTTTACTTCATATTTCAAATCTACATACTAAATGAAAACTTACAATAGCACGCTTGTTATGCAGCATTACAAATCAAAGACGCTACAGTATCACAAACATCGTAAAACAAACAAATACTGGAGGCTTCTACAATAGTGATAACACAAGTGAGACACGAAATAAAGCATATCCAAAGTACCCTATTGTCGAATACTATGGTCATCACATGTCGTATTTCGAACAAGTAGAAACAAAGTTACAAGAAATTGATAAGTTGCCTTTTTTCGAAGGAATTTATTTTAAAAAGTGCTTATACAAGTATCATAGACGTGGATGTACATTCTTGATTTTGAATCAATATAAATATTCTAATGCCGTTTACAGCAATTTGATATCTCAAACTGTTCCTTAGATATGAAAAAAATAAAATTTACTACATTGCTTAGAATGAGATATTTGTGGCATTTTAAAAAAATCGTTGCTGTTTCCCTTTGTTTTAATAACATTCCAACAATAAGTTTTGGCATATATAATTACAACAAGTTCTCAGTATTACATAATCTTGAGCCGTATTGCAAATTTTACAATTGTTTTCCATGTCTCCAGGACAGCTTGAGACATAAAATTGCTGCAAACGCCATTACGGTCTTAACATCTATTCAAAACACATCTCTGCGATTGGATGAAGTACTTATCTATGCAGCTTTCCGAAATAAAGTTTTTTTTTTTAAAGAAAAGTTAAACTTTGAATCCCTTGTAACTTTGTTTTTATTTATTCGAAATCCATCATTTCATGATCATAATACTAGACGCATTGCAGAGGTCACTAAAATTAGAATGTTTTTCATACTGTAGCGTCTTTAGTTTGCAACACTGAATACTGAAATATGATAGCTTAGGTTTCGGTTTAACCTATAGATTTGAAATATGCAATAAACTAATATTAATTTATTAGTTATTAATTGTAATGCTATTTAAAAATATATATAGCTTTATGTTAAGTTGGCAATACTGTTAAACTGGTGGTATCGCATAGCATGTAAAACAATATCTTCCTGCTGATAGTTGTATGGTACAACAGTTCAATGTATTTTTTCTCCAGGAAATTTAAGTTACCAGGGTGTATCATGAAAAAATGATCAATATTAAAATAACGGATATACCCATTTACTGCAACATGTAATCTTTCTAAGGTGATGATATTGAACAACTGCACACTAAGGCTGTCTTCTGTTAGTGCTGATTGAGTGATAGTGAGTAATTTGTAAGGCGGTGTAGTATGGAATAGGGTCTGCAACAAGCCTGACCTTGGTGGTGTCAAAATACCGACCATTCCAATTTTCAAAGAAAGCGTATGAGGTTAGCTGTATAGAAACGAGATTGAAATATAATGTGCCTTTCGGCACCGAGGGTACAGGAAATGTGGACCTATAGCTTAACGTGAGATACGAACAATATGAGCTCCCGCCGGAAATCGAACCCGGGTGGATGGATTACAGTTTATCATCAATTTCAGCGGTCGAGGCTATGTAAGACATGAACCTATACCTTAACATGGGATTTGAACCACATGAGCTTATGTTAGGAACCTTGGAATGCTTCCAGTTCAGTACACTGCATGAATGTAACATAAGGACACACAAAAATGACATGGGGAACGCACACTTTGTTATATGAAGAAACCTAGAGCATCTCGAAACCTTTTCTCAACAATGCCGCATTGTTACTATAGTGAAGACCATAGGGCCTGTTGAAATGGCAACGTTGGTTTCAAGTTAACATTGAGCGGCTTATCAGTCTGGTGTGATTGGAAAAATCGAACCATTTTAAACTGAAAACCCTCTATTTCCAATTTTTTTTTCTCTTTTCAATTTTTCGTATATTTACACGTAACGAAGTTACCCTATTGCCTTGGAGTTTTGACATACCCGGTAGGTGTCTCTTGCCTATCTTAAAACGGGAATTTTCAATGGCGCTGGGACGAGGGATGTGAGCCTGCTTATGTTAAATAAGGAACTTACATGTTGCTAAGCATGAAATACTGAATTTTTCGAATAAATTTTGAGCTTCTGCTTCGCCCTTTATATTTCAATATAATCAAAATAACATATCGAAAATTTAAGGTAGGCCATAATCCACTTCCATATGAAAAACAATTCAAATCGGTGCAGCAATCTAAAGAGAGTTCGAGGACAAACATAGTTTCATTCATTTATATATTCAAAAGCTCAAAAGTTGCCTTGTGAGTCTACAGAAGCTATTTCCTAAGTTTTGCATAGTCTAAATCGAATTCTTTAAAGTTTAGGGCATATTCATATTGTATGAAACCAAGAAAGTTTCTAAATAACACCTTTACTTCCTTTGATTCAAAAGTTATGTCCCGTGGTTGAAAAGGAACTTTCCCCTTTTATAATCATCATAACAATTGATTTTTAAAATCTGTACTAATGATCGCCAATGGACAAAACTGAAATAATTTCTTGCGACAAGCATTTTGTTGATATGGATTCAATGGGTATTGAATTTGCATGGTTTGGAAGTCTGCCGTAGTTTCACACTGTAAAGCGAAACACTTCTTCTATATTTATATTTTAGTCCTAGAAAGTTACGTGTTAGCCAGAGGTGAAGGAATACTAACACTGTATAATTAACACAAGAGACACCTCACTCTATATATACACACTTCCTTAAGACTGAAACTGTTCCTTCTCTACATCCAGTGCTAAACTGAAAAATATTGAAATATGCCTGTCGTAAATGTCATGTTATATCATACAATAGTTCAAACATCAAGAATATTTTGAGTATCTAATTTAAGAAAGCAAATTCAATTCTATTATACAACATATTGCCTTGTCATAGTGCTAAGAATAATCTGTATGTGAATGCGAGTGAAAGAATGAAGTATAAGGTTTATGTTAACCCCAATTAATATTAAGTAAGATCGAGAAATCTACAGTGATAAACAATCATGTGAAACGCAACACTTGTGCTCTGAGAACTACGAGTAACGTTCCAAAGGAAAAGAAGGAATGTAGTATTTCGCAACTAAGAGATATTCATCTTGGAATTTCATAAATGATTCAAAACTCCTAGTCATGAAAGACAGCTTAATTCTGATCTGACATAACTCTAGCAACTATACATTTGAATATGTGATTATGAAACCAACTGCCAGAAATGAGCTCTAGAGATGATTAACTTGCCTGACAGGTGAAAGAACATATTATCTATCATGTAATCTACACTTCAGCTGCATTTTCTTGCTAAGATAAATATACATGTATACACATTTTCGCGTTACTTCACATCATCTCTTAGTACTATCTTGACACGGAAGTTCCATGCACTTTTACTATATAATTTCATTTTTAACACTTGGATATTTGGATTTGATTTTAGCACATCTTTCAGCAGCGAAGCTATATGATACATGAATCTAAAGCTTAACGTGAGTTCCGAATCGCATGAACCGGGTTTCCCGCGCTAAAGACACATACGAAATACTCGAACATTAAATATCAGAGTATGATAACATGAACGAGTTAATTCACACGACTATGATGATCTTACTTTCAAAATATTATATTTAGATATGCTTTGATTATATATGTATATTGAATGAGAATATTTTTAATCAAGTTAATAAAGTATTGTGATTGCAATTATGAAACTCTCAAATATTATATGAAACCAATCACGTCTGCTAAAATTTAAGCAACTATCCGTGGACTACTTTCTCAGTTACTTATGAGAAAAGGACAGGAAATGTTAGTTTTACGAGAAAAATTCTCTTATATATCTTACAAAAAATAATGATTAATCACTTATGAACCAGGCTGTAGATACAACTATGAAGTCATTTTGTGTGTAAGACAATTAGGTATGAATATGGAAAGGATATTATATTTATATTTAGTACTATCTCAGATGAGATTAAAGGAAAACCTGGCCTGAGTAATCTTTCAGGATGGTAGGTAGTGGAGTTCAAACGTGAGTGCGGAGCGAGTATGCAACTATTAGTTTCTTATTTTGTAATTATTGAAGACACAACGATCTGTTGCTTTAAAGTAAACAGGTAGTTGTTGCAGTCTGAAACTTATTTTTTCTTACAGCTGAACAACAAAAATTATTAAGTTGATATGAACAAGTAAAGAAAAAGTGGAAACGACATTAACTCTTGTAACCGACTACTACGCTTCTGCAAAACCACGAGTCTCTATCATAAATCGAGCACGAGAAGTGATCGTATTTTTCAGTTAACTTACGCAAGACACACAGTGCAAAAGACAAAGGAGAATAGACAGCAAAGTAAGTGTAAAAGAGAACGTTCAGAACTTTTCATCTTACTTTTGGTTTCTGCCTTTTCCGTGAGTATCGATGGATAACGAAAGAATCATTCCAATGGAGAACATAATGCCTTACTAACAATGGACGTGGATTAAAAACTTGTGTTCACTTCTAGTGGCAACAAAGCCTTTTCCACTCAGGTTCATTTGTAACATTAATCTCTCAAAACTTTGTCTTAATGAAGTGGCGAAGGTGTCCAACTTTGATATAAGTTTCACAACTAAAAGACCAAGAAGCGAAAAGAAAATGAGAGAGAGAGAGAGAGAGAGAGAGAGAGAGAGAGAGAGAGAGAGAGAGAGAGAGAGAGAGAGAGAGAGAGAGACATTTGATTCAGCTGGTGCATTTCAACATTCTTTTTCGTTACTGTCTCATCTAAGCTCAGATGAAATAAGGAACATTTCTAGGTTAAAATGAGTTCTTTAGCTTAGTTGCGTAAAATAATTTGTACCTGCTTGTTAATATATAAACCATGTAGTAAATTGCAACTTTGTCTTATTAAAATACAAAAAAAAGCTTCGAACAATAATAAAACAGTACTAGACGTAAGACCAATCAATCTGAAGTTCCTCCCTTTTTCCATGTTTCTTTTACCCTTCTTTCTGCCATTCGGTAAACATTTAGAGTGTGAACGATATTTAGAAACTTCTGCTTAGTTATTTTTTCATAATTTGATCGTGAAGTATTTTGCTTTGAGTTTCCCAGCATCCAAAGTTTGTTACGAATTTCTACTTCTAATCCTGTTTAATACTAATAAAAACTCTTCTCCTGAAGGTATTTGTATTCTCTTTAACAATAGGGTTGTAGCACCGAAATATTCATAATCTTCCTCTAACGGTAATAGCTCTTTCGCCATATTTTTTGAATACTCACTTTGTAATGTGGATGCACAGATGAAAAAGTTGGTATGACAATGAATCATGTCTTCCTTCTCTCATTTTCCCCAAAACGTTTAATTACCCTTCTCTGTCCAGAACCTTTTGTAAAAGGGTTATCTATCACGTCATGTTTGCTTGTACAAATACGCCTTCAGCTACGTGGGCTGCTTTCCAACATTATGAATTTTAAAACAACTTTTTACGCAAACCTACTGCATATTTTTTAAAAAATAAAAAAGTGTAAATCGTATGTGAAGTCATTCGTTTCTTTTCTTTTTTTTTTTAAAAAAAAAAGAACGTTCCGATTTTAAGATAGGACCAGTATGTGTTACTCGCGTGCTTGGCATTGGCTCAAATGAACTCAAAAGCTATTCAAAACCTGATCTAAACACGTGTGGTTGGAACGTATGCAATAACGTGTGAACCAGTGAATAATGGTGAAAAAAGTTAAAAAACAGGAGAATGTTTTGAATATGGCCTATTTCAATTTAACTGGAGTATGCTTCCCAAAGGAAAAAGTCAAGAGCAGGTAACTTACGTTCAGTATCTGCTTTTTCTATTAAAATAATGCAGTTCAAAGCGAGATAGTGAAAGATTTTAGAATTGCTAAATATTTAAGATCATGTATTATTAAGCAATCCTCTGTAGTAGCTCTGGCTTCTTGGCCCTGTTAGAATACAGGGTGCGTTATATTGTTAGAAAGGATAATATTCATTCGTAAATGAATATTTGAGTATAGACATAATTACTCGGTTCTTAGTATTAGAGATACCATATTATATAATTCTCTATCTAATCTTCATGCCAGTTTTATCATTTTCAATTTTCCAAGTATCCTCTTTTAACCATAAGAGAAAATAGCTAGCTTAGTGGCTTTGCCAAGCTAGACCAAGTTACATCTCTGCTTTTAGCTTAACATTCAGATAAGACAAGGTTGTCTTATTCCTAGTCCAATATCAGCTAACTCCAAATATTCAACATTTTGACATGTTTCAACCTGCAACTATTACTTTGCAGTGACATTTCTTCCATTTTTACTAAGATGTCATACAAATTCATAGTTGAATAGAGCTGTTTTCGGGTTACAACAAGAAGTGCACATTGTTAACCCTAGAACAGCTATATTCATCATGACACCAGACACCAGGAAAGCTGGTTCATATTCAAATTCACCGTCCACAGTTACAGTCCACAGTCCACCGTCCACAGTTACACAACTTACAGTCCACAGTTTTCACCTTAGTCATAATGAAAAGTTTATATTTTACTTACTTGAGTTCAATAATGAATGGTTATTAACAAAATATTCTCACATGACTCGATAATTTATAGACATCCGTAGTGGCTATATTATTAGCGTGTGAATCTTTGGTGTGAGAAACCCGGCTTCAACATCTGTTAGGTGACCATGTGGTTCGAATCCCACGTTAATCTCTAGGTCAACGTCTCATATAGCCTCAATGCTGAAAGGGACTCTGACCTCCAACCAAATCGGTAGTTTATTTTAATTGAAGCTGCACAAACTTGTAATTGATATTCGGTTTAAGGCTGTCACAGATTGTTCAGGGCTATTTAAATGTTTATTGTTTTGGAGAAATCGAGTAGTATCATATACGGAGTGTTTCTAAAGCCTCTGTCAAAGACAAGGTTTGGAAGGTAACCCCTAACACCAGATAAAATAAAAGGTACAGATCAACCTTTCACCGCAATGACACGTTGAAAATTTGTCAAAAAATGTAAAAACAGCGATAATTCGAGAACAAAGTGTCGGATTGAATATCGATAAAAGGAAATATCACTCTTTTTAGTCATAAATTCCAGTAATAATCTACAATTGAATGTGGTCCAGTGGCGGTACAGGGGTAACCCCAAAGAAACTGATAAATTAAAGGAGTATTTTACCAGAAGTTGGATGAGAAAAATAAACATCAATCAAGCACAGTAGTTTAAAGAAAATATCATAATATGTCGCTAGTTATAAGAACAATGTTAGAGATCGAAAGAAGGAGAGATACATTATTTGATTAATCTAATTCGTCTCAGTATAGAATAAACTCGGAGGAAAAACTAGGGATGCGCACGAGACAAGATTTGAGACTGTCTCGACTCGAAAATGTACTGTAAAAGTGATGTCTCGACTCGAAAAACATATCTTTTTCTATTGAAAGAGCTGTGTCTCGACTCGAATTTTGTCAGGAAAATTCTGTCTCGACTCGACTCGAATGCATCCCTAGGAAAAACTGAAAGGAATCGAACTCTTTAACGTCTCACGATTATACCTTTTTGCCTAATGGAGACGGATGGTAAATGGAACTTAATTATGGCAAAAGAACACATGAAATAAGAGCGTAGGAGAAAACGGGAATGCCCCGGGAAAACTCACGGACAAGATGTTGTCTACCACAAACTCAAGTCCTCGACAGTGTTACCGAAACGGATTCTGCTTTCATATTGGGACTATTTTATATAGACATATTACGACTCTTTTATATAGATAATTTGCCATGAAAAACAAGCGCGACACAGACATATTCAAAGAGATTTAGGAGTTTGATTTCTGAGCTTTCGGCATCTATGGCAATGTTAGCCCGTCACGTATGACGGATGACGTCCCTCGGCGATCACACTATCCGAGGAAAGGGAAAGAAGAAAAAATTGAGTAGAGAAGGAAGCGGCCTGGAACCTATATGTTAAGTACCAACCCGGCATTCGCCTGGTGTGAATGAGGAAAACCTCACTCAGGATGGCTGGTCTGAGAAAGCTTTTTACACTTTTTCGACCGAGTGCCCCACCGGGAATCGAGTCCGGGACCGTTCGCACCGAAGGCGAGAGCGTTAGCGACTACGCTACGCGGGGTCACATATTTAAAGAGCAACTTAGTTCCTATAAGCTCTATTCTTAACCTTACACAAAATTTCAACGTTATATATTGTGCTTAGTCTATTTCAACTCTGTTTCGATAACATAAGCATCGATAACATAACATTTACCATCTGTGGGTGCGAATAGATAGCACTAAAAAAAGAAAGTTTAAATTTTATTATCATAATTATTATTTAGCTCCGGTTTAGCCGAAATGTTAGTGTCTGCGATTTCGGTGTGCATGATCCCTAGTTCTATTCTTAGCGGGAGCATCAAAATTTTCTGCCCAGCCCCCGCCAAGTGAACTTTGTGGTGGACAAACACCGTGCTCGTGGGTTTTCTCGGGGTTCTCCCGTTTCCTCCCACTTTCTTCATTCCACCATTTTCACTCATCTCTCATCATCACCGTCTCCTTTAGCCTAATCGGCATAACCGTGAGACGTAAAATTTAAAGATTTCATTTCATTTTTTTTTTCAAAATTTTCTGGTATTGATGCAACATAATGAGGCAATTGGGGAGCTACCTGAAATGAAAGGTATCGAACTTCAACCCAGAAAGCCAGAAATAATGGCGCATGGGAACCGATGCATTGCCTCTTATCACCCAGTTAAACGTGGTCCATGTGGCTGGTCGTTGACTTTCATGGCTGTACCGTCAGGAAGTTTAATTTATTACCTCGTAGCAAATTTCGTCAGTATTGCAATAATATGTAACTCAAGAAAACTGAAAAAATGGATATGTCTTATCTGTAATTTTCCTCATTTCCTTGTACTGACATGAAATACTCAACTTTATGTTACAAAAGCCTACGCAATGCTCTGGCCGATCATATGGTCTACATTTCAACCGGTGATGCCACATAATACATGGTGTATGTGTATGCGCGCGCGCGTGTGTGTGTAAGCGTATTTCTTCGTTATGGCAATTATTAGTGTTCTCGATGATATATTTGTGGCTATGCCACTGATCAGTATTGCACTAATTATTGCATTTGGGAAATTCGTAATTATTATGTGTTGACTGTGTTTAGATTTTCTTCCTTTCAGATCTATACTATCACATATGAGTGATTCACTCAGCAACATAAAGGCCGTACTACTAGAGCTAGAAACATAAAATTTGAACAGGAAACTATCTTGGCATGAAAACAAATTATAAGAATTTTTTTAGATATATATATATATATATATAGTATTATAATATAGTAGGTATGTATAATGAAGTGTCTCATACTAGGAAGATAAAACTTGGTATATGAGCTTTCCATTAAAAATAATTGAACATTTGTTTCACCGTTTTTTTTTTAATTTCACTTTTGAATAGATGAACAGAGACCAATTTCTATCTTACAAATTTCGACTCTTTATTGTAAAACTGTCAAATGTGAGATATAGATTTTGTTTTTGTTAAACATTGTTTCGTATGAAATTCCATATTTTTGTAAGTAAATTATTTGTTTAAATCTTTAACTTTACCTTAAAAAGTATATAAATACTCTTTTTCAGTAATATTTACATAGAAATTTAACATAAATAGGCAAATCAAATCTTACCTTTTCCCTAGATGATTGCCCCTATTCAACAGAGTTGCCAGACTATACAACGCTTACTCTATGCTCTACAATGTTGTTAATACGAAAGTTTACAAATATTCTGTGTCCACAATATTTTTAGTCTAAGCTTAACAATACAATAGGTAAATCTAGCAAATCTTAAAACTTTTACACTGATGAAAGCGCAAAGCAAAATAAAAAACCAACAAAGGTAAAATATTTCAATGAATATAAAATGTGAGGATTCACTCACGGTAGAATAGTGGAATTCGATATTTAAACTATTAATTAAACATAAGAAAATTCATGTTTCGACAATTCAACTTCTAATGGGGAAAAGGAATAATTTCAACCATATTCAAAATTCGGAGTCTTTATATTTATGATTATTGTTTAAGTTAGAAGGAAGAAATATGGTGCATAAACTTCTAATTGCAATAAATTGAAAACGTGTTTCAGTCTTTTCAAAACTTTGGCTCCTAAAGGATATATTCTCCAGTATTAAAATTTTCGATTTCTTTATTCAGAAAATGCTTAATGTAAATATTCGCTTAAGTTGGAGGAGTAAAATTCGATATAGAAAATAAAAAAAATAGTAAACTTGTGTTGTAGCGTCTCCGAAATTTCCACTACTAAGAGATGATTTTTACAATATTCAAATTTCCGGTTTTATATTAAAATGCCGCTTTAAACGAGTATTAATATGTATCCACAAATTAAAACGAAATATCACTGGGCTAAATTGGATCATGCTGTGTTGAACCAAAGCTTCAATTGAAGCTTTCAGGTCGTGTATTCTTTTTATCATGAGGATCATCATCTTGAATATGATCGATGACAGCAAAGTGGTTTTATACCTTAGGGAAGATGGGTGTAATTTATTAGACCTACCATAAGGATTAAACAATCTTACAGAAAATTAACTCCCGAACTAGATTGTTATTATTCTATGTGCTCCAGTAGGAATAAATTAGTTTACTAACAAATATTATTTAAAAGTCTAACTAAACCTTATTTTCGGCCAGTAAAATTGCAGGGGAACTAGTGCCAAATAGCCAAGCAAATATGTCATAAAGAAAATATGTTAAGTATACCGAGTTGCAACACGATGATTGGTTCAAATATAAATTAATACTTACACGTCGTGTGTTTATTTCCAGAGTGACATAACTCAAAATTCCTAACTTTTCAGGAGAAGCGTTTAAAAGTTTCGAAACGCAGTGAAAACAACTTTGTGCAAGAATGACACAAGTGCCCAGTTTTGGAAGCACATCTGTGAAATTTATACCAGAGATAGACATCAAAATTAGCTTTCATTTTCTGCTCATAAGCCAATAAGGGTGATTTTTTCAGTTACGTCACTCTTGAAATAAGCAGGCGATGTATATAACACTCTACTACTAAAGTCAGTTCATCCTAGTTTAGAAACATTCTACGTTTGGATACCTGTATGCTAAGTACCACGATATGAACCGATGAGCTCGTATTTCCCCATGAAATTACTTGGTCAGTATATGAACACATTTGATAAATCTGATGTATAATAGTTCTCACTTTATAATTTGATTAGGTATTCAAATTTAGCGACAATTGTTTTCTGATTGGCTACTGATATTTTAAGTTTTGCGACAATTTATTTTGTATACAACAATGTGATGATAAAAAAAATACGGCTTCTATCGTGTTACTATCAAATATCATAAACTGTCATTAATAGATTAAACTGATACATGACAGTTATACGTACTGCCTTATGCAGAGAGAGAGTGTGTGTCAAATAAAAAGCATAAAATCAATATCTTTTTTCTTCATGTAGAGTAACAAAACATGTGCAAAAATTTCACTGAGCACGCAAAATGTACTCAGTATTAGTAGAATAATATATATCACCTCTAGGATATGTAATTCGATATATATATCGTATTACAACTTGCTACAATTCCGAACATGCTTTTGTTTGTAGTTAAGCACGCTTCATTACCCACGTCAATTGAGGCATGCAGGCAAATGTCGACACCACAGTGAACAAGGTACTAAGTGGCGTTTAGATCTTGATATTCTGCAATCAAATCTGCCAGAATACACCAGCAGCTCCCTGTCCACTTTATCTATACATTACCTGCAACGCGTGTGATCGGAGATTGGGTTTGTGGATGTGGGCGCTAAGGTCCCGCTAAACTGTGTACTTGTTGTTAAGCTTGACATATGGGATTCCATATCGGTTGAACATTGGTTCCCAACTTCAACGAAAAAAGGTTGATTAGCTGGGAAGAGAAAGCTAGGCTAAAGGGGAAAAGTGGCGTATAGTATGTTCACATAACCTCAATATTTCTCTCCCTCTCCTAGTGAGCTCAGGAAATGACATATGGTGAGTCCATAAACCAATTCTGAAAGTTACGAATCGAAAAATGTTGAAAAACTACTACTACAGATGAATTTCGTTGGTCGGTCTGTTTAGTCAATGTTCCAATTATATCAGGAAATATAAATGTATGCATGTTCTTCACATGAGAGTACGCGAACTAGTGTATATAGATAGATAGATATATGTATGCGTGTATGTATATGTTCTCATTCCACACTCTATCTACAACTGATTACATGTCACTGATGCAATATTTTATGGCTGGGAATTTCCTATCATACATGGTGAAGTGGTCTTCAATGTTTTTGATAATATCAGCTACACGATTTTAAGAATTGCTCTCTATGTTATGGAAAATATGCATGTATATAATAAACTTAAAAGTATACATCATTTGATTTGTATAGGATGTCTAAACGTGTTGTGAAACAATGTTCCCATTTCAGTGATACGAAACGAATGTTTAGATGTTGTAGGTTGTGGACACACTTTAGTAATTTTACACTCAAAGATGTTCAATATTTTGATACAAATTTTGCAGAGAAGAGTTAAAATTAGTAACAAGCATATAGAAATTTGACACAAGGGAATTGTTAATCTTTGAATAGGAATATTAATCTGTATATGAAAAAATTGTAACTTTTGTTCTAATGCATTGGATTCTGCAATACGAATAAACACATCACATGAATAAACAAAGTACATAGTATTATTGAAGAATATGAATCATATAATAACTTTTTTCTCTATTTAAGGTAAAAGCCGAATACAAGAAATACTTCACCTAAAAAATAATACAATAGTTATAAGCTTTAATCATTACATTATGATCGTGTTCGTATTTGAAATTTGGTAAAAATGATGTCTGTCTCTCACAATGGTTGTTTTGAGAAACGACATTAATACGTAACATTTCATGGATGCCCTTGACATAAAATTTTAACAGTATCAGATGCTTGATTACTATACTTATTATTCAATATACGTTAATAAAATACTTTTTTTTAAATATTAATAAATGATAATAAATTACAGTAAAACTAAATGAATTTAAAAATTTGTAACCCCGTAGTACAAGTGAATCAAGCACCTGAGTTTGTCAACTACAAAATGAACGGACTGAGACTGAACTTATAGGTATCAATCACTTTGAATTAAATCTTAAAAGCTACGATTGAATTCCTTCAGTCTCTTGGTATTCGCTCGACTTTTACTTTCAAATGATGATAGGTATAAAACTTATTGTAATCGTGAAAAAAATCGGAGTCCAGATTTTCATGTTGTATGACTTCTATGTGATAAAGAAATAGTTCTTCAGTTATCATCATCGTCTATTCTTTCGTTAATAAGTGAAACAGCAAAAGGAATCACATCATCAACGCATCGCGACTACATTTTAGGCTAAAGTTTTTAATCAGATTCCACAGAGATATTTTGCCACTACACCCAAAAATACGTATAATTTACTGGAAAGTGGAAATAGAAAATTGTGACTCTTGGAAATGCTTCGAGCAGCTTTGTATTAAATTATTTATCATAAAACGTATGCTACTACTTATTCCTTACTGAACATCCTGTATCTGTAGTTTACAAGTGAGAAAAAATTTCTTCGGACGACTTTCTCATAAACAGTTCAAGTTATCTTATTTATATTTCATGAATAAATATTTCATTATTAAGTCACTAATATAAAAAATGTGCATATTAGTAGAGAATAATAATATTATTTCTTCTGGTGTTTCCTTCGTAGCAGGTTTCTCGAAAATGTCTACAATATTGTTCATGTTTCATATACAAATATTTTAGCAATAACTTTCCGGCATGGCATGATTCGTGGTTCGATTTTAGGAATGAGAACGATAAAATTTATTTGCTGAATTTACTTTTTATTATTTATTTATTTGTGTAGCAATTTAATTGACTTGTGCTTGATCACACCTTTCTCCGAATGGCCTATACTACTGTGTTATTTGAGTTATATTTACATTCTGTAGACATGCATTTTGCGAGTGATGAAGTCAAATTCCTTAATATTCTTCACTGTACATTGCTAATATCATATTACGATTAGGTATATATGGAATCGTCCGCAAAAAAAAAAAAATGTAGTAATAAAAGCGTGCTAATGCACTTACAATTTCGTTAACGATTGGGTGATTCAGTACGTAAATGCTATAGAGATAACCCAAACAAATTGACGATGACTATATTAAAGGACACTGACTGACACACTACAATGAAGAGACTCTATCTTTAATTGTAAGGTGCTATAGTTAATAATAATAATAATAATAATAATAATAATAATAATAATAATAATAATAATAATAATAATAATGTGAAAATCTGAAGCACACAATGAGTATACTGCACATATGAGACCTGTCACAAAAGAATCTGACCATTGTCCTGGAAACCCAATATATTCACCTGACGTTTTCTTCGTCCTAATTCCCTTCAAACTAGTTCTCTCTTGCTTCCACGCACCAAGTTTGGTATCTTTTCTACTGCTGAACACAGGCCCGGAATCCCTAATCGGGAAGTGCTACGAGAGCAGCCGTCGCGTTGCACTAGGTCTTCTCTGGGTGCGAAAGCGAGTTTCTTTCTGATACCTTTTGATTCTTGGGAGAGGCAAAAGCCTCACGAACAGCGGCGTCATAATCTGTCTCCAATATTGGGGAGGACGGGTAAGACCATTTCCATAATCCTTTTTTCCTGCGATGTTCAGAGTATTTATGAAGTTGAAAAACATGTTGTGGAGGATCAGAGAGCAGAGTTGTCTTCAACGTTGGGAGGCGGGCAGATTTGAGGCTTATTCTGGGGGCATCAATTTTATCTCACGTTCCTTTGTGGCAATCGGACAAAAATTATCAAATTTCTATCCCAGAACACATTTTAAATCAGATTATTGGGGGGACAGTCCCCTTCAGTTCCAAGATTGGAGGGAACATGTCCTTCTCATCCCCCGGGATTTGCGCCAGTGTTCACGAGGATATACTCAAAGAATAGGGAGCTTGATGAGACATCGAAATCTTGTGCTATGGTGAAAAGGACAACAACCACATAAGCAATATGAATGGAATCATTATCGTCGTGTAGATTCGGGGTTTTGAAGTTTACAGATATGAACATTTCGGACAAAGAACGTCACGTAGACGACGAGATAGGGGAGTATTTTGTATTTGTATGTCCTTTCTGTACGTACTCATGTTGCACATTGCCTCGGTAATCAAAAAGCACAATCAACACTGGTTTGATTTCGCTACGCACCTAGCGATCTTCTCTGGGCCTTCGCGAGCTTTGTCAGGCCTAGGAAATATAGGATGTATCCATGGGGTCGATTATGACCTCGTTCTCGCGTTGTATCCGTACACCAACGTCTTTACAATTTTAGTCGCGCCGAGACCACAGAACAGCATCAAACGTAACACTCCTCTACAACAGAAGATCTAAATGAAAGTAACGCCATCTATAGGCTAAAGACATCATGGATCCCTGTTCCATGAGCAAAATTAGGTCGATGTACGTCATGTAGTATTCCCCAAAACAAAAAAGTGCTGGATATTTTTTCGACCAAGTCTCGTACTTTAAAATTTTTATTTTATTTCTCATGATAAATTTATAGTACTAGTAGTTTTCCTAGATACAATTTCAATATTTATCGCGTTTTCAGAATATTTAAGTGAAGCATGTATTGGAATTGAACCTCCGGGAAAAGAATTGAAAGTAATTTAAAAAAAGTAAATAATAATAATAATAATAATAATAATAATAATAATAATAATGCAACGTTGAACGATGATAACCTAGTTATTTGTTATTTCCCTCTTACATATCATTTGCATTGTTTTAATATTATTTGCAGTTATTTCTTTCAACACAAGCAATGTGGAAGAGATTTCTTATACCACCGCTAACAAATAAAGTTGTTAAACCATGTCAAATAAAAGACTAGATAATTTATCTGGAGATAATTAAAACTGAAATTGTAGTATGCTTTAGGTATACACAGCCTAAACACAGAAACAAAAAAAGGTTTGCAAGTTAAGTTATTTGAACTAAGACAACTTGTAATGCATGCGGAACAATTTTTGCACTTTCTAGTCGTCAACTTCGTCTTATCCATTCTTGTGCAACTCTACATAATGTATATGAACTAATAATTAATACAGGAGCTAGAATTATTTTAAATATACATGAAGATTTTCTTAAATCTTAAATCTATTCCCTACTGAAAGCCTGAAATGTTGATGGAAAGCAGCTGATTAGTGAAGGGGAAGAAGGTAAATGAAGGGAGAGAAGCTAAGAAAATGTGCTTTAGAACGGAAGCTTCCAAAGACAGGAAATTTCATTATATGCTACACAAAGAAAGAAGTTTCTGTTCTTTACAGTTCTAGCTCTTCTCTTTTCTATAACTGAATTAAGACGACCAGGGAAGAACGGGGACAACAAAAGCAAGAAGATGGACATTTCGACAAGTGAAAAGGGAAAAATAAGCTTCCTCTTCTATCAATAAAAACAATAACTTTGCGGATTTACAGCAAAGAGGTTTCCCTACAGATGTTTATTATTCTTAATGTTTACATTCACTTGCTGACTTTTTTGTACTTATGTTAGAGAAGTAATTGCATTTGATAAAAGTAACTATGTGAGTTATTTGGACTATACTCTCAACTGAAATTACTACTCAAAGATCTATGTGACCAGACATTAATATAAAGTATATTTAACTTTGATATGAAAGTTACTAAAATGGCAAAATATTTACTATAACATGGGAGCCCTACGACATTTTTCTCAGCACAATTACTCATACAAGAGAACAGTAGTAGTAAGATCGTAACAGGCCCAATAAGCAATATCAAAGAATTGTACCACTATTTAGAACACCAACAAATACAACTTTTACGTACTATATTTGCTTTAAAATATTTCAGAAAAAAACTTGATGCATTAGTTATGTCTCTCAAGTAAGAAAAAAAGGAAAAAATATTTGGTAAATATTTCTTAGGCATTACTGAACATAATGTTTACTTATGAAAGTTTCGAAATACAGGAAAAAGAATTTAAGAAAAAATAAATAAAACAAAAAATACTTTTCAGAGGGAAAAAGAAAGAAGGAAATATGGCTGGGAACACAGACTATTGACCTCGTTCCATAAATATGTCATCGTATATGAATATAGTGACAGGATCCGAAGGGTAGCTAAGAACAGTTTATTGCAGAAGACCATGAATTTGCCACATAAGAATACACATACCGAAAAGAAAGGAAGAAAGAAAAAGGAATTGATAAGAGAAAAATATTTTTTGAGTTTTATATTTTGAAAAATATGAAAGAAGCAAAAAGATGTACACAAAGAAGTACGAAACGAAAAGAAGAAAAATACAGAGAAAGGGGAAGACGCAAAGGAAGAAAAAGAAACCAACACAAATAACCTTTCCAAATAGACACAGTTGCCAATGTGAAGAATGGAAGAGCCTTAGAAGCGTGTGTTTGTGGAAATGTGTTTTTTCTCTTGACTTGGAAAGCAGAATTGGTCATATCTTCTTAAGGAAGACGACGACTTTATTCTAGCACTTTGCATTTGCTAGATTTATGTGACTTGACTCGATAGCTCCAAGACGCTGACGATGTGCGTTGCCCGGACAATTCCATTATTATTATTATTATTATTATTATTATTATTATTATATTATTATTACCATTAGAATAAATATTCGGGTTTAGAGGTAGGCCCACAACTAGAGTTTGTGTCATCTGCAGCAAACACGAAATTCAGTGCCACCAATGTATAATGCCCTTTAAAGAGCCCTTCCAACCACGTGCCCGTTGCACGCGCCCCATTTGCTCCCTCTAGTTACGCCCCTGCTTACAGAAACTTACAAACAGAAGAGAAGTTTTTGAAATGGCTTTATATATATATATATATATATATATATATATATATATATATATATGTGTTTGTGTGTGTGTGTAAATGATAGTATATGTTGCAACGAATATTGTTTATATAACATTAGCTTCGAAGTTCCAAATCACAATATAAGAAGTTGCACAATTTTAGTCCCACTACAACGGAAGAGCGAAATTTTAAGAAAGTTTGCTTTATTTTGCGTTATTTGAATGTTTTAGTGCAATAATAATAATAATAATAATAATAATAATAATAATAATAATAATAATAATAATAATAATAAGTTTTCTGATTTTTAGTTTAGCTGTGTGTAAAGATCATCTTATTACATTTAAGAAATGTTCAAACAAATATCCAACTAATGAAGAAAAACTCTTTGAGAATAATGTTTAATTCATTTCGTCTAATATTTTATGTACAACTTGAACCTAATATTTTTCTTTTGTACATCACACCCAGTCGGTTATTTGAGACGGGATATAAAGATATCTTGCACTTTCTTACGATTACATGCATGTGAATTTCAACAATTGACTATGTATAGCATCATCATCGATTTCACTCAATACATAGCACGTATAGTCTCAAATTAATGAAAAATTTCAGCAGTTCATCAACCAGAGAAAACTCACGACTTTCCCATCGGTACTTTCTTCTTCAATTTACATCTTATTACGTTCAAAGTTTTGTTGAGAGCAATATTATCAGCTGTTTTCAAGATGCGATCGACATGCAACAATGATAAAGGTACGGGTGTTAACAAACATAATAGTATTGCTTCGAGTTCGATGTCATTCTGTAGTATTAAAGCGACTAGTAATTTCCCAAACAGATTTCTGGCCAAGTTTAACTTCCTTTCGTTTTCGTGTTATTTTTCTCTTTACTACTTCTTGAGCAAACATGTGCACTTTTATTCTTTTAATAAGCTTCAAAAACCTGCCTGGACTTTTCCATAAACATCTGCCTTCCATTCATTCCCAAATACAATGAAGTTAATAGGTATGTTCCGCGCTGATTCGCTGCAAGCCTTCCAACTTCCAATGTTAAAATGTAACTTTCTTTATAAAAGCATCGAATGGATTTGATTTCTTCGCAATTTGATCCTTCATTATCTAATCAAAATCTACATTTTTCTGGATTGAGGTATGTCCAGATTTTGATTAACCTTTTCGCAGACCAACTTTTGATTTATAATTGTCGTTGTTTCTACATGGTTTACTACCCATCGTTGCCGAACAGAAATTGAATTGTAAAGCTAAAAACTCCACATAGCTTTCTGCTGGAATCAGCATTAATAGTTTGATCTAAAATGAAATCCATTGGAATTGCCGTAAACTTTCTTTCTGTTCCTTTAATATTTAAGGCTCACTGGATATATTCTCGATTGCAGGAATTCTTTCATAGAAATAGATTAGATTATTATAGTTACTGAGTACTTATCTGCATGTTCAATACTTTGGATGATTTGTAACAAAAAAAGAAAGAAAAGAAAAGAAGGAAAGAAAGAAAGAAAAGAAAAGACACCGTTCAGAGCAAGTAAAGAGATCACAAAATGTGGAAGTCTGTGATTTATAACCTCAGCAAAACTGATGGTAAAGTTGCATCAACTCATATATTGATTTAAGAAATTAACCGTTCTTCAAAATTACTGTCCACCGTTTTTACCGCATGCAAGTAGTACTTTTCCAGCAACTTTCCTTAAAAATATGGGATTCACCCTCTACTGTAACAGTCACGTTTAAGAAAATTGTTCAAAGTTGGAGATTATCTCATTAGATAGATTTAAGTTTGCTAGAGCGAGAAAATATGCAAAGTACAGGATCTCTAATGCAACAGATAACAGCTAGTGTAACCTTTTTATATCAAGTGTAGTGTTTTCAACTGATGAAATCATTAACAGATCCAATAATGAAATATATATGCTTGTGATAGTCAAATCAAACTCCTCGATCAACTTGTCAGGTGTTTCCCAAGACGCGATTTCGATACGAAAAGCACCTAAATTGACTAAAACATTGTTGAACCGTTATCTTTCTTATTTATGTACTTCGTTTGCTATTTTAGTTGTGTAAGCGTCGTAACTAGCTAATACATGACTTTGTTCGCATTCTTCTGAAACAGTAGGAGTCATTGCAAGGATGTGCGATGCAGCTAAGTACCAAGTTAGAGGTAAATTAATTTTGGGGAGTTATTTGAAGCGAAAGACTAGTACTTTTTTCTCACTGAAGTTTACGTGCATTATAGTCAGCCCACATTTTCTTCGAATAACGTTCATTGCCAAGGTTAATATCCAAATATTGTTCTGATAAAGGAAAAAATTCACTGTGTTCAAGTTTGGTGAAATTGGAGCACAGCTGATAGTAAAGGCGATTTGCGTGGTCTCTTCTTATATTATAAGATATTCTCAAAAATTTTCATCTGCCTGGAATTTTCCTGGGATTGATTAGATGTCATAACAAGCCTAAGATATATGAGTACCATACAAGAATTAAAAATATTGTGTAAAATAATTATCTTATAACTCAACAACGCTGATTTTTAAATAAGAAATGTTACGGAGAATTTTCGTGATACCTACCTATTTTCAGAATAATAAAGGAAATAAAGTAATTCCAACTAATTTTTTTAGTTATAGTGATAGCTCTATACTACAACATCTTTATTAAAATAATTGTGAATCATGTTTATTTTTACTTCTCGAGAATCCAACTTATGATAACGTAGCTTCAACTTATCAGTGCAATTCAAAAGGTTATATTTCACTTATAGCTCGTGAGATTTTCCAGCTTGTCTATCACAATGAATGTTACATGAACGAGATGTCAGACTTTTATTTCTTGGAAGAAGAATATATATTCAGTCTCCTTTTGGTGTATACTACCACTTCCCTTTTTCTTTACTAAGTGAAAAATTAGTGCTAGTCTGCCAACATGAAAGTTAAATTAATGAATGGATAATGAATTAAAGTAATTATCCATTTTCTTTTCTTCAAATTACGAACTTTCAAGTAAACAGTGTTTACCTGGTTCTCTCTCACTACATAAATTTCAAAACAAGTCCCAAATTTGAAGAAACATACTGTCAAAAGTTAACACTCTCAAGACTTTCATCTTTTATTCGCTTTCATGCCAATAAATAAGAAAAATAATTGCGAAAATTTAGTACCTTCTACTTGTAGTACATCCAAATTCCACTACCTCTTGTACTATAAGTAAAGTGTATAAGTTATACAGCTCTTCGTTATGGACTTTTCGTCATTTCCCATTCGTATCCCTCTTGTGTTCGAATATTCGTTTCAAAATTTTGTTTCCAAATACTACTTCTACTACTTCATTTCCTCCTACAGCAAGTCACAATTGAACAAGTACAGCAAAGATTCATTCCGATCAGATTGATATGTTTAGCATCATTATATGGAAATGAAATCTTTGAGTTTTACGTCCCATGCATATGCGGGTTAGGCTAAAGAGACCGTGACGATGAGTAATGAATGAAATGCTGGAATGAAGAAAGTGGTAGGAAACGGAAGAACCCCGAGGAAACACACGCACACGGTGTTTGTCCACCACAAAGTCCACTTGGCGGAGACTGGAATCAAACTTGGGATCCCAAGCACCAGAGGTGAACGCTCTACTACTGAGCCACCGCGGCCCAGCATCATTATAAGGATCTAAAAGGAAATTGCGAGGGTAGTTAAATGATTACTTCTAGTTGGAAACGTTTATGTTTTAGTCTCACGTCATATGATATTATTTTGGGTGGAATGATTACAGTATTCTACTGCTACCTTCATTCCATTATTTTTTTTAAAAAAAATAATTATTCACTTGTGCTTGCTTAAAGTCTCCTTTATCCCACATGAGGTTAATGAAATATATTCTTATTACAAGTTCATTTTCTCTGATTCTTCTAACACCAATGTGCTTTCCAAACAGAGGAATAAAAAAAAAACAATATTACTCTACTACATTAGATTACCTAAAGAATTTTATTTAGTATTTCTAATATATTTTATTTCTTATCAGCCGTCAATGTTGATTTCTCTCGAAATACATTATTTCAAGTGCTATACGTATATTAAATTAATTGTGCGAAAACGAAAGCCTTAACGGGAGCAATGTGTGCGTTAAAGATAAGTCCTCGAAGACTAAGAGAAAACCCAACGTAGCGAGAAATCTTTTAAAATGTCAATCAATAATTATGACACGAGAATCAAACTGTGCAGATGCTGATGGAAAAAGAATATTTTCTTCCCTGTCTTTCATCACCCATCACCTTCAACCATGCTGTCAGAGGAGAAAGCAGAAGTGCTGCTTGCGTCATTCTGAGAACTACTAATAAATCCCACCAAAAAAAGTGCGATATTATATGAAGCATTTTTCTGCCAGTCATTTGTTACATTCTTTCTCGCAACAAACGGTATATCCTCACTCTTTATATTAACTCCCCCACCTTCGTTGCTCAGATGCATTCGAAAAGGTGTACGAACTTGGAATATTATATATATATATATATATATATATATATATATATATTGGAAGTCTTCTGAGAGCAACCGTTGAGAAAAGGGGTTGAAGGAGAGGGAAAGAAATCTTCATTTAGCAGAAACTCAGCATCATCTGCCTTTCAAATTTTTAATAGGAATTTCGCTCCACATGTTTCGAAAGAAAGAAAAGAGGAAAAAATATTAATAACATTCAAGCTCCTTCAGCACATGATGTTAGTTGTATTACTTTTCCCAGGAACATGACATTGTAAAGTAACATCTGATTGTAGACAGTATATTTTGAAATAGAAGTTAGTAGTTGTATTAATATTCAAGAAAATATTAAAGTTCTTCTGTTTTTCCTTCTTTAAAAGCAAAGATTCGATTACTTTCATAACAACAATTTGAGCCATAGTTTTAAAATAACAATAATGAATCAGAGGGTGAAAAAAGAAAGGATTAAAAAATTGTTAAATAACTGTATATTTGAATCCATTGATGGTTCAGGGGATAAACAATAAGATAGTCGTGTGTTAAGTGCTCAACTAGACTTACTCTATGTCCCATTCAGCAGCAAGGCTATATGAGACGTGGACCTACAGTTGAACGTGAGATCCGAGCCACAGAAGCCCCCGTCGGAAATCGAACTACTTAATTTATGGTCCACCTTTTGAAGAAGAAACCAAGTGCAAGTCAAGAATGATCGCGAACGGTACAGGGCACTAGTTTCATCAAGAAGATAACTATCTCTTGATACTGATTACTTCCTAAATTTATTATCGAAGTAAAACTAAATTGAATTTCAATATTGATAGCTGAAGTTTATAATAAAAGCGTGAAATATCAAAGTTGACTTTCCGATTATAAGTATATATTGTACTATACCCACTGCAACTGGAGTAATAACATTGATAAGTGTCTCCTACAATTTCTTTATGACTCGTTGAAAATCTGAATTTTTGTAATTTTTGCAAACTTAGAAGTATATCTAGTGAGACACTTTTTTCTTACAAAATACTACGGTAAAAATATCAACTTTGATATTTGACTGTGAACATAGTTATAAATTTTCAAAAATGGGGCAATAAGAGTGAATTTCTACCTTCACAATAGACATATTTTAATTACTAATACCATCCATCCATATTATATAGGGCTATATATATAATCATAGTTACAAAATTGAGAGAAACTTGTGTGTGACATTTTTCTAATATGAATGACTGTTAAAATGAGTATGTTATTTCTTCACAGAGAATTTATAGAATGCTATGCGATCTGCCTGTACATACACATTATTTGTTCTTCAAAACTGAGTTGTTCAACCTCTACGAATCACAACTGCCTATTATAGACATATGCGAAATTTGTTTCTAAAGTCTAAGCACATTTTGATAAACATAATGTCTTTGTAAATGTACGTTTTCGATGATATGTAGCATCTAATTAAGTTTAATTGACATAAAATTTATGATAATTTCTTGTTCCGTTCACTCACATATAATTTTCAAATCTATTTTTAAGTGATTCGATATGAGTAACAATTTTTGTGTAACGAGAAAATACGCAATACCTTTAATGTTTTCTTTATAGCAACTTTACACTTTCTTTATATTCAGGATTTCATTTTATGGTTTTTACAAGCTGGATTTATTTCAAGCTTTGTTTTATCTCTTAATCCATCACAGGCGTCTTGCCATGGGAAGAGGCAAAAGAATGTCACTAAGCTTCCAGTCCAAAATCGTTTTGTGGTTGTAAGCGTTTCGATCTTTTCTATTCTTATATTGGCTACCAGTTCCATTCGAAAAGAAAATAAGCATTTCTAATTTAGGAAAATTCTCATTTATATAATTTATGACATGAGTTTAAAATGTATGATCAATTTCTTTGCTATGTTCTAAATACTTACTTGGGATACAAATTGAATTACTTGTATCTTTACCTACAACAGCTTTTCTTAATTCAATTGCAACAATTACTTCCGTGTTTTCCAATTCCCTTTTTAGTTTTACTATTTTCAATATTTTATTTTTATTTATGACGGTTATTGATTTTAATAAATTTTTTAAATTAACTTTTTCATTTGAATATTTAAAAGTTATTTTTAAGTTCTGTCATCCAACGTTTATAAAGATATAAATTAAAACAATGTGCTCTACGATTCAAGTTGGTAAAATATTTTGTTCAGAAACAAGTAGTTGAAAATGGCGTAAATATATTTTCCTTGCAATGTTTGAAAATTTGTTCACAGTCAAAGTTGAAAATTTCACTATTTTTTAAATCCTAGATAGATGTATATTTTGTAAGAAAAAATAGATTTTCATTACATGTCCCATCGTGTCCCACCATAACTTGGCGAAAGTAACAAAATTTCAAATTTAAAAAAATCATAAAAATATAGAAAGAACTTATCAATGTTGTTATTCTGGCTATAGTGAGTGTAGTACCATATATACTTACAATAAAAAATCAACTTTGATATTTCATCCTATCATTATAAACTTCAGCTATATTAAGTTTAATTTGCCTACTTTCAGTACTAAAGTTAGGGAGTAATCTTCACCTATCAGGGTTCAATTATGCTGTACATGCTAACAGGCAAAATTAAAGAAGAGAAAGCGATGGGGAAATGGTGTTTGTTAGAACATTTAAAAATTCTATCTAGCCCTAAGGTATACAAGCTTACTAACGTTTGCAATGTCACTAATTGGGATACTCTACTCAGCGAAGAGGTGCGCCACTCCCAAACGGACTGGGATTATAATAATAAAAAAAAAAGTTTTGTGCTGCCAATGTAGAGGGTCTATAGTAATAGTATACAAAAAATAATAAATACAAAGTATATAAATAGTATACTAGTATACTAATAATAAATAGTGTACAAAAATAGAAAATAAAAAGATAAAATGGCTAACCAACGTTCATTGGATTACTTCATATCGATTGACCAGTATAAATTGAATGGAGAGCTTTGGTTGGTTAGTTGGAGTTTGCCACCAAGTTTATGTAAGCAGTGGACCTACAGTTTAAGATCCGAACCACTATAACGCATTTAAATGTCAAAAGGCTCTACCACCGGGAATTGAACTTACGATCTCGTACACAAAAGACGCTTGCGCTAGTTACTAGACTAATGGGGAGGATGAACGGGCAGCTTTGCAAAGATACATGTCCATGTTCCATTTTAAGTACTAATCCGAAGCATTCCATTTTTCTTTGACATAAACATTTTTTCTTACCATGCTTTCTCTCCTATATTTCTCTTACAGTGTTTGAAATTGTTATCCCCGTTCAATACGCCTCAAAATGTATTTCACTTGATTGAGCGTTTTACAGTACCAGCATCAACGTATCTTAATGTGTGTCTGATTTTATTGAGACACCAACCACATACAATGAAACGGCAAAACGCATGTCTTTCATAGCAAAATTGCGTCATTTGAAACACCAGTACTTAAAGTGTTTGTTTAACGCACTTTGGATTCTTAACTATTCACTTCGAACTGTCTAATAGGTTAAAATAAATTGTATAATTTATTACTATGGTTGACAAATTGACTATAAAATAATGAGTTTCTATTAATATCATTAAAGAATCTACTGCTTTATTATATATAATGTAACATATATTCGAAGCCAGTACAACACCGATCAGCACTTTAGCGCTAAATAATATAACATTTTACTATTATTAAAACTTAAGTGTTAAAATTTGTAAGTGAAAAATGTTAATTAGTCAGTAATAGTAGTAATAATAATAGTAGCTAGGGAAAAGTAAATTAGTAACTTTTATGCGTCGAGAAAATACAGAAAATTTACATGAACGCTGAAGCATTGGTTTGACTAAACGAGGAAAAATATAATATATGTGTCATTTGAAACATTTATCAGGAACAGACTTCTGTTTTCATTTGTTCATGTTTGAATGAATCGAAAATAGAAGCTACGACGAAATGTGGAAGTAAAACGAAAAAGAAAGAGCGAAATGAATGTGAATACCTTTCACGCAAACTAAAAAGAATGGGTAATAAATATTAAAAAGAATCATTGACACAAGTCTGACTAGAGACAGCTGATGGAAAGGGTAACAAAACAGATTCGAAATGCTTGCATTAACAATTCAACCAAAAGTTAAACTTTTGTTACCTTCATTTGTATATTTTTGTCGCTATTTAAAAAAAGAAAAAAACTAAACATTAAAGAGAGAAGAATGTATAGATTACCCATTCGTCATAATGAAAAATAGTCGATTTACATAAATGTGTAACAAGTAAAAACGAAAGCAGAAGAAAGAAAGGAAATTGAATACAATAGTTGAGAAAATGTAGTAGGAAATGGAGGAGAATGAGATTCAGGACAATTTTTCGAAGCTAGAAATTTCATAAAGGATTCTGTTTTGTTCTGGTACCTCATTGCACGTTAATTGAATGGAACAGATTTTAGTTCGTATTGCTTGTCATATAATGTTGTTTTTCACTAAAATAATTGTAAATATATCTTTTATTATTAAAAATAAAAGTACTTTAGTAAGAAAATGAATTAAAACTTTTAACTTAACTTCCCATGATTATAGCTTTTATACTAAAGGAGACGGATGACTAATAGACATACATGAATATGAGAGAATTCGTGGAATGGCGATATGGGAGGAAAGAGAAGAAACCCAGAGAAACCGGAGAAATATTATCCAGAGCAAGATGTCCTCGAATCGAAACCGGAGCTCTACCATTGAGCCATTGTGTCCCTTTGGCCAAATGGACGAAAATGTCATTCAACTAACACATATTTCTTTTTAAGAAATGCCCTGTCCTAGAACTTAACGTTCTGTGATTATTATCCTAGTAAGGTTGCATTTAGGTTTCGATAACTAACATAAATAAAGCATTGCTCTCATCCATATTTAAAAAAAAAGGCTCAAACAGTTTCTGCAGTTCGATACTGTATAAAAATCATCTATCACCATAGATGATTTTCTTTCGTATAGCCCTAATTAACATGCATATTGTTTTGAGTTTAGAATGAACTAGCAAAATACCCATTTTTTCGCAAGTGGAGAATGTTTTATTTTAGACATGTAGGGTTTAATTTGTATTAAAATGGCATCGGAAGGGTCACTGTTCATCTCAAGCTTCCCAAAAACTATATATTCGATACTAATATCAGTCATTTTTGATCATTTTTAAATATCTCCCCTCCCCTCTCGTAAGTCACACCGTCAAAGTGTAATAACAAAAGCCGTTCCAGGTTCAAACCTCATCTACGTTGAAAATTTGATCCAGATCGGTCGTGTGGTTCAAGAGTTATTAAGCCACAAAGATAGTCACTTTCTTTCTTATTTATTTTTTATATCTCTCCTTCTCCCTCCCCTAAATTGCACCGTCAAAGTGAAATGATAAAACACATCCCAGGTCCGAACCACATTTATGTGCCGAATTTGATCGAGATCGGTTGCGTAGTTCAAGATTTATTTAAGTTTTTTTTATCTCCGCATCCCCTACGCTATGCCATCAAAGTGAAATGATAAAAACTATCCGAGGTCTGAACCTCATCTATGTTGAAAATTTGATCGGGTGGTTCAAGAGGAATGAAGTCAGAAACATAATGATTTTCATTTTTTATATATAAATTGCCGTAATGTTTAAAATGTAGTAAATTGATAACAAAGACAGACATTTTAGTAACGTATGATAAAGTGTAGTAACGTATGCCTGAACTTAATTAAGTGTAGTTGTAGTAGTTTTGCTTAAAACTATTTTATGGAACGAGTGGTTTCAAACTAGTACAATTTTTAAAATGTATCACTAGAAGAGAAAATTGTGGAAGTAAAAATTTACTTCAGATAAGACAATTAAATACTCGTACTACATAATCATTTAATCTCTTAAGCTCTTTTAATCTCTTCTTTTCTACTTACATTTTAAAGAAGTATTTCTTAAACTCCTCAACAAAGTTGTCACTAGGAAACAGCATTAATAGTGTTGACTAACATTAATGGAGTTGAAATAGACAGGTGTGGAGTGTTTATTTTGAATTTATCCAAAACTTATACACTGGGATTCTTAATTTGGGAAAAAATCTTTGATTATATAGAAGAAACAATGATAATACTTGTATATTAAATCATGATGATACCTCACGTTATTGACAAAATATAAAAATCAAGATTTCTTCATCGTTAATGTAACTTATTTTATCATCTCTATTTTGGTGTCTTATAAATTCTTCTGATTTTAGAATATTTGCTATTTGCTTTCTTTTTTTCTTCTATTTGCTAACCGATTTTGGTGAGACTGAGCAGCTATATACTCACTACATAAAGTTTTGTTTAATATATACATGCATCTGAAATATGGTACCTAAGTTGACTGTGGACTAGAGGATCAAGAGCGTATGAGCGTGTGTTTTAAGCGTATGAGGATTGTGGTACGCGTGAAAAGATTTATACCTAGACAGATGCTGCAACGCAGAATTTATGCGATACAGGATGCTGAAACAACTACGAATTGTCACAATTAGCAATAGCCATATGTGGGGTGTGAAAAATCCACATGCAATTCTAGTGAACAATCAGCAGCATAGATTTAATAGAGGATGCGGTGTGGTATAGTAGATAATTTAGTGGTAGGGCCTTACTTGTTATCATTGTGCTTTTGTGGGGTGCGTATCTTTTAATTTTACTTAACGTTATCCCAAAACTGTTAGAACATGTACCCTTGAACATAAAACAGCAGATCTGGATCCAACATGAAGTGCACCTGTACAATAAGCTACCTAAATGAAACATTCCCAAATCGTTGGATTGGAAAAGAAGGGTCTATGTTATGATCACCTTTCTGTGTTATAATCACATTGATTTCTTTTTCTGAGGGTACACGAAACGTCTTCTGTATACAACACCGGTCACGACAGCCGAAGAACTTGTCCAAGTTAACATTGCTGCGGAAGTTATCTATTGAATGCCAGGTGTGTTTGACCGCCAATGCCATCTTTGCAATATGGTCAACGGCATACAGTATCAGCACCGTCTATGAACTGTTACTTTTCGCGGCCATCTCGTGTACACAGACTGTAGTGCACAAGTACTGTACAAGGTATCATTGAGTATTTCACTGTTATCCTATTTCGTACGAAACATGATACGTCCGTAGTTTGAAACTGTATTTCTTTGTATCATTCTGCAACATACATTTCGTCCAGTTTTATTTCTTCTGTGCAAGGAATTATCATCTTCCACGAAATTACATGTTACGAGGAGAAACACCTTCTATGTAGCCTACTTTATATTGACGTAATTTGTAGGAATCTCTGTTGTCATGTGGAGAATTCCTTGCACACTTCTTTATCACACGTTTCTTTACATGCCACCTGACGCCTGACTGCCTTATGAACAGTCGTTATAAGCCTAATCAGGACCAAAATTATTTTTATTTTCATTTAAACACATTCTTAACTTGGACAGGAAGCCATTCATTTATCACCCGTCAATATTAGCCGACAAGATATAACAATGATACGTTCAAGACTGTTTTATTTAAATTCATCCTCCGAGAGTATATTCTGTATTGAGACAAAGTAGATCAATAACACATGTGTATTTCTCTTCCTTTCGAATTTTAAGTGTTCTTGTGACATGAACGATGTACTATTACTTTCGATAGTTGAAATCTTGTACTTCATTTTTCTCATTCAATTTTTGATGAAATACTCGAAGAAACACTCCAGTTTCTTCAGGGGTTATTCTTGCGCCGGCCCAATTGCACTACATCCAATTGTACATTAATGAAATCTACGAGTAAACATAATGAAAATTTTCTTTTACTAACATTCGATTCGACATTTTGTTCTCGAATTATGGTTGTTTTGTGCATTTTTCCGACAAATTTTCAGGTGACAATAGCATCGAAAGGAAGTATTTCTACTTCTGTGTTGTTCTACACTTTTCGTCATCTTGGGGTGAAGAATCACTTCTCGACGGTTGTTACATTGATCAAGATATACCATATTATATATGTATATATGATTTTGGAGATGATGTGGAGAGATCTGCATCATACACTGGATGTGTAGAAAGATCGTAAAACACATATGTAACGTTAAATAAAAAATACTGCTTTAAATTTAGGAAAGAATTATTGAGTAATGAAAGAGTACATGTATTATTTTATTCTTTATTCTAGTGTGTTTTACTGAACTTAAACTGTATTTAAATTAACCTAAGTATTCAAATGAAACAATCCCTTTAATTAGTAGCCCGAAGTAATCCAGTATACCAATTTTTCAGTTATGTCTTTCATCACGCCTACAGAACCAATAGTATTAACTCAGTAATAAGTATTGTGCACAGAATAAAATTAAACTTTTTAAAAGTACAAGTTATTGTCACTTCTTTCTAAACGAGAACACTTTAATTTATTACTTTTAATTCCATTGTTTTAGTTACCTTAGAAATGAAGAATCACGGAAAACAGGACAACCACACGTAAATCTATGAAAAAGAATTTCATGATAAATATATTATCCAGACAGCTTTTACAAAAATTCTTTACGTTGGTACGAAAGTATGAAAATCTTTGATCACAAACAGTAGAGCCTCACATGGGGAGCAAACTATATAAATATGATCATGAATAAAGCAATGAACGTTTCTAGGAAACGTAACATAATAATGTAAAAAATACGGTGAGAAAATTCTTTTTTTATTAAAATTGTTGTTCTCTCGTAATCTAATATTGACAGAAATACAGTTAACATAGGCGGAAAATAATTAGCCATTTCTTTAAAAAGTGTTTGCTTATCCTATAATCTAGTAATATTTTCCTTTGTTTACGCGTCAAGACCTGCTAACGTTCAAAATTCATTCTCTCATCTTAGAACGAAATTTCGCTTCTTAATACAAAATAAGCTCTATTTCTTTCACAACCTTCCTTCAGAGCTATGCAAACTCCCGTTTTCGATAACAGCCACAACTGGCCGAAGGGTGCTTTTTCTTCAGTCGTGTTGTGTTCACAGAATGCCATTTGAGAACGTCACGAAGGAAAAAATGAAGAAAGGAGAGGCTTATTTGATGAGATGAAACGAAATGGGTAAAAGAAAACTAGACTATGGAAGGGTTGGGGAGAGAAATGATAGACGTCTTTTGATATCATCTTACGTAAAACCACGAAGCACAACAACCGCAAACCACAAAAGTTGCTAGTGACTCCCTTACATCCTTTATAGATATACACGCCTATAGTAAACTTATTCGGGAAAAATCAACTAAGCGAAGCTTCTCTTCCCCGACCATTACAACCCTTCTGCTCTCTCCTCTTCTGTTTTTCTTAAAGAACAAGCCATGGTTTCCACTTCTATTACTACAAAAAACAAGAGACAATAATCATAGAAGGTTAAGTGCTGTGGTAGGGCCGTTCTTTTAAGGACACGTGTGTTACTTGCCTTATATTTTCTTCAATGTGACCATAGAGAGCACGATCGCTCTGGTAGAACTCTCATTTCTGAAGTGAGGGGTACCTTGTTTGATTTCAGGCAATTTGAGTTCGTAGTAGATAACATTGTGTGTCTACGTTTTCTGGGGTTTCTTCTGTTTCCCCCTACACTCTCATTTCACCAATTCTTTCATAATCAATCACTTCCGTATTTTCAAGTTTAAAGGACATAAACATGAGGTGTTAAATTCAAGATTTCCTATATTGTTTAATATGGTCATAATGTACAAAAAGTTTAGTATCAATAGATTGTGGAATACGGCATACTACCGCGAACAAAAGAATAATTTCTGGGCATAAAATTCACCTTTTTCTAAAAAGGTTCTGCTATGTGTTAGTAAAAAAACACATCTCAAGTGATGTGTAGAACTCTTATTGTTCCTACAATAGAACTAATTTGTTCATAATTTTAGGAGTCTAAGCATTAAAAACTATCTTAAGTTAATTCAACTACATTCTACTTTTTGTTATAGTCATAAAGTTTACCAATTTCAACTTCTATGTAGAAGTCACTGGGTTTAATTCTATTTCAAAATTTAAAATTTTTGTGATATTGGCCTATTCGTTAGGACAGTAGAGAGCAACTTCAATGGCGGTCTGTAGGTAAAGAAAGTCAGAAATAATGCCATTACGAGTAGCTGAGCTGCTTACGCATCAGTAGATATATAAGTGCCATCTAGCTAACAAAGACCATAAATGGTAAGTACAGTTTATTATAATTATTTTCCCATTCCTTCCTCTCAGAAGTTACAAATTCACGTTTAAATTACTTGATTAATTATTTTTATTTGTTGTCGCACTACTCAATAGAGTTGCAAAGCCATTTTATGCTGGAAGCAATTACGTACAAAGAAACATGAATTACAGAAGGAATTCAGTCAGGTTTATATTCAATATTCTCCTTGAAACCGAGAAGAAATCCTAGGAAATCTTAATGACAATATCTCGCGGTGAGATTCGAACTATAGACACTCAAATCTGGTGCGGAAATGTTCATCCACGTTATTATTTCATAAAAGTAAATAATTATCAAAATTATTTAAAATAATACTGTTTTTTACAGTCGTTTTTTCTTTAAAATGCAATGATATACGTTCTTTCAAACTTATTTCCTTTGCGCTATTCGATTAGAATGTCAGGTTTGAAGAAAATTTTAATGTTTCATTCAATATTTCTTTTATCTTTTTAGTTTAATGTAATTTTACAGCACTGATGTAGTACGAGACGTGGAGCTACAGATCCGAATAGCATAAGCTCTCACCAAGAACAGAACCCGGACTTCCTACGATGAAAGCACGAATTTTAATTATTTAAGTACGAGAGATCTGAACATCTATTAAGGCTTCTCATAGAAGCTGATGTTAAATACGATAATAATGAATTTGGAATGACTGAGAAAACATGATTTCAGAAATTAAATGTAAGGTTCTAATCCAGAACAGGACTGGACGAATAAATGTTAGCTGAACTAATTATTTTACTTGATAAGACATTGAGTGAAAATGTATGGCATTAGTGTCACAATCTGCTTTTAACCACTCTGTTCCACCCTTTTTAACTATTACAATCGAAGTACTAAAACTGTTGTTTCGAATTCAAGTTACTTTTTCTCCGAACTTACTGTCTTTTAAAATAATTTTAAAAAATGAGTTAAACTAGTTTATAATTATAACTGTGTTGGATAAAAGTTAATTGAATTGGGTGTTCTAAACATTATGAAAGTTAAGCTTATTTCTACACTTATTCATATAAGTAGCTTTATGGTAATTCGAAATGTAATTGTATTCCTTTATCTCCAGCAGTGTTTGTTAAATTAAAACATTGAGACAGAAGAAAAAGGAAATCTGTAATGTTGCCAAACAATAAGATAATCCATTGACAAACAATGTGAAAGGGCTAGTGGAAAATGATGAATAAATTGACAGAGATGACAGCACAAGAGATGGAAATTATAAAATTTCAGTCTGCCATCTGGCTATTGTCAACAGTTATAATTGGGAATAAAGAGGCGACAAAACAGGAATCGCGTTAAAATAGAATGATTTCAAAACCAACATGGGAAATATAAACATTGTGATGGATCACGTATTGAAGGTAAATAAACGACAACGTGAAAAGCAAAAACAACGTGAAAATGGTCTGTAGCGTGTTTCTAGTCCAGTTTTGAAATTGTTTTATTTGCAAAGTTATACTATAATAAAAGTAATTAAAATATATTAAATGAAACTATATGCAGTTGTTTTGATAAAAAAAAATGAAACAATGATGTTTATTATATGAATGAGACATTTTAATTCCTTTTTGAAACAGGTAAATATTATAAATATTATTTTATTTCAAGAAGAATAATAAAAAAGAAAAATTACATTTATCATTTGTTTTTAAATTACATTAAAAGAAATATATTTATTGTTGTAACAGATACAACTTTCATAATTAAAAAGAAGTTGTTTACCATCATTATTATGAAATTACATCCAGCCGTTTAATGTAACATTTATCGATTAATTGTAATATTTATTTAAATTCTGCTTCACTCTGAATTAGTCAGAAATTTAGGGAAACATGTTTTACTAAATAAGACTATTCATTTTCTTTAAGAAAACCTTACAAAAAATTTTTAATATGTACAACGAAATTTTATTTAATGCCCAAATTAACAATTATCACTAACCCAAGTTCGATTTGACTGCTAATGAAAGATAACGTTATTCGTTGGAATGGATAACTTCATTTATGAATATTTCGTATAGTAAGACATTATTACAAAGATGATTATGTTCATTTAACATTCGACGAGTGTGCTTCAAGGCTAAGGGAGACAGTAATAACGATAAGTGAAATGGTGGAATAAATAAATTCGAAGGAAACATGTTAACCCCGACAAACCCACGCATACGACGTTTTCTCATCACAAAGCCTTAGATAAACATGATATCCCACTTGGCAAGATCTGGAACGAAACCAGGGACCTCATGCACCAGAAATGAGCACTCTACTGCTGATCTACCGCGGGCCCCAAATATAATGTGGTAACGTATCTGTGAAAATTTTCTAATAAACATCTTCAACGACTGAATTTCTTAAATAAGGGATTATAGCCAAGTGAAGTAGTTTCTGCAGATATTATTATATTACGGAGAACGGTACGAGATGAAGCAGCAACTGGGCTTTTACTTAACAATAAAACTTAAGTTCGTTACAAAATTCAATATTTAAATTATGAAGGTAACACATTACGGCATTATATCTTTATCAGGCTACAGTATGGTTGCGAAAGCAACTAATTTACCGACACTTTTAACAACCTAATTTGTGAAATAATTTCCTTAATCACCTCTTCCGACAGTACCATGAATGTATTATGATATGAATAAAAAAAAATATAATTTCTTGCTATGCCAAGTTTTAACATACATTTTATATAATTATTTGTCTATGCTTTGAGAAGACACGAGAAACTACATCGAGACATCTCTCTTATTCCTATAAATGTAGAAATTTACACAGTTTCTTGGTTTCTATTTTGCTTTAAGATCTCCATAAACAGTTGTCAGATTTTACTTTTTCTGTACTTATTTTGAACTAATAAAGCTTTTTTTTAAAAAAAATTCTTTGCACTATTTAGTGTAAATATTTTCATTGTAATTTCATGATAACCAAGGCATATATAAAACGGTCAGTAGAGTGAATCTCGTTTGGCCAGAATCGTTAATAAATTTGCCCATTCTTGATTGACAAGTTAAATCAATCAATCTTTAAAACTGACAAGTTATTTCACCTTACTAAGACTTCTTGAACGTTATTAAATTCAACTTTTTGTCAGAATCCATCAGTCTCCCTTATTAACTCAAAAAGCTCGTAGTTTGCTAGTGTGATTTTTTCTGGAAAATTACTAAAATAATCAGATCCTATTATAGCATTTGTAATGATGGGTTCAAAATAGAACGATTTACTTGTTTTAAATTCATTTATTTTAAGTCTATAATTAAAGTTCAAAAATACACAATGCATTGAGCATCACTTATTATATATTGATAGTAGTATATCTAAAGTATGTGGAGTTTCCAAATTTAAAACATGACAAAGATAACAGATTTGTCTGAGGATTCTACGTTATGGTACTAACCATTGAAACAATCGAACCTACCGTTTGGATGTGTAAATATTGGAAGAAGTTTGGATTTAAAACGTTTATCAAAACAGCCCTCCTTAAATACTATCCATTAGTAATATATTTAGAATTAATGGATACTATCGAGTTTGCTTTGCGTTTTAACTATATTTTAGAACCAAAGCTATGCGTACGATGATTTTACAATTTCATGTGAAAATTATCACCACAGTTACGGAGTCCTCAGTCCTGAACATTGGGCCATGTTAAAGTCGTTTAGAAAAGCAATTTTGGATTCGTCAAGTATGATGGTGTTAACTAACCTTATTCCGGAACATGAGTGGCTGAAAACTTAAGATCGTAGGATTTGTATATTTATGAGGGTCTATCAGTCTTCCGCAACAACTGAAAAGCTTAATTTCTAACACCGTAGGATTTATGTATTTTCCATACTTTGAACTTCTTTTGTTGTGGCCAACAAAATAGGCTTATAATAATTAGTTTTGCAAAATCATCAAAACATATTTTTCAGTTTAATGTCTATTAGAAAATGTCACACATGTAAAGGTAACGAATTAACTGAAGAAAAGAACACCTTTGTATTGATTGTTTTGCTTTCTTCGAGAATACCGTAAAGACAAAACAAAAATATTAACTAGCATATTATAACCATAATTCCTTTCGAAAGGACAATTTATAAGCTTCAAAATGAGTTCAGAAAAATTAAAGCAAACAAAGGAATTAGGAAATCGATTTCTGGGCTGCCGGTATTTAATGCCACTTAGATTGTGACGACCCTCGGCGAGCACATTATTCGATGAAAGGGAAGGAAGGAAGCGGCTTGGGACTAGTATGTTATGTATCATCCCGACATTTGCCTGGTGTGAATGAAGGAAACCCAGGAAAACTTCATTTAAGATGGCTGGCCTGAAAAAACAATTTTTCGACCGAGTGTCCCTACCGGGAATCGAACCCGGGACCGCTTGCACCAAAGGCGAGAGCGTTAGCGACTAGGCCACGCGGGACAACGAAAAGCAAACAAAAATCAAGGCAGTGAGTAAGGTGATTTCGATGTTGTAACAAGATAGACGAGTCATTTGATATTGTCTCTGTCAGTAAACTTCCAAAGTATATGTTGTGTGTAAAATTTGAAATTAATACCGGTAGGGAAAATTAAAATTTTGTACTAAATACAGAGACAAATGTGAGATACATGTTTTAATAAATACGTATAGTTATATGACATGGAATCTAATACATGGAATTCTCATTATACAGTCCGTACATTACAAAGAAATTAGCAGAAAATAAAGGTAATATGTAGAAATACTGTGACAATACAAATTTAAATTTTTAATGCAAAACTACGCAAATTTTAGGCTTGCATTTTCAGTAGTAGTTGTATGACTGGACGCACCTATTTTGAACATAATATATATTATTATAATGTATTATTTCTGTTTACGTGCCACAATAATTTGAAAACAATAAGTTATTAAATAGCTATTAAATGGTCGTTGAAGGGGCCACTGGCGTATCTTGATTTTTTAAGTTTAGAGAGCGATTTAAAATATCTCGTTTCACGTTACATCCTGCTACTCATTTCAAGTTATGTGATTTTCAAAAAATTCATATCTACGTTAATATGAGAAATTTAGTTATGAACATTTTATGCTTAATAGAACATGTTAAATAAGGAAAAGTAGTGGTAAAGCTCAGAATCATATTTTCGAGTTGCGCCACTATCCCCTTCATCGACTAATATGCATTAATTATTTCACGTGTAATGAAACATATTTTCACAAATTTTCTGCCCAACATTTAATGTTTGATACAAGAGTGAAAGTTTTGTCAAAATAATGTATAATATTATTTCACGCTTTCCTACAAAATACAGAGTAATACTACAAATAGTAAGTCAGTACAAAATTAATGTTAGCTATTGATTTGGGGCCTTCTCTAAACATTTGCACTGTCTGTAAATAATATGAACAACACTCCCTAACAATGGTGATGAGCATCTCTTTTCACAGCAATGTGAAATTCAACCATCTAGTGGAGAAAGAGGCTCATGCCAATTATAGTATATTTTAGTGGAGAAAATTTAGATCTTCCAAACCCCTTGCTTAGGCGACGAAGCAGTCATGTAACATATTTTCATAATAATTAAACACGATTTAGTGTTAAACATATGAAAATAGGTCAGAAGTATCTATATCTCTTGAAAATAACGACTCGAAACAGAACCTATTAGACACCATTTTCTCTTTTTGTTCACCTAATACAGCACAAGTCGCATGTGAGTTTTACGTAATTCCGTGTTATATAGATTAAGTGATAAACTATTGTTTTTTTCTATAATTAACTGTATACTAGAATACATCGAGATCTATACTAGACATGCTTTTGTTTAAAACCAATTATCTCTACTTTTGGTATATTATTAATCTACTCTTGTTCAAATTATTATTAATAGCATAGTTGAAAATCTTATATATAAAAGAGAACGTACAAAATCCTTTGTTACCTCATCACGCTAATACGGCTGAACCAATTTCTTTTATTTTTGGGGGGTTATTAGGATTTGGACCCTAGATGGTTTTTATCATATCACTTTAATTTTTAATTACCAGTGTCTTGAGATAATTGACCATTCAAGTGTCCATAACGTACAAATCCTTTGTTAGTTATTCATCATAGGTAAAAATAAACGTATTTATATGCAACCCGCATGACCGTGTAACTCGGCGGGTTAACATAAATGACAGGCGATATAATGTTAACATTTACTGCAATCTACTATGGTTTTTATCATATCACTTGAAAGCGACAACTTCCGGGGTGACCGCAGCGAAGCGGGGCGGGTTAACATAAATGACAGGCGATATAATGTTAACATTTAATGCAATCTTCTATGGTTTTTATCATATCACTTGAAAGCGAAAAAGTAAAAATTATCTAAGTAACAAAGTTTATTGCGTTCCGGGGTGACCGCAGCGAAGCGGGGTGAACGCTGCTAGTTATATATAGTCATAATTTGTTAAAATACAAAAATCTTTGGTTACCTTTTCCTCTTAAAATAAACGTGTATGTTTATTTAAATACGGTATATTAAATCATGTGTTCTCCATACTCAATAATAGTATTTTCTTACAGACTTTTAATGTATCGACCCTTAAAGTTAAAAGAGATACACTGTAAAAAATTTCATAGGCAAATTTACAAAAAACGGTTGCAGTCTGTTTGCCAAACCTCTATGTAAATCAATTTACACCTTTTAAAAGGAAAATTATTAATATGAAATGGTGCAAAATTACATTTTTATCAATAAAATATTATATTTTCTTATAAATTTACTGTAAATTTGTAAAAAAAGTATCAAATATTGTAATTTAATCTAAGGAAATGTATATCAACTTACAAAATGAAGGGTAAATGATTTTTCACTGATATTTACCATTTAATTACATATTTTTTTCAGTGTATACAAGAGTAACATTACTTGAAAACAGTATAATGTAACTTAATTGAGAATTTTACTGAAAGATTATCCAGTTTTGGCTTTCTCTGAAAAGTGAGATGACGGAGGAGAAGTGACAATTTCTATAAGCAGCAATTTTGTGGTATACATAAGTACTTATGATCTTTTAAAATCAGTAGTCCTGTAGATCTGTGGTATGGCACTTGCCTCTAGTGAGAAAACTTCCTGATTCGATCCTAGACTGCGGATTTCTAGTGTGAAGAAACATGTATGCAGATGTATCATGTATTATTAGCTTTCTCCTATTGTCTTTCATCCTATCCACTCATCTTTATTCATTTCGAGCTATCATTTGTTATCTTTGACATAAAGATATAAGCATGGAACGATAATTTAATTTTCAATAATTTAGTTGCTAAGATGTAAGATGGGAAATATTATTGATTATAATTTAAGACGAAAAATAACGTTACAGCACGTAAAACCAGAAAGTCTCAACAAAAATTCAAACAAGATGGAAACGTTGTCACATATAGCTGTGGTCTTTGTGCGACCTCCCACAACGGAAAACTAAAACGAGATGTCATCTCCGTCGTACTTCCAAACGATGTCATCTTTTGAAGCCTAATATTTCCCTCAAACGAAAACAGCCTGGCAAAAAGCCACTGGCGCATTCGCGGAGACGGAAGAAAAGTGGAATCAGTTTCATTAAAAGAAGAGTGAAGGCATACAAGAAACAACATAAAAAGGAGGAAGAAGAATCAAATAAAAGCACGACGAAAATAAGGAAGATGAGGTGAAATGACGAAAAGAAAGAATATACTATTCTTCGGAATTTGCTAACCTTAAGAACTGAGGTATAAATAAAAAGAGAAGAGTAACTTTTCTAGAGGAGGAGGCAATATCAACGTCGGCATTGTAAGAAAATATAGAATTGGTCAGTCAACCTACCATGGTCTAATATAATAAGAATTTTTGTCTTTCTTTTATTTAACATCTCGAATTTTTGCCCTTCGGGTAATGGAAACGGCAGATTAGTGGAAGAGAATGATTATGAAAGTATTGGTGGAAAGAGATAGAAGAGCCCATCATGTTTATCATAAATTCTCATGACTTAGAATCGAACTCGGGAACCCTCGCATCAGAGATTATTCTCTACTATCATATCCATCACGCTCTAAAATGAATTTAACATGTGAACCAGGATAATGCAGTATTTTCATGAAAATCGCTGTTTCATCATAGTGTAATAGCTATTTTAGGTGATCTCAGAATCTGAGAGGATAGATTGTTAATACTCCTAAATAAGATCGCTCTAATAACAATTTTATTCTTCATTTGCATAATTATTTAAATCTGCATTGCAAGTTATACTACAAGGACAAAGTTACGGTAATTAACAAAGGAGTTTATGAAACTTCCAATTAAAAGCAATTTCCTGGCTATTAAGAGAAGGAGAGAGAGAGAGAGAGACAAAACACTAACGATTTTTTATTTTAAAAATTATCTATATGTAGAGGACAGCTTAGAAGAGCAAAGAAAAGTTTAATTGGCAACGCTGTGTCCAATGATTTTAAGCACAAAATTAATGATTCGCTTTTTTCTAACAGAAGAAATAGGCAGTGCTGTATCCAAGCGCAGAATTGACAAAACCAGGTTTAGGCAGATAACGTACAAGGGTTACATATATAACGAACCCCTCACTAACCTCAAACGTGCCATATAGAAAGGTTTGGGGGAGTGAGTGGTGTAAGGGGTAAAACGCTTTTTATCAATTAATAGTGCGTTTGTCTGTCTACAAGCGCTCTCATGACAGTACGGTATTCGAAAATTGGGAAGAGGCGAAAAATGGGAGGAAATAGAAAGCTTGAAAGGAGGGAGTGCGGGGTGGATTAAAGTGAATAAATGCAGCGACAAAATGTAGATTTTTATATGGTTAACTAAGCGTAAATGCTAGTTTTCCTGGCTTTCTCTTCTGAACAAGACAAAATGAACAACGCTAAGTTAATGTAAATGTTCCGCCAGTCACTAATGTAGAACACTTAGAATTGGGTCAATTAACGTTACCTATGTGGTTGGGTACTACATACGTTCATTCATTACCTTCAATCGACTACATATTGTCAGCAATTTTAAAGCTACACTTTTTGAATACATGTACTCTTTGAATGCAGCTCTTTCGCTCTAGTAGTGATAATTGTTCATGCCTTTTCAAATTAAAATGTACATTTTTGTGCGTGGAAATAGTCAAAAGGCAGTTGAATTATGATTTGCAGTATGAAGTGAGAAATAGGAAATGCATAGTTGAAAAATTTTCAGCTTGTTCATAAACGTTACACAATGCTGCTTCTTATTAAATTGCACTGTTTGGTTTCCTTCGTTATCAAGTTTAGTTGGTCAATGTTAATCATAATTAACTGTTCTGAAAATGATAGCTCAGAATGTAAACAGAAACTAGATACGTGTACTGCTTAATTGATCAAAGAATCTCGTGATTTAAAAGAACAAATGATTTGTGCAGATACATAATCCAAAAGAAAACACGGTCTGAATAAAAAAATAATACATGTAACTGATTAACAAATATATTGTATTAATCACTGATTTATTAGTTTAGTAATAAATGTGTTAAATGAGCTAATATGTAATTATGCTATCTTTTAAAAATGCATAAAGTATTGTTTGTGGTAATGTATTCATTATTATTACTTGAGCATTTACAGAGATATATAAGTGTAGCCCACGAACTTTCATGAATATGTCACAGATAAATTATTCGCAAACGTTAAGTTACTAATTTTATATTTATCGAGGGTCTGCGGTGGCTCACTGCTAGAGCGTCTACTTCTAGTGTGTGAGATCTCTGGTTCGATCCGAGCTCATGCCAAGTGGGAGTGGGATTTGTTGTGGACAAACAATTATGCGCGGATTTTCTCGGAATTCTTCTGTTGCCTTCCACTTTCTTCATTCCAGCATTTCATTCATTCTTATAATCACCGTCTCCTTTAAATGACACAGCATGATCATGGGACGTAAAACTGAAAGTATCTGTGGAAATTTATAACAATAGCAAAGTTATGTATACAAGGTGGACTATTATTCTTGTAATTTTCAAACTGGTAAGTACGAGGTTCATTCAAAACATAAAGACTGTTTAGTTATACAAAATGAAAAACACAATATTTATTGGAAAACAATTGTTACACCCCTGAAGCTTCCTTCAGTTCTCTACATAATCACCTCCTACATTTGAACATTTGTTGTATCTGGTCATGAGCTTCAGAATTCCCATGTTATACTCTTCTGCTGTAAGTTCATTAAGCCAGGTGCTCACTGCATTCAAACAGAAGACTGTTCGCGCATTTCCGCCTTACAGCTCAATCCTGTTTCTCTTTCCTCAGTCAACTGGATTTCGTAACAACTGTGCTCATAACGCTGTGAGTGGAGGTTTCAAGAAGTCACCCTTGTATAGTTGAGGTGGTTAAAATGAACTGTATGACAGAACATCCTGACGACTGTGAGATAAGGAGTGCTATTCTATTTCTGAATGCTCATAAGGTGAAACTGACAGAAATTTACCGGAAACTGAAAGTGTATGAACGAAATAAATGTGAGGAAATGGCGTGAAATGTTCAACAATGGACGAACAAACCGACCTGGACCTTATCACTCATCACGAAAGACCTGACGATACAGTGGCCAACAGAATCTTGCAAAACATAAGCGCAACTCTTGACAAATTGCACATTGTGTTTCCAGATATTTCTCATCTCGGTTACAGCAAAATTTGTGCACGATGGGTTTCGCGAGTACTAAGTGACCAACACAAAACTTGGAGAATGAGCGCACCGTTGATATTCTTATCAGGATATCATACAGATGAACACGCATTTCTCGATCGGATTACGATTGGTGATGAAACTAGGTGTCTCTCATCACCTCAGATAGCAAGCGCCAATCAGTTGATTGACATCATGCCTCATCAGCCAAAAAACAGAGAAAATTCAAACAGACTTTCTCAACACGAAAATTCATGGTAACCGGCTTTTGAGATCGTAAAGGTGTTTTTTTTTCTGGTAGATTTCATGACAAAAATAACTACGATCAATGCAAATCGTTGTTGGGAGAATGTAACAAAACTACGACGAGCTATCCAAAACAGGAGGCGAGGAATGCTTTCTGGAGTAATTGTGCTTCTTCACGACAATTCCCGCTCTCCACTGCTACTGCAACTCAAGAATTCGGATGGGAAATTTTTGATCACCTATTCTATAGTGCGGACCATACTACCAGCGATATCCATTTTTTCCAGAAACTGAAAGAGTTTCTAGACGATAAACGTTTCGGAAGCGATGAAGACTTGGAGAATGGAGTGACAGGCTGACGTAATGAACTAGTAACAGAAGAGTATAATATAAGAATTCTTAAACTTGTGACCAGATATGACAATTTTTTAAATGTAGGTGTAAAGGAAACCTCAGGTATGTAACAGAATTGTTTTTCCAATAAATATATTTTTTTTTCATTTTATACAACTACATAGTCTTTATTTTCTGGATGGCCTTTGTAGAAACCGCTGAAATTTGAAGGATGCAAGCTTCAGCAGAGGAAAACATTGTTTAAAATACCCTTGAATAGCTGTCCAATTTCAGTATTGGCATCCTGCAAAGTTCCAGCGTTTTCTGGTTATTAGTTTAAAAGTTCCATGGCCTATCCAAGATAAATGGTTCACCTTATATATTATACATATATATATAGGGTGTTCTAAAAACGGCGCCCACGAACTACACAGTATTATTCTACAACTCAAAATAAAATGAAAAATATATATAATTGTATACCTTTCGGTCCCTCGTCTGGATTCGCAAATTGCACTATGTGGCATCGTCGCAAATAAAGATTCTCTGCTCGATCGATTCAGGGGGCAGTGCTATTAGTTCCAAATTAATATGCGACTTACCACATTGTGAAATTTGATCCCCCATAGCAGCTGAAGGAAGTCTCGGAGGATATTTCATTATATAGCATTTTTGCTTTATTCTGACCTAAAGAATAGCGCTCTGTTGCCCGTGGACAACATTTTCAGAACACCTGACTACATATATATATATTAGCTGAAATGCCCTTTTTATGGGAAATATTTGAATTTCGCCCCTAAAGATACTTATTGTAATGAATATGTAATGATAGAAATACAGAAAATACTCTACTTTTTACATAAATATTGAAAAATCCTGTCCCCATAGAATACGTCTTTAATCAAATTAATCTGATTTAAACACCCCCCAGCTTAAGGTGGATACTACAAAAGTAATTTCAAACTGGTCATTTGTTTTCAGGACCCTGAAAATTGTGATTTCGATATAGATCTGTCATTCTTGACATTTTATTTTACACCTCGCACCTACCATCTTCTGATGGGTCTGAACTTGGTCTTAAATGGCATTGGATGCGTTACTATTCATTTCAGCGACCCCCAACACTATGAACTGCACGATAATATCAGTCATTTTCTTTTATTTTTACTTGTCAATTCATCCAACTCCTACCGCTTGGGGTGTTTACTCTCACAGTATTTTCTCCAGATTGTTAGTCATAGTCTACGAAGTTTGGTAAAATTGTTCCAGACGTTCCGAGGTTACGCTGGAATATACATTCATATTTTTACCATGTCCATCCGATAGACCAAATATCTCGATATCTCGACAACTATCTGATAAATCACCAAATTTTATCAAGAGTTACGAATCGAGCTGGTTTCTCATATTCATATCGGAAGTGATAGAAATTGACAGTATCCGATTTTAACGTTTATCACTGTAAAACAAAAATGGTACGAGACAGAGAAATGTAGTTTCCTGCAATCAATTAAGTGTCTCAAAAATACATGTTCCCTACCTTATTAAGTGTCTCATGTTTCCACCCCTACCTCTCTACTAAAACTGGAAGCGGTTGAAATGTACTACAACTACCGGTTCCAATATTGATCTTCATAGAAGAGAAACGATAACAGAGAGCGAGAAACGGTTTTTGAATCGATTTAGCATTCTAAGAATAGATACAATCTTTTCTTTTAATTTCTTATCGGAAGTGGCACAAATCAACTACTTTTGGTGTTAACATTGATTGCAATAGAATAAAAACCCTAATAGATAGCAAGAAGAGGTGATTCTATTGCCAATGTAGTTAAACTTCATAGAATACTGTAGCAAGGCGAAAACAAAATAAGACTATACTTTCAAGGCTAATCAAATATAGCAGAAAATATAATATTTTCTCAACATGTTATTAAAACTGTTAGCGTATTGTTAGGGTGTAGAATTTATGCTGCTGTAAGACCTAATCATTGCACTCATTGGCCATGAATTGGACTATTTATGCATTTATGGGTCTAGGCAAGTTGCAAGAAAAGAATCAATAAACACAAGCAATTTGTGGACATATCCGAAACATGGAAATGAACTAGATTGCTAGTACATACAAAAAGAAACTTCCGTGAACAACAACCAATTGTCATAGCCAATTTCTTATACATGGTTCTATATATTCGATAATATTAAAAAGTAAAGTGAAATTTCGTATATTGGTCTATGAATAATAAACTTTTGTGAGTAAATGCCAAGAAAGAATAAAACAGAAGTATTAAACATATAAATTAGCTAATATTTATATTACTTACCAAGAACTAAGTTACCTGAAAAATAGACTATTTATATAAAAGTAGCAAATAAATATATGGGCTACATTTACTTTCAAAAGTGTCACAATATATTAAATGATTACACATACTGATATTGGGTTGGTGTTCTATAATCTTACCTTTAAATAGTTTCCTTGTAGCTTATTTAAAACGTAATAATATTGTACAACATTCATAAATAGAAAACAAAGTTTATTTTTCGTTGAAAATGTGTAAATCTGTATGCATAATAAGGTATATTTTTTCTTAGAGTGGTTTCAATAGGTATAAATATTACAGGGTTACCATCGGTATTAAAAAATTAGAAATGGTTTTTTTTCTATTGCAGAGTGGTTATTCAATGTTGTAAGCATCGCCTATGCAAATTCATAATATAATCATTATAGCTACGACCTAACTCCTCTAGCAATATTTGTAGTTTACAGTCAATTTCTTTGTAATCTTTCAGAAACCATGCTCTATCTTCGGAAAAGTGTTTCATCATTATTAAATGAAGCTGAATTAGTAAGCATCCCGATTATTTTTTTTTAAATACATAGAACAAATTGTAAGAATTGCACCACTAAGAAGGAATGACTGAAATGCGTCCTAGCTTATAGGATTTGTACAGCAGGCTACGTCGTACCAACAGACATATTTTAAGTGGGATGGCATGTGTGTGGGTTCTGCATCAATGCTTAAAGTACTACCGTAAGAGGGTCGTTTACAAAACACTCAGGTAATGGAACATATACAAACAGATGACTATGTTTGAACGGGTCCATATGATCGGCTACTCATACTGTGAATGTAATGCGCGAATAGAGCACGCCGAAGCGACAAAGACGCAAGTGCAAATGGACAAAATAGAATCATAAATAGCGACGACCAGATAAAACCGTACAATGTAACTACACAACGGGATGACAGACGCATGGTCGTGAAGGACTATACAGCGTCATCAACAGTAGTATCTTAATGTACTGGATGTGAACTTACGTGTATCGACGGTTTTAGGGCGTCTGTTGAACGTCGGACTACCAGTTTAGATGTTTTTGTGTCGAATCCATTTACACATAACCTCAGGCTACAATAAACGTATGACCTTTGTCAGCGACCCACTGAGTGGCATGTGATCTTTCTTCTCGGACGAGTCCTGCTTCAATCCGTCCTACGATTATGGACGCATATGCGTAAGACTCTATCGTGCTAAGGGCAATCTGTCAGCATGTATTTTGATTATCATAGAAGCTATATTTCAACAGGAGAACCCGGTCATATACATATTGTATATATGCTGGAATATGCAAGCCTTCTTCAAGAAACAACGGATACCTTGTTTCTCTATCTTGTACATTCGTATGATATTGCGCAAATTTAATATGTGGAGTTGATCGATATATTGTTTGTCACGATCTTCCACCAGATACTATCGAGGGTTTGTGGAATCGTATGAAGCAGCACTAGAGCTAGACAATGCGGCAGAAACACATTCAATATCTGTTCCATTAAATGTCACGATAACTCTGATTACAGCATTTAGTGACTTCACGCTATGTTCATTTTTCAAGGCTAAAAGTAGTGTGCTTTCTGAAATTGTAATGATTTCTGTATACCCACGTAACAAATCTGTGGTACGTACAAATTCCATTTCATTCACACGTGTCTTTCTTTATGCAGCAATTATATAAGCAGTAATAAATATAATATCTTACGATTGTTTTAAATATAACTTTATTACATGCAACTTCATAGTTGCACATTGCCAAAAAATAAATACGTAAATAAAAATCTTTCCAAAGAGTACAAGGTTTTAGAAAGAGTACAGAGAAGTTGATGAACAGAAAAGTGAACAATATGAGGTCAGAGCTACAATAATAATAATAACAATAATAATAATAATAATAATAATAATAATAATAATAATAATAATAATAGGAAGCAAATTTCGTGAAGTGTTTTACGTCAGTTTCTAATTGACTGATTTGTTTCAAATTTGGAATATAGTGTCTATTCAATAATCTCTTCTGAGTTATTCCAAATTTGACTCCGGAGAAATCCTTGTGCGAACCAAAACCATGTATGGTCCAAGTTGTAACTTGTCATCTACAGTTTACCCATAAAAAATCAAAAGTTATTTCATAATACAGATCTAGACATTACAGGTCCTCTCGGAAGTAGATTTTCGACATATTATATATAAAAATTTATTCACATTTTGATTTTGACTAGTTGTAACTCGGTCTTTTTGTAAGATTCAATAAACATCTAATTGTGAATTCATTCTTTTCTGATTCAAAATAGTGTACATTATTCCGAAAGTATAGCACGTTACGGAGATGAAGAAAATTCAAAATTATTGCCAGTTCTAATTTTGGGGAAACTTTTTTTCTTATGTTACACTTATAAAATACAGATACAGAAGAGGGCAGAAAGTTAAACAATGAGTTACAAACGGAAACAGACAGAGCAATGGAAGAGTTTTACAAAAGAAAATGCGAGAATATGGAAGAATCAGAAAGAGCTGGGAAATATGAGGAAATATACAAGGAGGTGAAATCAATGGAATTTAAGTAGAAACAAGGGGGTATTACGATGGCAGTAGAAAATAAGGATGGGAAGGTAGTCAGTTAGAAAAATGAGGTCTTAAGAAGATGGAAATAGTATGTTGAAGACTTATATGAGAGTAGGGGTAGACTGTGTAGCCTAAGTGTTGAAGTATAAAATGAAGTAGGCGAGGATGATAAACGGTTTAAGATTCTTCGAGGTGAGTTTGAAAATGCTATATCCGAAATTAGGAATGGAAAGCAAGCGGGATAGATGATAATATACCAATCGAATTCAATAAAGATATGGGAGATAAGGGCAATAAAGAATTTTCCCGTCTCTACAATGAAATATATAAAACATAAGAGTGCCCGAAAAACTTCCTGAAGACGATCATGATACCGATGGCTAAGAAATCGAATCCAAAGAGATGTGAGGATTATAGATCTATTTGTCTCATATCTCATGCAGCTAAACTTCTGCTCCGAATACTGAACAGAAGGTTGAATGGAAGACCAAATGGAAAAGTTGAGGAGGAACAGTTTGGGATCAGGAAAAGTAAAAGCTCAAGATATGCAATTGGATTATAAAAGGTGATCGCTGAAAGGTTTATAGAGAAAGGGAAAGAGGTGTATGTTGTATTCATTGATATAGAAAAGGCTTTAGACCGCGTGAATTGGGAGTTCTAAAGAAGACTGGGATGCAATGGAAAGATCGAAGACTCATAAGAAACTTATATATGAACCAACAAATAAGTGTTAGGATAGGTGAGGAACTGACAGGGGAAAGAGCAATTGGAATGGAAGTTCGACAACGATGCTGTCTCTCGCCAACATTATTTAATATCTATTTGGAGGAGATAGTGAAAAAGAGCCTACATAAAGAAGACGGCATTTCGGTAGGAGGTAGAATAATAAGATGTATAATATTTGCAGACGATATGGCACTTTTTGGAGAATCTGAAAAGAAAATCAATAGTATGTTAGAAAACTTGAGGAAGGGCTTTGAAGAATATGGGATGAAAACAAATGTCAAAGACAAAAACGATGGTGATTGGAACGAAGCGGTCTGTGTCAAATATAAAAGTGGGAAGGGAGAAAATAGAACAAGTGAATAGTTTTCGATATCTGGATATATTCTTAGTAATTATATGAAGTACGAACGTGAAATTAAAGCCAGGATAGAAATGGTGAAATAAGTATTTAGGAGGACGAAAGTCTGTTTTGTGGGACCTTGAATAAAGAGTTGAGAAAAATACTTAAAAAATGTTTCGTGTGAAGTGTTGTACTGCATGGAGCGGAAACATGGACATTACGTAAAAGTGACGAGAAACGACTAGAAGCCTTCGAAATGTAGATTTGAAGAAGAAATGGAAAGAATTAGTTTGGTCGAGGGGAAGACGAATGAGGTTAGAAATGGTGGGGGAGAAAAGAACACTTTTGGATATTATTTAGAAGAAGAAGAGAAACTGGTTGGGACATTGCCTAAGAAGAAGTTGTATCATGAGGGACGCGCTAGATGGTACGGTGGCAAGAAAATGAGGGAGACGGCGAAGGAGGCTACAATTAATGAACGATATAAAAACAGAAAGACCATACGTGAAGACGAAGAGGTTAGCGGAAGACCGTAGAGCATGGAAACTTCTGAGCTGCGGCAAGTAACATGCTAATAAGGACAATATACTTATGACGATGATGTTATAAAATACAATCTGTTTCTAATATAAAATAATGATACAATAAAATCCGTTTGCTTATCTTTCATTCAAGGAGTGGAAAGTTAACAGAAGATTCCCGTTTCTAGCACGTGGCTAATATAGAAGTTATAAGTGTTGCGTTGAAAGGAATGCTATAGAAGAACATGTATAATTTATAATTTTTTTTTTGTTACAGAGATACATTATTTCTCCTTCTATTGATAATCAACGTAGTTGCTTAGGATTCTCTATTGACGTGTAGGAAAGCAAACTATAAAATGAATGATTACTCTCCAACGTTTTTGATAATACTTACGTTTATAGAAATACATTAAAAGTAGGATAAACTATCAAGGCTATTATAATCTCTTTTGTAACGTTAACCATTTAAAAATAAATATGAATTAGGAACAGTAGAAAATTCTTACCTTATTCTTACTAATTATATTTCTAACGATGTTCAGATTTCACAGAATAAAACTTTCTATTTTAGCATTTAAAAATGATGTATGAGGTGAGAAACCTATGTTTCTGTCTACTTTAAGTCTTTACACAACATAGAAAGTATACTGATATTTTGTTTGATTATTATTTTAGAAAGAAAATACGCAACCATCAGAAAGATTAGTCTTCACACAAGAGTATTCTCTTCGGTACTGATTTTAATGGCTTGATTTGTACTATTAACGTACTGATTACAATCGACACTGGAATAAACATTATGGCATTGCGTTTTTCAAATTCTAATAATCACATCGAATAAGTAAAAATACACTTAGTGTTTCAGAGATTTATTTCAAATGAAACTGAAAATGACTTTTGCTATTTTGTTATTATTATTATTATTATTATTATTATTATTATTATTATTATTATTGATTTAAATGAAGATTCCCTATTTGTTATTTTATAATATTTTTCTCAGACCAATATTTAGTTTTAAGTTTTTATTAACTCTTTTAGGATTTATGGTATATTTTTATAGCATGGTGTAGTTTCGTCTTTGACCACTAATTTAAGTTCTATAACAGGCATTTAAGCCGGTTTCTTTTATTGGTCAAGTCAAGGATGGACCAAAGAACATCTCAGATGTGTTTTGGAACCGGATGGTCAACTTGGTAGCGGCAAGTGGAGGCGAAGGGTGTCCTGTTTTTTCTTTTTTTAAGACAAATTTCACATTTTTTCACGTCTTAGTTTTCAAGATATCAGACAAACTTTGCATACGGATTGTGTGTACCTTTGAGTACTTCTCAAAGTTTTTTTTGAGATCCCTACGTGAAACCGGGGTCAGGACTGAGGAGCGCAGATGTTCCGAGGGGGTGATTTTTTCAGAAAAATTTCCGTTTTTTCTTTTTTTCTTTTTTTTCGATTTTTCCGATTCAGATGTACGATACGGACATGTGAGTGGTACTGATGGAAAGGGGTCGTTATAGGGTCAATCCATTTGAAGTGATCTAAAAATGGGGGAAAATGGTTGCTCGACTATCTCCAAAAATTAAAGAAATTTGAGTGTGATGAACCTTGTGTATGAGAAGGTCAATAACATCATTCACGTTGTCGTAATACACAAGTGTCCCTGAATGGCGGTTATCTTTGTTGTCGGTGGAGTGAAAATATTTGTGTTTGCAAGCGTTTACGAAAACTACAGTTGCTCAGTACGTACGAATCAGACGAACACCAAACATTAAGCGAATGTTTAGAGGAGAGACTGAGGTACACGGAGAACATATATTCTTGCTTCTAAATAAATATGCAGGATTGAAACTAATACATGAAATCACTAGAAAAAGTACAGAACATTACACTTTTAAAGGGGCTGTATTTTGCAATGGCATAAAGTTGTGGGTTCATAAGTTTTGTGCTGAATACTATTGCATATAAGGAGTCTGTAGAAATATCCACACCTATGATACTACTGGTATCGTAGATTTATGGAGGTCCGAAAGTTGAAGTTTGTTATTTTGATGCCATGTTGGAGCGTAATATCTCAAGAGGGCAAAGTTCTAACAAAAATGCTGCTTAGGCCACAAAGTAATTCTGTATGTGAATAAACTATTGTAAAAAATCAAGACTGATATAAGATGGAGAAAAAAGTGAGGACATGGTAAAAACGTGGAAAAAAGCACGCGCATGACGATGTCATAACCCGGAAAAATTTAAATGTTTTGGTGGGTTTCATGCTAGATCTCAAAACCTACGCATGGTTTAGTAATTAGGCCCGCTTTTGTTTGTGTTCAGTTGTATAAAAGCTTGAAAATGGCGTTTGTTCCATCTTTCTAGCTCCATGATCATTGCCACGTCTATATGGTACTCACAACACCCATCGTCGAACTGGACCGCAGTATTAAGGCACTTAATGTATCTGCAAAGTATCATTGAAATCCAATCCCAGTTGCGGAAGTTAATGTGTTACCAGGTTACGTTACACCTATCTATCCTATCCTGCTGAAAATGGCGTATTTGTTGGAAATATTTAAAATGATTGTTGTTTCTCTTCTCCTCTATAGCATTACAGCAATAGCTTCTAGTAGCTGTAATTACAACAAGTTCTCGCAATTACATGATTTATGCAGTGTTGCAAACTTCAGCAATGTTTATCATCTCCGGAACGGTTTGAGATATCGAAGTGCTGTAAACGGCAAAATAATTTACACATCCACTATAAACCATACAAGTAACTATATATGATACTTATCTCAATATTTTTTTTTTCCGAAATAAATTCTTTCAAACAAAATTGTTTCCAAGCCCTGGTAACTTCGTTCCTATTCGTTTGAAACAAGTCATACCATGACCATAGTATCCAACACTAAAGTGCTTTCGATGTGCATTATCCTGTGTATCTCCATTATGCTGTATTTGAGTTAGAAGCTTCCGAACTTTGGATGTTTGTGATACTATAACATTACTAGTTTGCAGCACTGAATAATAAAAGTGGTATTTTAAGATTATATTTGACACGCTGATTTGAAATATGTAATAATCTGATGTAGTGTAATTTGAAAAAATATATAACTTCATATTGGGTCGGCAATACTGTTTGTTGAATCTTTCCGTTTAATACATCTTCGTATACTTGCTTCGTGCAAAGTTTCGCTTTTCTCTCTCTTTTCGTTTGTTCGTTATATCATGGCGCTAGAAAGATGGTAAAAACGCCATTCTCAAGCTTTTGCACAACTGGACACAAACAAAAGCGGGCCTAATTACTAAACCATGCGTAGTTTTTGAGATCTAGCATGAAACCCACCAAAACATTTAAATTTTTCCGGGTTATGACATCGTCACGCGTGTGCTTTTTTCCACGTTTTCACCATGTCCTCACTTTTTTCTCCATCTTATATCAGTCTTGATTTTTTACAATAGTTTATTCACATACAGAATTACTTTGTGGCCTAAGCAGCATTTTTGTTAGCACTTTGCCCTCTTGAGATATTACGCTCCAACATGGCATCAAAATAACAAACTCCAACTTTCGGACCTCCATAAATCTACGATACCAGTAGTATCATAGGTGTGGATATTTCTACAGACTCCTTATATGCAATAGTATTCAGCACAAAATTTATGAACCCCCCATTTTATGCCATTGCAAAATACAGCTCATTTAAAAGTGTAATGTTCTGTACTTTTTCTAGTGATTTCATGTATTAGTTTGCAACCCTGCATATTTATTTAGAAGCAAGAGTATAATATTCTCCACGTACCCTAGTCTCTCCTCTAAACATTCGTTTTTGTTTGGAGTTCGTCTGATTCGTAAGTCCTGAGCAACTGTAGTTTTCGTAAACGCTTGTAAATGCAAAAAATGACACTCCACCGACAACAAAGATGGCCGCTATTCAGGAACACTTGTACATACGACAACGTGAGTGATGTTATTCACCTTCTTACACACAAGGCTCCTCACACTCAAAGTTTTATAAATTTCGGAGATGGTGGAGCAACCACCTCTGGACCATTTCGTATGGATTGACCCTATACTGAAGAAAATGACGGTTGTACCATGACTCTAAGCCAAATAATAATGCAGTAAATTTCTTATTATATATTTATATTTATATTTATATCTATATCTATCTATCTATCTATCTATCTATATATATATATATATATATATATATATATATATATATATATATATATATATATATATATATATATATGTTTTTTAAAAGTGTATAGTTTTAATATGGTCAGAGATACAGAAGAAAAAGAACATTCATATTAAAGGAAAACTCAAAAAGTTTTGTTCAGCAAACTTTCTTACTTGAACAACTACTGCTGACGGCGCTAGTATCACCGCTAAACTGAAATGGCGTCGACAGTCGAAAAGATGCAAAGCGGGTGGTGGTTTGCAGAGACAAAAAGCGTTGTTCAAGTTCAACGAAACTTTCGCCGTGTTTTCCACAAGGATTCTCATTCACGCAACAGTATCAAGGCGAGGAAGGATCAATTTTTATCAACGCGGAGTGTAGTGAAACAACACAGCGGTGGTAAATCGCGTGTGTAAGAAGAAAATGAGGAAGCAATAAGAGAGTGTTTCTCACGTAGTCCGAGGAAGTCAATTCGCGCAGAGAGCAGACAATTGGCAATTCCAAAGTCAACAGTGCACGATGTGGTACACAAACGATTACGTTTGCGCGCGTATAAGGTGCAATTGCTGCAAGAAATAAAGCCCAACGATAAGCCACAGAGAACAGCATTTGCTACTGAAATTCTGGACAGGATTGATTATGACCATAATTTCCTATTGAACGTTGTTTTCTCTGATGAGGCAACTTTTCACTTTGTCTGGCTGTGTTAACAGACACAATGTTAGGATATGGGGATTTGAGAATCCGCAGGCGTACATACAACATTCTAGAGACAGTTCCAAATTGAATGTTTGGTGTGCTTTAACACACAATGCAGTTATAGGCCCCTTTTTTCCATAGAGCAAACCATAACAGGAAATGTGTTCTTAGACATGCTTCAACATTTTGCTGTTCCCCAGTTACAGCATTTGCAACCTCAAGTGATATCCCAATTGGATCGTGCCCCGCCACATTGGAGCCCACAAGTGAGAGAGCACCTTGATACTGAAATTCCTGGCCGTTGGATAGGCCGTGATGGGCCAATTACGTGGATTTCACGCTCTTCTGGCGTTACCCCCTGGATTTCTTCCTGTGGGGGTATGTGAAAGACCTTGTGTATTCTGGTGGAAAGGTGCTTAACCTTGATGACCTCAAGAGCCGTATTAGGAATGCGATTGCTTCAGTAACGTCTCAGATGTTACAGAATACGTGGAGAGAGATTGAGCTCAGACTAGATATTGTAAGAGTTACAAATGGAGCTCACGTGGAGTTACACTGAGTTAGAATGACTTGTAAGAAAGACCAATTAAACGTTTTGAGTTTTCCTTTAAAATGCATGCGTTTTTCTTCTGTATCTATAACTATATTAAACTATACACTTTTAAAAACCGTCAGTCCCATTCCGGACACCCTGCATATATCCCTTGGTTACCTTCAGACTTTCAAAAATTTCTTCCGACCTTAGTTTTCAAGGTACAATATTAAAATTTTGCACATGTATTATGTACAAAACAATGTATTATTTCAAAAATGCAGGTCCGGGCCAGAGGGGCGCGAAAATTTCAAAAAATCGAAAAATCTTTAGGTTTTAACCGATTTTTCCGTTTGTGGTGTATAATACAGACAAAAGAGTGATACCGTTGGAAAATATGCTCTATCCTGAAAACACGAGGAATGAACCATGATCCTATGATACATAGTAAGGAAGCAGTAGCTGTTTGAGTGAAAGTGTAAAATTTACTTCAAAAAGTTGAAATCCTAAAAGAGTTAAAGTAAGAAGAGCTTAAGTACAAGATCAAGCATATTTCACATTCTTAATTTATAGAAACCGCACTAACAATACGTCTTCGAAATCCAAGTGCCTTGAGTTGTAAAAAGAGAAACATCAATCGAAAGATTGTGGAAAGCATATTAAAAGAAACTACTAAATCGAAACTTTATCAGCTAAAAGTGTTATGAAAAAGTTTTAAGAAAGTTGAATAATTACAAACAAGTTAAGAAGCATATACGTATAATAGTTATTTATTCCTCACAGAAAATAAAATATAGTAATCCAATTGGAAGCTTTTAGAACTTGGCTTGTAAGTGGACAGTATTTTCTGGCTAATTGGATCAATCGTCTTCGAAATAGCCCCTTGGTAATTGTTCCCATGTTTGAACAAGTTCCCGGAAATCGGTCTCCTTGAGAGCTTTAGGAATTTTATCCGCATTTGCTTGAATCTCTTCTATCATGTCAAAGTCTTACTTTTGAGTAGCTTTCAATTTTGAAAACAAGTAGAAGTCTTCAGGGGTCAAATCTTCAGAATGAGAAGTTGTGATAGCACAGGAATTTGGATTTTAGTAATAAAATTAGTGATTAAGAAGATACGATAGCCAGGGGTGTTATCGTGACGAAAAATCCAATTCTTGGATCGCCAGATTATCAGCCACTCTACCGAACCTTTTCGTGCAATCACTCGAGATCACTTTTATAAGATTATGATTGTTCTTTTGGGTGTATTCAAGGAGCAGAATATCGGTATAATAATAATAATAATAATAATAATAATAATAATAATAATAATAATAATAATAATAATAATAATAATAAATATTCACGCTAATAGTTACAAGCAAGCTACTTTTCCTTGACTTGTTTTCGGTCGCGGTGAACGCATTACTTTAATTTTGCTGTAATACCCATACACATGACTCATCATTTATTATTATTCTATTCAACAAATCTGAGTCATTTTCCGACTGATTTAAGAGCTTTTGGGTTTCAAGCCGCTGTTCGTTCTGCTCATCAGTCAGCGAACTCGGAACAAATTTGGAAGATTTACGGCACATTTGCAATTCTCGTGGATCCACATAAAACGTTGCATTTAATTTTTTTGCCATTGCTTTAATGGGAAGCCGATGGTTGTATCGTACTAATTCCGGATCTCTGACAACCTTTTCGAGCGTCATTGTCATAGAGAGACGAACTTCAACTGAGTCTCAATCATCCGTAGACCTATTGTACTACACACACACACACATTTGATCTCTTTATATTCTTATTCTTGAAGATTGTGTTTAACAACTTACAACTATGAGATACTGATTTCTCCGTTTTAAAGAAAATTAAATGCACACATCTGCTAACATTTTTCTTTTATTAGCTGCGCACCTGTAAATAACTGGTTATATGTTCTTAATCACAGAGGTTGTGAAGCTTGACTGACTACGTGCAAAGAGTATTCCCGTAGAGAATTTTTTGAGGGTATAGAAATCCACATCTCCCTTAACTTCGAGCTACCAAACTATCACTAAAGACTGGCAACTCATATCTTAAAACTTTCCAATATCATCAGGTATGAAAATCATGGAAGTAACTGTGAATAGTTTTGTTTATACGAAACTATATTTAGTTATTACTTTATATTTTCCGTGTGATTATCTTAAGGGCTGTAACCTGCAAGGATTGCAGAACTGCTTCTTATTTCATTATTTTAACCAGTTACACATGAAAAATTGTGATCTCCGCAATGCTAGCCGAATAATCGAACTACGTAGTGGAAAATAAATGACATGTTGTTTAGTTCAGTAAAACTATTGTATTTATAAAAATAGAAATGTCAAAACAAATAACAAATAATGTTTTAGTCCAATATGTCTTGATTATACTTTTACATACCTAAGTACTGCACTGAAGTTGAAAAGTTTGAAATAAAAATCAAAATTTCTGAATTTCAAGGATTAAATGTGGATAGTTTTGACATGTTAAATGTAAGACAACAACAAATGATTTGCAGAGAATCACTAAAGATCTGATAACAACATGAAGTAAGATGTTTGCTAAATGGTGATAAACTATATTCAAAGCAGCAACTTTGTTAGTTTATAGTTTTACTCTAAAATTATGGTATCATAATTGATGAGAATCTTTAAAATTTTAATTACATAACAAACGTACGAGTGAAATGATCTTCCGGATCATATTGCATGAAACTGAAATAATTAATTAGCTAATATTTGTTGTATGTATAAGATAAACAGTGTTTGAAATGAGGTCACATATGACAGTATACCATACTGATACCTTTTCATCTCTTTGTTTTTATTTGAATAATAAAATCGACTTTGCAAATGTGATGTTGAAAGATTAGAACGTTTGGAACACGAGCTCGTCATTTTCACTAATTCGAAGTACCTTACATTAGAAGAAATTTTAAAGAACTTACAATTTTGCACATCCTTTTAAGTAAAGCTTCAAGTGCTAGCAGGGAATTTACAACATATAGCGTCCACACTAAATATATTTGTGCTTTTGTTATATTATTATTATTATTATTATTATTATTATTATTATTATTATTATTATTAGTAGTAGTAGTAGTAGTAGTAGTAGTAGTAGTAGTAGTAGTATTCACAGTTCTGCGACCAGAATGATGCCAGGGACGTTTTGGTAATTTCTTATAGATTTTGGGGCGCTGAGTTCGAAAATGAAGTCAAAATTTGCCAATCACGTCACATTTTCCTAAAAAATATCATCAACATTATTATCCTAAAGACGCCTCAAAATATTAGTAGACTTTTAAGTTGGAAGCTCTGGCGACGTCCCTAATCGTTACAGAGACATCAATGATACCTTGTTGGAAAGCTTATGGAACACAGATTTTAACGAGGTATAACTCCTACTTCTACGTTCCACACCTTTAGAAGAAGAAGAAGAAGAAAATTGTTTTCCTCATTTTCCTTTACTTTCGGGGCTTTGGCAATCCTGATCGTTGACGTACCCACGCAAAAACAAAAAATCTCACATGCAGACCTGACATTGGGTCCACGAACATAAAAAATTAGGATCGTAGATCCAATGGCAAGGGAAAAAAAATTCGGAACCCCGACCTTACTATGATCACCTTGTATTTCACACCACCACCATTTTCCTCCATTTGGCAGCCCTGGCGACACCAAATTGTCATAGGGACATGAATGATACTTGTTTGGAAAGCTTATGGAACACAGATTCCAACGAAGTATCACTCATGCCCCGCCATCCCATACCCTTAGAAAAAGTAGAGAACCATAACAGTGTTGTCAAAGCTAAAAGAAACACATTTTTGAAAAAAAAATGCTTGCGCTGCCTAAGGATTCTACTGAGTTATTAGATCTTGATTGAAATCAAAGAAATCTACTTGCACCAGATACAACGTTTTCTTGGTACCGGTCTCGTGGAAAAAATGTTCCATATTTCGCTGAAAAGCAAGTTCTTGTATATTGTAATGATATTTGTAGTTGGATGGAACAGTATCAAATACAATACAATGCATCTGATTGGAGGTTGTTCATCGATTCATCTAAGAACATTCTAAAAGCTCCCCTCCTGCATAATGGCAATACATATGCATGTCTTGCAATTGGCCACTCCACTCATGTGAAAGAAACGTTATGAGAGTGAAATTAGTACTGAAGAAAATCAAGTATGAAGAACATGGGTGGTTGGTATGCGACTACTTTTAAGTGCTCTCTCTGTTATTTGGATAACAAGGGATTATACTAACTTTCCATGTTTCCTTGCTTGAGGGGCAGCCGTTACAGGGAAAGTCATTGTACCGACAAACATTGGCCACAAAGAAATGCTCTCAAACATTGAGTGGTAAATGTTGTGTGGGAGGGCCTAATTCCTGCTAATAAAGTTCTGTTACAACCGCTCCATATCAAGTTAGGTCTTGTAAAACAATTCATCGAAGTTCTCCTTAAAGATGGTGAATGTTTGAAGTATCTGTGCTCCAAGTTTTCAGGTTTATCAGATGGAAAACTGAAGGAAGACATTTTGGTTGGACCTGATACAAGGAAACTCGTCGCCGATTCTCGTTTCCTTGAAGATATGAATGACACGGAAAAACAAGTTTGGATTGCTTTCGAAGAAGTGGAAAAGTTATTGGGCAATCTGAAAGTGCCAAATTACAGTAAAATTGTCCAAAATATGCTGGCAGCGTTCAAAGCTCTTGGTTGTTCCCTGAGCTTAAAGATCCATTTTTTGCATTCTCATGTTGACTACTTCCCCGAAAACTTGGTAAGCGCAGAACAAGGGGAGCGGTTCCATCAGGACTTAAGAGTAATGGAAAGAAGTTATCAAGGCAAATGGAGTGTTAACATGATGGTGGACTTTTGTTGGATGATTCTCAAGGACATTTCAGCGTCATCCTAAAAATAAAAATACACCAGGAGAAGTCTACAAGGCCAAAAGAAGCGCTTCCATAAGCATCAATAACAGGTAAGCTTTATTCCAATTTCATAAATGTCTTGTAGTTATTAATATAGTCTTTTCGCTGGATCTACGATAGGTTTTGGAATGATTTTGGGTATAATATTTCATGATGCGTAGAATGATTTGGTGATATTTTTCACAAGCAAATACAGCACAGGGTAGCCAACTAAAAGTAAACAAATGTTTGCTTTTCAAGAAAGGGTTTTTTCGTGCATTCTTGGTCACTAATTTCCTTTCTGATATTGGGTACCAGAATGATTGTAATATTGCATGGAGTGATGGTGTTCGAGGAATAAGTTGATATACAATTTATTCCTCTGTTGCAAATAAATAGGGCATCAGAAATTTCTAATTAGGATCAACTACGGAAAATTTTAGGAGGAAATAGGTACAAATTATAATATTTTTCCCCACTTCAGTTTCATCCAATCCTGACCAAACTTGCAGATCATGTTACCAGTATTTAAAAGTTATTTTTCAAAAATAAGTTATATTTTTTACCACACAGGGTTGTTAACCCACAGAAAATTTTCTTATATATTTTTTTAAGAAAAGTACATTTTCTCCCAGTTTTCAGTCCATAATTTCCCACCGGTGCATATAACAAAGTATTAGTACAGTTTCTAAAGGTGTGGTCTCAGACGATTAAAAAAAGTATGGCTCATTCCTCTACGATAATTAGTGGCTCGGCAATACGTCCCTAAGTAAAAATTTACACAAAACACGAACAATTGACGGATTTTTAAGGGAATTATTCATTTGCCTAAAAACCTGACGTGATGCAGGGTAATGGAGGTCATTTTCGGTTTCAGCACGTCGAAATCAATAAGAATCAGCAAACATATCCAGGGCATCAGAAAAAAAAAGTTTAATTTTGCAGATCTGTATTTTATTCAGTAGTAGTAGTAGTGATAACGGTAGATCAGCAGAAACAAGAACTACAGAATTTGAGTTACTGCCACCTTGAAATGAATGTTAAAAGCTGGTATTATACTTTAGTAGCTCAATATTTAATTGCAAAACTATGCGTGTACTTTAAATTCTCAATTTCGAGCATGTCAAGATTTATATTGAAGCATTATTGTATGTGATATGCGATTATATGAAAGTGCTTGTACTTTATTCTTGAAACACATCAATATACAAGATGAAACAGATTTTCAGAGCACACTTCGTTTCTGAAATGAAGTTTACCATTGTGCATTGAAATATGGAGCCTATGATAGGGGATACCTCCGATTCATCGACTTCATCTTGAAATTCATCATATTTGGTTGAGAATAAATTTTCGAAATTGAATATGGTCATGTGTGATATCAAATAACACCAGAAGGTCTCCTGAATCCATTTGTGTAATCAGATTTTACATAAATCTCATTTGACAGCCATAAACAAGGAAGTTAAACAGAAGTTTACTTTCTTAAGGCAAAGAATGATGGCAATTAACGAGTGTCAAAAGACAGAAGTGATCCTAATGTATGGGAACTAAGCCGCTGTGCCATAGCTGCTGAACTCAGATCACCATCAAGATTAGCCACCAATTTCACATAGGACGGTTGCACCCATAGTAGCCAAGTGTTGTAGACAATATTGTAGGTAGGCACACAACTATTACTAACAGGAGAACAACATCATTCACACAATATCCAACGCGTAGTAAATGCAGTCGGTCAGCACAACCAAGAGTTATTTCACACATCAATTGTACGAATTCTCCATGCAAATAAATGATGCCAAGTCAGTAAGTGGCAGTATGTGGCTAAATTCAATTGCAGTAGAAACTTTTCGAGGACGAGGCTGACAGATATGAAATTCTGCATCTGGGCTTTGAACTAACATGAAAGATATTCCTCATTTTCTCAGGACATTCTGTTTAGTGATGAGGACGTGTTTTGTCACTAGAAATAACAGTCAGAGCTATACATATCAACCAGGCCGTAACTCTCGCTAGACGGATGCCTCCGAAAAGATTTCTTCAGACAAAATTATGGTATTTTGTAGAATATATGCCCTTGTCTCTTTAAACCGGCATTCATCCCCTCTCAATATGGAACGCAACAGGTGACAATTTTTCTTTCCTTACTAAATGGAGATGCGAACTTCCTTTGTTACTATTAATAGGATGGAAATCCACTGCACCAGGATGGAACTCCATTTCCCCATGTGATCTCTGGGGGTAACCTTAAGACAATGGTGTACAGTATTGAAATCTGGGACAGATACCATCTTTAGCTATGATTTTTCAGATCTGTGACATTTTACCACGGCATTTTGACACATTCAATACGAGTGGATTAAAAACGTCTTCATTTATGTATTATGCACAACAGATAACACATCAGACCTCCTGTAATTGTGCAAGTACAAACACCAGTGCTATAAGATTTCTGCGCAAATGACCTTTGGACGACACGTTAAGTGTACAGCTTAATATCAATGCTCCTAATTCTGAAACTACAACAGACAGGTAAAATATGATTAGATAAATTGATTTTAGAGAATTTTCAGTGTTATTTGATAGCTCATAATCCCCGCATCCACTTGAAATACGAAACTCATCCAATAGGTGGTTTTTAAGATGGCGTCCATGAATCCGAAGTATCCTCTAAAATAGAACTTAGATATCACACTTTCCCATCCAGAGGTACAGTCTTGTACAAAAATTCTTGATCCCCACTGCCTTCGAACAGACTTATTATATTATCTATACAAGTATTTATACCAAACAAGTGAGAATCTTCTATTGTCAAGTAAGAGCTTCCCAAACTAAAGTACTATATTTTTCTAATATTGTTGCGCATATATGGTTTTTAAAATTGAAGTGGGTGACCAACTAGTAGTCTTAGTATCATTGTTAGGAAAACTGAGACCATAACCATGTACTTACCTTCTACTATTAAGAAGAAAGAAAGAAAAGGAATTATGCTAATTTTTTAAATACTAGCTCCACCTGTGCTCTATAAAGTGAAACCATATGTTTTCGAAAGCACAATTTGCCAATAAAAAACTAATGTAACAAACTGAAAGCGAAAAAAGAATCCACATTTTAAACAACTAAACCGAAATTTCTATGTAAAGCTGCTAGCTGGCTACAAACTTACGTTAAATATCCTGTCCTTTTTGAGAAGCTATTCTGAAAGTAGAATGCAGAAAGAAAATTGGTCCTTAGAATAAGGAAGAAAAGTTCATAGCGAAACAGCGAATAAGATGAATAACTGGAAAATTGTAAGCACATGACATGATATTCTTTTTTCAGTAGAAAATGTACAGTTCGCTTGTAATGCATTCCTTATTTTTATTCTTGAAAAACTTTCAATCTAAAAAATAGTGTTCTTCATGTTGTCTTCGAATTTCTTCTGTTAAGGATTTTAATGTTCGAGGTGTATAACTTTTGAACCAATTTTAGATGATTATTTTGATGTTCAAGGCAGTATTAAACAGAGCTACAAGACTTCATTAACTTGGCAGTTACCAAGGAAATACTATTTGCATAATCACTGCAAAACAAACCACTCGTCAACATGCACTTTCGAATACCGGAAACAGATACCACATAATTATACACTTATTCAATTCAAACGATAACGAAACATCAGTTCAGGTTCCTAAAATCAATTATTGTGTACTTGTTTTCGGTTTATATGAAATTCCTTAAAATAACACACATTTTTCTTTATAGTTCCATAAATTCTTATATTTCTTCTTCTAATCACATACTAAACTTTCGGCATAATTAACGAAATAGAAAGTCACTGGAAAGTATTTTCTGTGTTGAACATCTTGGTTGGAAATGTTCATAAAAGTGTTTATCATATAGCAAAGTATACGACGAAGGTAGAAGAAGGAAAACGTTGTTTCCAGAATGAAAACACTTAGAATATGTGCAAATATATGATACCGATATTGAGTACACTAAAAACACTCTTTAATGGACAAACACAATTACGCATTGTTTCAACACACCACACCTGTCTTCCCAACAACAAAACTGTAACGAATCACAAAGTATCTATCTTGGTACGTGGTTTATGAATAAATAACAGTCACACTCACCTTTCCAGATCAGATGGTCTAAAATCACCTCTCCCTGTAAATATAAACAATAGTATTAAATATATGACATTAGTTACAACACATCTTTATTTACACATAAACAAAACCTTGCACATTACACGGTGAAAGGAGTACAATTATAATTTACCATATGTATGGTTTTAATAAAAGTATTAACTCCGTTCCTTTCTTAATAATTTGAAAACTACTATAAATAGATAGAATTCTAACAATAGTATTCATTAAAAGCCCACGTATTAATCCATCATGTCTATGGGTCCCAATACAGGAAACTTGAAATTAGAGGACAAATTGTTTTTGATCATGGTTTAAGCGTACTACAGACAATCTGGCATTTTCAACCTATTTCACATTACGACCCCTTTCTATCACGTCTTCCTACCTTCGACCCTCATAAGTAATTTCCAGTTTGTAAAAAGTCTGATTATTGTTTCCCATTGCCTATAATTGTAAATTGTATATTTCTTCTGCTTCAGTATGTAGTTTTTCACTAGTTTTATTACCCTTGTATTCCAAATGCTTTCTAAACTATTCTCTATGTGTTTAAAACTTTACTTAAAATTCTCTGCTGAATTTGACAAGTATGGAAGTAAAAATATGTCTATCATAATAAGAAATTCAAAATAATCTTTAAAATATAGTTTTCCTTTAGTGGATTTTAATTATCTGTGTCTTTTTCATCTCCCTTCACGACCCTCATGTATTCCTCTTGCCACCCACATGTTAAGAAATTCCGACGTGAGGAATGATCTATGTTTTAATAATTTATTTATAAAATAAAATGTTTGAAAAAACAAGAGAAGAATCAAAATAAATAATTATATTTAAAATTAGTACACCAGCTAATTTGTTCAAAATGAAAACTATAATATTCTAACAAATTACTTATACTTTTATTTCAAACTGGAAAACCATGGTAACAAGAAACTCATAATCCTAAGATAGAAAGAGTTTTTAAAAGTCTAATTTAGAAGCTGAGAACAACTGTTTCATTAGGTCACTATATGATATAAATTTAATGCTAACAAGTGAAAAGATGTTTCTGTTCGTGGTGTATAATTGTATATGGTATAGAAATTGGTATCTTAAAATGTAGTCTCGAACCATTGATGCTTCCCACTCAAATTTCACAAATTACGTAAGAAAAAATACTATGGTAAGATTTAATTGAAACAGTACAAATTCTATAGAAAAACTTAATTTACTAGCTTTGGCATTTAAAATTCTTTGGAAATATTTGATGTTAATACATTATACCACAAGAATTCATACCACTCGGGATTTCATGGACATAGATTTAAAGAATAACCTTGTTACTGTCTATGTTTAATTTTTTTTTTTTTTTTTTTTTTTACGAATCATTCGATCTTCAAACACTTTAAGAGAGCTTTCAAGTACGTATAACAACTTTCAGAAAAGTTTCTCGCGAGAACTTTTTAACAGAATTCTTGTATTAGACAGTAAAACTTTAGTTATCTACTTACTTGGATATTGCTTACAAGCTTATAAATTGAGTAGTCTTTGCATGTAAGCAGTAGAGTCAGGTTAAAATATCCGTTTTCTCACTTAAATTTTACAGATCTCTCTATAAGATAAACTTGTGATGAACATTAGTAATGTTGAAAGAATGTAGGAGAATCATAGACATTATATTGTAATAAGATGCTTCCTTGCATTTTCGAAATGCAAGTGTGTAATATACATAACATTTGTCATATTTGTTCCTAGGTTTTGTCTCCCACAATAGGTAAAAATGCAAACCAAGCTTTTCTTCGGATGGATCTGCCATTGTATAGGTAGAGTAACTTCTTTTCCCTAAATAACTAAAGTTAACATTCTGAAATAATAAGAAAGACACACGTGGAAGGAAGTAAGAGGAAGAAATATAATGTAATCCAAAGAGACTTATTGTAACGAACTTAGGGATGCTTGTAATGATCACTATTTGAAATAATCATCCTAATGGAGAATGAATTGTATTTGCTTTCTAACTTGCCTTCCGATAATCACAACTTTGATAATCAATAGACTGAAGGCAGTCAGTTTGGGCTCCAATCTCTCCATTACACTATGCGTCGATACGGGTAGAGGGAGCAAAGACGAGATGACGAGATTATCGTAATCGGTGCCTCTTACAGGAAACAACAAGAAGAAAAGTTGGAGGGAAACTGCAGAGATTGTTTCTCGCCTCTAGCTATTGCACCAAACATGTTCGTTACGAGTCCCACTACCCACATACAACGGAAGCAAGCAAGAAAGCGAATAGGAAGTAATAGAGATGCACCTCACACTACAGCTGGTTGGATACTGGAGAAAGGAAACATTTGCTTGTTGCCTCTTACACAAGTTGCAACAGTTTAGGATGATGCCATGCAATCTTGCTGTGTTAAATTAACTTAACAATAGACGTTTCTTGCTCCCAGGGTTCGAAAGTTCTATATTTACATACTACCATAAGGCATCGTAACTTACCTCAGAATTTTTTTTTCCTACTCAGCCATAAGTAACAAAATGTACTTTCTTAATGTTTAATCTAGAATAATTTTAAGTAATGTACATACATGATTCATTTTTAAATGTCATAATGCAGTTTGTTCATTTAAATCCCCAGTACCGTAAACTGAGGCGACTTCGGACAGTCGGGGCGACTTCGGACATTATGACGCCTATGAGTTTTAATGTTCTCTCTCATTGCTGTCGTGCTTCAAATAAACCACACTGCATTACAATCAAGTCAGTATTGTTGGTTTTACCGACTTCAGTTATTATAAGTTCTAAGTTATAAGGGTTTGTTGGCACCAACCCTTGAAAAATAGTCTTTGTTCTTGCCGACAATATTTTCTATCGTTACCGCGTGGCTGAAAAACCTCTTTGTTGGGAAGCCTTCGCCGAATGTCAACTTAAGTCGAATATCCGTCCGCACGCACCTGGTGTTCGGTATTGAATTTAGCCAGTCAGTTCAAATGTAATTATTAGAGAGGTTCAGCTGAGAACGTTAATTTGAATTGTAAGCCAAGTGTGAGGTGACTTCGGACATGGTACGAGTGTATAAGAAAATTGTAGGGGGTCGGCCCTATCGACATTACAGCAGTGAAAATTTAGAAAAGGCCGTAAGTGAGGTCCTTTCGAAGAAAGTATCAATAAGGCAAGCTGCGAGACAGTATCAGGTACCAAGGAGTGCCCTTTCTGACAAACTAAGAAACAAGCATCCAGGTCACCATGGAGGTCAGAAGTGTTTGACATCCAAAGAAGAAGAACAGCTTGTACAGGGACTCATGAAATGCGCTGAATGTGGTTTCCCGTGTCGAATATCAGACGTTCAGCTCATAGTTCAGGGCTACTTGAACAGAGTAGGCAGAGTAGAAAAGCGATTTAGGAATAATTGCCCAGGTTCCTAATGGTGCAAGTTATTTATTCAGCGCCACTCTGAACTTTCACACAGATTTGGAGAAAATATAAAACGAGGTCGTGCTGCTGTTAATTGTGAGATGCTAAACAACTATTTCGACAATTTGGAAGAAGTTCTGGATGGCGTACCACCATCAAATATAATAAATTACGATGAGACAAATTTCACAGATGACCCTGGCAAATCCAAGGTGATTGTAAAGAGAGGATCTAAACGCCCAGAACTTATAAGGGACACGTCAAAAGCCAGCACTTCGGTCATGTTTGCAGCTGCTGCAGATGGCTACATGTTACCACCGTACGTAGTATATAAGGCTGCATATTTATATCCAACATGGATTGAAAATGGCCCTGATGGTGCTCGATACAACAGGACAAAATCCGGTTGGTTTGATATGAATGTTTTCGAAGATTGGTTTCTCACGTTGTGTGTGCCATACTTACAGGGTCTGCAAGGCACAAAGGTTTTAATTGGAGACAACCTTTCCAGCCATGTTTCCCATCATGTCATTCAGAAGTGTGATGAAATTGGTGTAAAGTTTATACTTCTTCCACCGAATTCAACACATCTCACCCAACCGTTGGACATTGCATTCTTCAGACCACTTTAGAGATCACGGAAGAGATGTCTAGAGGAATGGAAGAAGAAAAACCGTGGATGTCTTCCCAAGTCAGAATTTCGGAAAATTCTGAAGCAAGCCCTAGTTGAAATTGATACTTCTTCAAAACAAAACATTTGTTCTGGGTTTCGTGCAGCTGGAATTGTGCCATGTGACCGCCAGCAAGTGATAAAAAGGATTCCTCATCTTAATCCAAAAGCGAGCCCTGATGGTGAAGCTTGGACGGACTCATTCGTCCAAATGCTTAGTGCCGCTCGAACTGCTCCTGAGAACAAGCCCATGAGTCGAGGGAAACGCTTAGGCATCGTTCCAGGAACAAGTGTGGGACCCCAAGATTTGAAGCAGCAGGAATCACAGAACGAAAAAGAAGAAGATGATGATGATGTCTGCAGTTCATCGTCCTCTGAGGCCAGTGACTCAGAAGATACCCCATGCATTGTTTGCAGTGAGCTGTGGTCGCGAAGTAAGCCTGGAGAAGAGTGGGTAAGGTGTCAAGTTTGCAAAGGATGGGCACACGAACAGTGTGCAGGGTTTCCCAGAAAGCAATATAAGTGTGTTACATGTAAGTAAAAAATGTGTATCTTCTTTTGTCAATCTCAAATTTCTTATGTCTCATTTCCTTGTTTTATTTAACACTACCCGTATTGGTTTAATAAAGCATAATCCTGAAATGAAAACAATAAATGTAAAATAAATAAAAAGAAACCTAAAAACAATTATTAAAAAGTCAATTATGACATGGCTAATCACCCCGTATAATATACTTAACAAATTATGTCCGAATACACTCCTGTTGATGCACATAAATCGGAAATACATTAAAAATAAATAGTGTCCGAAGCAGCCCCAGAATGTGAGGTGACTCCGGACATCGTTCATGTCTTTTTACTATTGTTGTAACCATGTCTACTTTCCTTGCTGGCCATCAAATGATAAGTAAAGCCTTGACTAATACATATTATTTTTTCCATTATAGTATTATAATTATTACAAACATAAACTAAAAAAAATTAAAAAAATATCCGAAGTCACCCCAATTTACAGTAAGTCATAAATATAAGTTACTAGGTTTTGATTGATTAGAGACGCTGCACTGCATCGAAAAAGCTGATGCGCGATATGATGAGTTTTCTTGCAGTAATGTGATGCTAAAAATGTTAGTAGGTATATGTTCTACCATTTACAAAAGTATAGTAAATACTTAGACCTCTACACGTTCAGTCTTTCGTAAATTTAAGATACAGGGATTATAAAAGTATTAGGTGGATAAACGCCGCATACACGTGTAGCCGTATACGCCACATTACATCCGTGGTTTCTTTCTGTATACAGATCCATTTAACATTCCACATTCATTCATACTGAAACGTCTTGATTAAAGTATACTTATTCCGTATACTAGACTGTCATGTTACAAAGTAAAATAATTTTACCTTCAGATGAAAACCAATGGTTGCTGTTTCCAAACAATAATTTAGGGATTTAGGATGATTTAGATTTCTGGGCTTCCGGCATCTAAGGCCATTTAGCCCTTCACGTTTTGAGGGATGGCGTCCCTCAGTGAGCACACAATCCGGGGAAAGGAAGGAAGAAATTATGGCGAAGGACGGAAGCGGCCTGGGACCTATAAATTAGATACCATCCCGGCATTTGCCTGGTGTGAATGAGGAAAACCCAGGAAAACCTCATTCAGGGTGGCTGGCCGGAAAAAAGCGTTTTACAGTGGAGAAAGCGGAATCGAACCCGGGACCGCTCGCCCTGAACGCGTGAGCGTTAGCGACTACGCTACGCTGGGCCACTCAAACAATAATTGTCAGTTAAAAATTTCTGTTCCCTGTCAACGGGTTTCCCTAGAAATGTTTCTTAGTGGGGTTAGTGATGTACTGTAGACATAAAATGAACAAGTTTCTAAATAAAGCATTCTCTTTGCAGGTGATATATTCCGTAGCTGAATATTTAAAATAGCCATCTACTGTCAAGCACAACAATACCTCAACCACTTCCTGATTTTTAAAGTAATGACAATGATAAACTCTAATTCAAGAAAACAAAGAAATCTCAAGGAAATACAAGATTTCAAATTTCAAGAAGCCAGAAAAGCTGAATGTAGAATGTTGTTACACCAGTAGATGTGACTTGATTGATAAAAGTAAAAATATATTAAATTCTGTATGTAAATTTTTGAATCCGCTTGTTTGCATCAGTTCTTCAGATGTTTCTACTTTTAACACAAACATATAAAAACCATTAGAACGGTTTAATAGTACTCTTTCTACTTCATATTCATTTTACGAACTGTATTTTGCAACTTAATTTTCCTTAGTATTACACACTTTGAAATAAAGGTATGAGTTGTACTTCGACTTCGGAGATGTGAATACCATAGATAGAGTAGTAAGTGCAATTTTATTTAAAGGAGAACGCGAATGTTGGGTAAAAACACTACTAACCAATCAACGGTTCAATAACTAGTCACACAAACATCATCAAGTTCTAAAACAAACGAACGAGCGTGTGAATCGAATTATGCAAAGAAAAAGGGCATGTGAATCATTCTTACAGGGGTACGTTAGGTGAAAATCAATACCGGATCCGTAATTTTGGCGACTTTCTAATCTCAAACAATACATCACACGACTCTTTCCCAGTTAAAAAAAATGAATTGGATTCAACATAGTGGTCTTCAAGATGGTCACCATGATGGTCATATATCCTTTTCGGCAGAGTCCTACCCACAACCACAATAGGACAGTTTTCATCCCAATTCATGCAGATATTATATATCCAGAGAGAGAGAGAGAGAGAGCTTATCTGATTTACAGTGGGCGTTCAGTACTACGTAAGGTGAAACTCGCACTCTGAGAGAACAAAGAATTTGGGAGATAGAACGAGGAAAGACTAAAAACTGAAACTACTCAGAAAAGAGAATTTGAGTAATTTGAGTACATCAGTTTGAGAATACTTTCACTAAGGCCTCATAAATGATTAAGATTATTATAAGCCTAATAACTTTGTGGTGTTTGATAATTTGAAGGTATGGGGTATGTTTCTGCAAGTTAATGTTGACAATTTTGATTCATTTTGCAATATTCATGTTATTTTTCCAGCAACGTCCAGATATCTTTACTAAACAGATTAATAATGTTATTATGAAGTGGTATATTAGACAAGAAATTCGTTTAGGTTAGATGTCAGATATAAGGGAATTATCATAATTAAAAAATACTGCTCTTCACTGGCCAACTACTGTATGTTTTTTCCAAGATTTCTTATTCTAATTTGATTTGCTCAATTTAGAATTGTAACCAAAATTTCAAAAAGCAGGATAATACTGGCATACTTTTGACTTATTAATACATGTAACTTAGGAACAGTTTTCAGCTCAGGTATTATCAGGGAGTGAATCTATTTTGGATTCCATACTGAGAAAAACAAATATACGTACACTTTTCATAGGGTTATGTACATGAGATCATATTACTAATTACAGAACTACTACTGTAAGATTTAACTAGCATTTCACTATTCCTCAGAAAAGAAGAAGTTTCAACATTGATTGAGAATAGAACATCGAATAAACACACACAGCTATAATCTTGCAACTAACTGGTAGCTGAGGTATAGCTAAGGTACAACATAACTAGTATGGTGGTCAAATGAACTATATGTTTAATGTATACCATGTGTTATATAATATTGAACACAGTTCACATATCTACCATACGCTCAATACACTTTCTCAAACAATCTATCAGTCATTTGAACTCGCTTCAACTTGTAAAGATCTAAAGCCTCCATTACAGTGGTTGTTCTCACCCGGCAATGATCCAAATAGCACAATATATAACTCAAAGTTATCTATACCGCAACAGATCCACTTTAAACAAGAAACTAAGTTGCGTGTGTTTTGCCTTATACAAACTTCAAGGTACTGTGTCGAGAGAAGCACTTCTTAGCTTTTACTATGCCAAGTTTAATTCATTAATTAACTTCGGCATAATACACTGGGGATCTGCTGAAAATAGTTTAAGCACTTTCCGACTGCAAAAGAAAGCGATTAGAATAATTTTTGGATTACCCACAAAATCGACATGTAAAAAGGTTTTCATAGAAGCAAAAATTTTAACACTCCCCAGCTTATAAATCTATAAATCTATTCTTTTTACTGTGAAAAACAAGCATCTTTTTATCTTTAACAAAAATGTTCATAGCCATAATACAAGACAAGGTAGTGACATATTTGTGATGCATCAAAAATATGCTAACATAAGCAAAACCGTGTACATGAATTGTGTCAGGTTGTATAATAAACTTCCTCTGTACTTGAAAAATATGACCAATGTTTCCCTTTTTGGTAAGACTTTATATAATCTATTCACTGAAAATTGCTATTATACAATTAAAGAATATTTAAATGACTCATTAACTGAAGAGTTGGTTACAGATACTTACCCGTGAGTGCATGCCTGGTGTGGTACAAACAGTTACCTAATTAGATGTAAATTGTCATGTTTTTATACTTAACATATCCTATTATGTGGTTTTGGAAATATGCATGATGTATACCTCTGGTACTTGACAATATTGTATGTTTTTTTTCTTTCTTTTCTTTCTGACAACTGTAACGCTTACATGAGAATTTCTCATGCTTTGTAAGCTAATGAAGCAGGCAAATAAATGAAATGAAATGATCCTCTGCAAAACATGACATCTAATCTATATTATGCGATTTTCTATATAAGGAATTGGCGTTCCGTTTTGTATCAACTTACTTGAAACGAATGTGGATCACATAAAGTAATCATGCTACTTCAGCATGCAATATATTAAATTCATATTTCGCGCAGAATGTAGAAGCTAAAAAAATGAACCTTCAATGCAGAGCTGTTGCAATTCACGAATATCTTAAAATGATATTGATTTTGTCAAGGTTATCCAAAGAGACCTTGAAAATGCAGACAGTCAGACAAATCAGTGATAATTTACGATCCAGGATAAATGATTCAAAGTTGCATCACGATATGTACTATCTACGAGTGCTCTACTTTACAAATGATCAACCGAGTGAAATATTATTGCCATTGTAGTGTTCCTTAGAAAACTCTAAGACAACCATACATACAATAGTTAGAAAGATAAATACAAAGAGAGAGAAAAATATTTGAAAGTCGAATATGTAAACTTCTGAGTACGTGACAATTAAAAATTACTAATAGGCTTGGAGCATGTGTTTTATTATGTCAGCTTAATATTTAAATGTTAAAATAAATACTACATTAAGTAAGTACAAAGTTTTGCATATTAAGAATACTTATACTTACTTGCGAAACACCACTTTTCTCTTCGGAATGCGTAAAGTATAAGAAGTAGCACCACCACTAAGAGCACAAGACATCCCGCTACGATACTCATCACAGTTGCCATAGAAACAGGATCTGGAGGAAAAGATGTTAAATATTAAAAAACTTGTAGTGACATTTGGTGGTCGTTATGCTTTCTCCATGTTTAATATATATAATATGTAGATATACTTTTCCTATGAGAAGAAGAAGGCATTTTTTTAATATTTGCTTCCGCCAGCTGTGACCATTAGAGTTGACAACGTGGCAGTGTATGAATTCTGTTCCATGGCAAAGAAAATAATTTAAGAAAAATTACTGACATTGAATGAAATATACTTGGTTTTCAGATTAGATTTCTTCAAACTTTATAACAAAATAGAATCAAAAGTTCAACATTAAAATTATTAATACCCTACTATATTTACAAAATAAAATAATAATATAATTCCTTTAATCGTTTTAAATATCTTAGACACACTATGTTCATATAGAACAAAAAATCTTTTCCATGGACATCTCTAAAGAGAAATGTGAAAACTACAAATTTCTTATTATGACTATTATTGTTACAGAAGCGGGGCCTTCTTTGCTAGTATAGTGGATAGCACGTCGTTTTAGATTCACGTGGTCCTGAGTTTGATTTCTGGTGGGATTGCGTAAACCTTATAGCACTAAATTGGTTTTGATCCATCTTAAACTACATATTCAAGTTTCGCATAACCAGAGCGCTGAAAGGGGTCGCTAAACTTCAACAAACAAATAAACAAACATAAGTGTCTAATTCATTAAATTCGTTTTTCAGACACGTATGTTTGATCAATAAGTAACTACTGTGAAATCACCTTAACCTGTCTGAAAAATCTATATAAAAATGTTCAGTACTTTCATGTAGAATATAATAGCAATGTTTGTTTACCAGTTCAACTAACACTTGTTTACTTGTAACGTTATATTTATGTTACATTCCAGTCCACAGTTCGCGTAATTTTTAGCTATATCAACACGATCATATTGCATTAAATATGACGCACCACCTTGTATTATCCTTAAAAAATATTACCTTTTATTATTATCAAAAATTCATTACTAATACTTTTCTTTTTCGGTTGTTGTCATAGCAACATTTAAATAAAGGACTATCTGTTGTACGGTACTTTTATGCACCGTTTATGTATCTGTGTACTTTTATGCACCGTTGCTCAAAACCAAGATATAAAAATAAAATAAATTTACAGAAATAGATATGAAATATCATTGTATATATGGCTCCCGACGATGACTTCTTGAATTGGTTACCATTTAAGAAAGAATCCTGGACCGTTACCTATTTTTACATATATAGTTACATTACTTTTTGAATAGCCCTCATATATATTAAATACATATATATATATATATATATATTAATTTTATTTTATCTCATTCTTATATTCATTTAACAATTAATTCCATTTTATCTTTATAAACTTATCAACAAAGAGGACTTATTCAAAACGCGATTAATTTATTTAATTATTCAGGTCCTAAGGCATGTTCTTTAGTTCAATATTATGAGAGATCATTGACAAATCAACTCAGTATATGCTGACATACTATGTAATTTATTTCTTTCATTTGAGCAAAAGCACAATACTGATAAACAATATTTGTATCGACGCATAAATGTAAATTACATAGAATTTAAAAGAAGTATGAATTACAGAGAAATTATACGTTAAATGAAACAAAATAAGACTTGATTAAAGTAACGGAACAATACAAATAAAGAAATTATTATATTAAGAATTACCGAAGTTTATGTGGGTTAGAATACAGCATAACATGTTTTATTTATTAACGGATAGTAAGCATAACTTTTAAGCAATATTTGTGTTCATACCACAACTTGCTGCAATTTAATATCCATTATTTTTATTATCTATAGAATTCAAAGTACGAATAACAAATGAAATCATAACTGTATCCAAAGTGAAATGAAACAAAAATCAACTGGATCTATTTTGTTGGACGCCACATTAGCTTAAGTTACATTGCCAAAGGGTTCGGTTAAGTTGCATTGTACACTACAATCTTGTGTACCGTCCTGCCCATTATGTACTTCAACGGTATTCCGATTTCTGTTTTGATAACTTCTGCCACCTGTGAATCTATTACGAAATCCATTTCGTGGAAAGTTAAACTTATTGTTCGCTTGATTCCTAAATGTATTACGATTATTGTTCCTGTTCCTCCTAAAATTAGGTTCAGTTCTATTAGCGGTAAAATTAGATTCAGTTCTATTCTCGTTACAATGGAATCTATTATTATTTCTAACATTAAGATCGCCTTCTTCTCTGACATTAACCTTGCGAACAGTTACATAACTAACTTGATTACGATTAGTATTGTCTTGATTACGATTACTATTAGCTTGCAACATAGATTGACTCAAAATTTTGCAGTATCATAATAAGATGATTGAAATTAACGCATTGTGCAGAAATCAACATTTGTTGCAACTTAAAAGATAACAAGATTCGCATTGACGCTATTACTCTGGATTCCTGTTGATATGGATGAATTAATTTCAACTCATTATGTACAGATATTACAAAATCAGTGAGACTCTTATCCAATATTGGGTTATAATGTCTATTTCGAATTAAGGCGTCTCTATTAGCCAACATGAAATCATTTTCAAAATTAGAACGGAAGCATTTTTAAAATCTAGATAATTACGTAAATTACTTCGGATTGCTTTAAACCATACGGAAGACGGTGGTAATCAAATATGAGGCAGAATTTTCAACAATTTAGATTTATCTACTCCCATTAAATTACACTTTTCCTCGAACTTTTCTAGGAACGTGCTAGCCGGGATGTCATCTGATCTTCCACTAAATTTATCACATCTTAGTGTCCTATCAGAGTTTAGTGTCCATTTAATTAGTTATTTGCTCAAACTTAACATTTATGGATTGTGTTAGTTGCTCCAGCTTGGTATCCATTTTAATGTCAATTTGATTAGTTATTTGCTCTAACTTAACATTCACCTGTTGTGTTAGTTGCTGTGTTTGATGTGACATTTGCTGACCAAGCTGTCTTACAAGATCAGCCACGTTCGATGATGAATTCGTACATCACCACCTTCTTCATTTGTATTTTCACTTCCAGAAACATTCATTTTGATGTTTCTATAAATTCTTTTCTTACTCCTAAGTAAAATACACCCCGTGTTGAACGCTATGATGAGACTGCTTTACTTAACGTCAAAACTAATCTCAAGGTACTCTTGGTCGGTAAACACCATCTAAACTGTAACGTTATATTTATGTTACATTCCAGCTCACAGTTCGCGTAATTTTTAGCTATATCAACACGATCAAATTGCATTAAATAAGACGCACCACCTTGTATCACTATTACCTTTTATTATCCTCAAATCTTCATTAATAATATTTTCCTTTTTTGATGGTTGTCATAGGAACATTTAAATATCTGTTATTCGGTAACTAAGATAATCGATTATACACATAAAATTAACATATATCTTGAGCTACTAAGATTCAATCTTATTTCTTTCTATTTAGAATCAACAACATAAATTCTTTTCTTCTTCTTCTACACAACAGATTGTGTACTTTTATGCACCGTTGATCAAAACCAAGATATAAAAATAGACGAAATTCACAAAAATAGGTATACAATATCGTTGTACACTGCTGGCAAAACTATGATTAATTCTAAATTACTCTTACAATTTTCTAACACTCACAATACGCTATTTAATGTAATTGATACTGATGTCAAGGCGTTGATCAATTTTCACAGATCAAAGCTGTACCAACTTATAGAATTTCTAGCGAGTTGATGTTCGACATTCTCTGTACACGCTTTGTCTAAATAAGTGGTCAAATCAGCTACAAAGCTATACGATAAAAGTGTGGAATAATCAACAATTAATCGTGTTCCGCAAAGATTGCGGAGAATAAAAACTGAAGGTAATGCAATCCATGTCTAGGCGTCGATAGATTTACTACGAACTTGGAAGTGATCATGAATACTCGGATGATGGATGGATTAGGATTGACGCCCCTTTCAAGCTAAGATTATACGAGACGTGGACGTACAGCTTAACGAGGGATCCGAATATGAGCTCCTACTAGGAATCGAACCCTTGTCTCCTGCGCCGAAGACCTGTACGCCAAACCATAGAAAGCTCCTGGGATATTTGGTTGAGATGATTTGATTTTGAGTTTAACGTTCCTTTTCAGCAGCGAGGCTATATGAGACGTGGACCTACTGACTAACGTGGAATCCGAACCACATGAGCTCCCGCCGGGATTCCAACCCGGGTCTTCCGCGACAAAGGCGCGTACGCTAACCGCCGTGGGACATTTGGATTCAAGCAAAATTGAATATGTCAAAGCTAAATGCATAAACGCAAAATTTAAACATTAATTGAACATTTCGTGAGCAGTATTACATAAGAGTGTTCAAAAACTCCACAAATATATCAAGTTAAACGGAGTAACTTCGTCCGGATTTTGGAATGTTCCAGTGTGGTCTGGAAGATCCGAAGCGATCGACAAGATAAGTCATATACAACATGTTATTCCTTACAAATGTACTGAAAACTTCCTGGTTTGCAGATTGCACAGTTGGTTTACAAATTAAAGGAAAAAGAAGGAACAGTACAATAAGGAATTGTAAGTGTTGCAGTACACAACATGAACAACACATGAATCATCTTTAGGATGTCTGTCACATGTAGTGTTTGTCCTTAAATCTTTTGTTATACACTTTACAAATTTTCATGAGACATGAAACCGACTAAAAGCAATCAGGTTCTCTGTGCGTATTGTATTCACATTTGCATAACCTGTAAATATCTTCATTGGATAATTTCACAGTGCAATCAGTGGTGTTACCGGTATTTCCAATTCATCATAGCTCAACGAACAATACAACGAGCGTAAACAGAACACAATCACTTGATGTCTCCTCCAAACTGTACGTGTGGGGCCAAACTCACTTCGTCCTACTAACATCTGATCATGTAGTCATCTATTGGTCGAATAACGAAGTTACTCTCAAAGAACAAGTCATGCTATTGTTCGAAGAAGTTATTGTTCGGCAGTAGTTTACAGGATTTTATTGTCTATAAAAAAGATAAAATTTCATTAAAATAATTTTATAAAATCTCTCCTGAACACATTGGAGAATTTATAAGGTTTTATGCAGTAAGTATTTTCTGCCACGAACAGCTTGTTTAGTAAGCATTACTGTGTACTTACTAGATAACTACGAAGCAAAGTTATATATTTGAACTGAAACAAGAAAAGTGTATCTGAATCTAATTGACACTCATTTACACTTGTGTGTATGTGTAACTTTAACAAATTATATGGATACACTTTTCAAATCACCGACAGTAGTGGTCAGAAACAATTAACACAATTGCATCATACACTATTTACTGTTTCTGCATATTGTTCCTACAACAAGATCATGAATAAAATGTACAGAACACAAAGTGCATTTCAACAATATTTGTCGTTTCGCTATACACCAGTTCATACATTTTGCTATTAAACAGCAAAGAGTACACTTAAATTTAACTTGAATGATATGTTAATGCTAATAAAACAAATAATGATATAGACAATTGTATATAACGAAAAACTTTTGTGTGTGGGAGAGAGACCTTTTCTTTACAAGACAATGCAAGAGTGACTTCGCGAATTTTGAAATGCATATAGCGAGATGCTCTTATGTATATCGTCTAGAAATTCCACAAGGCAGACTAACTTTACGCTTATATGTTACGGTATTATTTCATTTACATTACTAGAAGTGTTAATTAACGTCTTTTGTGTCTTATAATGTAAAAATGAGTCTAAATAAATACTAAATTTTCGATGTATATTTCACTGTTAACTTTTCTAATGTACAAATATGATTAGTTCTTTATAAATACCTTTCACGGCAAGTCACAATACTTTCTTTAAATTTCAAGGGTTAATTTTTATAAAGCAAGAAAAAGAAGAAAAAGATGTAAAAGATAATTTGCTCCTCTATCTTAAGCTTTAAAACAATGCAATCTTGGCTCATGTACTCCAAATGTTAGATTTAATCATTTTTAGCAAACGGTCTATCTTCCAGTTTGTTGTTGATAAAATGTTTATAAGCAACGTTGCTATGAATATAGATTTATACTCATTTGAAGCAGCAAAGAGGATAACTAAATTTGATTTGAATTTCTATTAACAAATAATTACGACTTTGAACATGGCTTCCACTTGTTCACATCTTATCCATATATGAAGACAAAATTGCTACAGTTCAACACCACTAACGTCTCCACGACAGTTATTAAGTGTAAATGTAAGTATTTTACTAAGTCGTAAATGTTAATTTATCTACTTTCCCTGCTCCTGGAAATGTTTCAATTTCGTTTAATATAATCCAAGTTATTCTATTGCGGTTTCTTCTTCCTTAAATATAATAGGATTGGTGGTAGTGCATTTGCAGTAATGTTTAGACAGCAGAAATACTTAAAATTCCTTAAATGGCACTTTCAAAAGGTATGGTAATTATATACACATATACGTATGTGTACACGACAACTTATGGTTTTACATTCCAAAAGATTGCATTATCCTCTTGTGAGTCCACTAGACTAACAACTAACCATTGCGTTGCTGTCGTTTTCAGTTGTTTTACAATCCATTTTCATCTCTGGTCCCAAGAGAATTTCTGGTCTTTGTATTTTTTCCACTTCTCTTTCTTCAGAAGTCCAATTAAACAAGGCAGCAGACTAAGCTGTATTTGCAACGTAGAAAGCCAATTATGACTATCTAATTAACGAAGAGGAGATTATATGCTTCAGCATTTCTCTCTCACATGGCAATCGAGACTAATTTGAAACAGTATGCGTGTGTTGCATTTAGAGTTACTACATTCCTTCAAAATACACGATAAAAAAAGGAAACTTTCCCCTCTTTGTTTTATAGTAATTGACTGTAATAAATTATTGTTTGAAAACATTTTTCATTTCAGTAAAAATCAATGTCGTTTTTAATTTTCTTCACAATTCTTAAAACGGAATAAATATACATGGATTTTCACTGTGGTAAACAATATCCCAAATAAACGGTTACTTATTTTTGTAGGAGTTTGTATGTTAGTATGTAGCAGAAAAAGTAAGCGTGGGGTGCAAGAAAAACATTGAAAATTATTTCATTCACGATATTATCTTTGAAGTTTATTGAAAATGTTTCTTGAGTAATATTAAATTCTATATTAGTGCGGAAATTCATTACAAATGAAAGAAAATGATACTATATTCTATTCAATATTTAAGATATCATTCAAAGATCGTTTGAAAATATATATGAAGCGTCTGTAGTTTTACGAAAGCAAATGAGTTCATAATTAAGTAAATATGAACATGATAAAGGAAAAGTTGTTTACTTTTTGATATCTGCTTGAAACCTTTTTCAAAATGGGAGATGAAAATGAATCGACTGTACAAAGGTAAAGTGGTAAAGATGTAAAGGTTGTAAAAGAAAACAGAAGTGAAACAGTGGTGGCATCTGGAAGACAAGTGATGAAAATGGAGTCAAAATTTGGTAAATTCGTCTTCAAATAACCATATTCTAAGTATACAGATTATTCCAAAAATAAAATTTAAAATATTATGTAAGAGATGTTAAACAAATTTCCTATAAACAATAAATACAATAACAAATGAATTCAGTATTTGGACTGTAACATTTAGTAAATTTAAAATTGCGATTCACACCATAATACCTTTGTTTATGATGTTATAACTCGAACCTTTAATAACAGACTATAACAATGGCTAGTCATACGTTTTACTTCTGTACTGTTAATAATATCGAAATTCTCAGTTGGTAAGCCCAAGAAAGAATCTAATTACAATAATAGTAAGTTACAGATTTGAGGTTATTGAAGCCAAAGCAAAACTACCATTACTACACTACATACCTTTGAGTGTGCATATTCACAATAATTTTGGTAAAAATCGTTGGATTTTCATGAAACTTAGATATCTTTTCTTTGAGGTTAAAACTTAGATTAAGAATATAAGGGAGTAAGTTCAACACTAATTTGAAAGTTGGAACATATGTTTAATTTGGTAACATGAAGATTTTTACGATAACTTTTTAGGGTTCAAGATTAATAAATAATTGAAAAATGAAATCTTACAAATTTCAAGTCCATAGTTATGCCGGCTAGGCTAAAGGAGACAGTGATGATGAAAAATGAAGGAAATGGTGGAATGAAGAAAGAGGGAGGAAATGGGAAAATTCCGAGAAAACCCAAGCACACACTGTTTGTCCACCACAAAGCCGAGGAATAAGTAATTGGAGTTTTGTTAAGACAAAACAGAATTCATTCTTCTCCAATTTGAATCAAAATGTTCCATAATAACTATATTTTAACTTTATAAATTTTCATTATAGGAGGCACAATTTTATGTTATTGTGTTGAGTTTGCTCGAAGGCATAAAACTAACAATCAACATAAGAAATATATTTCATAATATATGTTTCTTATGTTGAGTATTAGCTTATTTCATAATATATATTACACCGAAATTTCAATTTTATGGAAACAAGTTGTTTTCTTTGAGCAAGAATATTTCCTATTTTTTCGCAGTTGAAGAGATCCAGGATCAGGAAGTGAATTCATATACTTTTTTCATTGGACTTAAAATAAATACAGACTGTTTCAAAAAACACCAACGTTTGGGAGGTGATACCTGACACCAAGGTAAGACAAAAAACATAGACCATCCTGGGTTCACAAGTGCCTCCTTTCGGAGTCATAGGCTGCCGAAAACATGAAAAATTGAACCTTTAAGGTCCATAGCTTCAAAGCTATGGGACCTACCGCAATCAGGTCAATACTTCACTTAGGAACTAACATGTGTGCTGCCAAAAATACATGTTTCAGAATCCTCAGACACGAAGCATTTTTTATAGAGGAAGTTTGGCTACGGGCATATAATCTGAAGTACTCTCCATCCACATCTATAAAAAATGTTGCGGAAGTATCACAGGACTCTGAAACTTAGATATTTGGATAGAGATCATACTAGTTTCTAAGTGAAGTTTTGACCCGACTTCGGTAGGTCTCATAATTTGGACCTATGGACCTTGAAGGTTTTTTTTTCATGTTTTTGGAAGCCTACAACTCCGAAAGGAAGCATTTATGCGTCCAGGTTGGTCTATACTTTTTGTCTTCTCTTGGTGTAAGGAATCACATCCCAAACGTTTCGGTGTTGATTTGAAATACCCCGTATAATTTGTTCACATCTACGTGCATTGCATCAATAATATACATATTGTCGCCAGAGTGAGGAATTACAACTTGTGCTTTTACTTCAAGTACCCATAATATTTTCACTCATACTGTATATGTCCGCCTTCCAAACTTTTCTCCTCCACTGTGATTTGTTTATATAAAGAACACAAGTGAGATCAATAAGGAGACGACGGGTCTTATAAACCAGCTCTCTTGGAGACAAATATCAGGTTGAAAATATGTTTATTCTATGTAATGTAATCTTGGATAATTAACCAGCAAATGATATCAAGCAACATTTGCAGATCTAGTGTTGATTTCAGAATTTAAGCTAATCCGTGAATTCAATAATGAGGAAAGCAATAAACAATATTAGGGAAAGAAGAGTACTTTTGTAAACTTATATTATCAAATCACTTTATATTGCTCTGTTGCATGGTTTGATTAGATTATAGCACTTATTTCCGATATTAGGTCTGTATAAAACTAGATACCTCGAGTACAACTCGAACTAAACTAGATACAACCTCATCAGAATTGGACAAAAACCACTAAACACACATTGTTAGCTTTATGGAATATACTCTTGTGTAACAATTTACATATTCGACAATTATTTGTTTATTCGTCTCAGTTTAGCGTCCATTTTAGCACCAAGGCTATATAATACGTGTATTTACAATCTAAGGTGGAATCCGAACCACCGTAATGGATTCAAATTTAATTGTCCTTGAACCGGAATCAAATAGGGATTATTCTTGGAAAACGAATCGAAACAAATACTGTATGTACTAATAGAAATTTAAAGTCTGTTAATTTTTAACCTCGTATTTTCATGCAGAGTTTTGAGTTTTTCATTGTTGCGTACAATTTTTCAGTTATTAATTTTCTACTTACCGGTACTTGCCGTAACAATGTTATTTTTTAAATGCAGGTATATAGTAATAATCAGGGCTCGGATCTTGTTGACAAGTCAACCTTTTTCTGCTACGCGTAGGACAAGGCAAGTTCAAATAAAAACGTTATCCATCAACTATAGGTTCTAAAAATATAGTTTTTTAAGGTCAACTTTTGGTCATTTTTTGCCATTTTGAAATTTCAGGTCATTTTTTAATATTTTAAGGTAACTTTTAGGTCACTTATGGCCTTTTTATTCTTTTTCTTCTACATAAGGAAATCTTTAAATGAATACAGTTTACGAATGTGGAAAAGACGAAGTTGAACAATCTCTTTTCTTGCTTCCTGACTATTGGGGTGGAAAACCTGCATTCTTAACAAGCCAATGAAAACTAAACTGTAGCTGGTTAACAAAAGGTGGGGGTTGGTAGGTGGCCAAACAGATAGTTTTGGGTTGTTGACCACAAAGGATGTGATCACGTGAATAACTAAAAATGGATTAGAAGGCGTACAAGTATTTTGAACAGGTTTCTATCTATTATTTTCATGTAATCTACACTTGCGAACTTTTATTGCTTAAGAGTGCTTCCTAGTTTCAACTCAGGAGTGAATTGACGCTTTCAGTACGTACAATGCCGTACAATGATCAATAGAAATAAATGATCAATGGACTGCAACTACGTGAAACAATACTTTCTGAATATGAGTGACAAATGTTAATTAAAAATTTAATGGATATTAAAAAATGTCAATGTTTAACGAAATAAAGGTTTAAGAAAACGCAAGTTTTAAGGTCAATTTTTGTGATTTTTAGGGTCATTTTACAGGAATTTTAGTGTAATTTTATAGGTAGCTTTTTAGAAAATTTTAGGTCAACAACATCCGGGCCCTGGTAATAATAGTTTATCTTGATATTTGATTTACTGTATTTTACCTGTATAATAGTTTATCTTGATTTGTGGCAAGGTATTTTCTCCTGAAGCATGTTGGTTGGTTGAGATTTATTGTTTATCATGAAAAACGAAGTAGTAGAAGTATTAAACATATTTACAATACTTCTTTATAGAAAATATTGTTATAATGTTGGCATTGATGATTAACATGATCGGTTTCAGTTTTTATATTCCATTTTGTAATATTGATACATCTCAATCATATGTATCCAGTGTGTGAATTAAAGAGTTTCTAAACAAAATTAAATGTAAATAAGAAAAAAAAACAATAACATTATTCAAGATTATTTATATATAATATCGTATATATATAAACGTATAATATCATTGTATAATATATACGATATCAATAGCAGTGTCATTTACTGAATAAATAAAATAGTCTAATTCAAAGGCAGAACTCTGCATTTTCGTAGAATCGTTCTCAATGCACGATCATTTTTAACGACTTCACAAAAATAGTCGTTTCTATTTGCAGCATGTGTGCTCATGGTTTCTGTAACGCCTTGTATACCAAGAACAAAAAGAGTTATAAAAATTTACTTCAGATTTGGAATTAGAGTTCTCCACTTATCCGATGGCTTTCAATATTATGATTAGTCTGTTAGTTGTGTCGACTGGAATGTTTTTGGATAATTTCGGTTTTTCAAAGTTAAATAAAATAATTTTTGACCCTCATTTGACTTTTCAATCTTAAAACAAAATCCATCATAAAGACAGTTTGCAATTCACAAAACGCATCCGATCTTAACGAAACTTAACATTAACGTGGGCCTTAACTTACACATGTGAGATATTTTTGTTCGCAGATATTTGGTTCCCGAATTATTAGCAATCAAATTTCGAAATATTCACACGATTTTCATTAATTTATTTAGAACACGAATTAGAGCAAACATCCATGAAACAAACCTGTTGAATTTGAATTTGAAGTTAAACGTTGAGTAAATGAAATGTATAATTGTAATAAACATTTGCAAAATCAATGAAGAACGAATATTATCCTTAATCGGGAAACTTATTACTTCGTGGGACGTACCAAAATTACGTGTCGTTTTGTCATACTTCAAATACCAATGACAGAAGATTAATATAATTCCATACAAATTAATTTTAATGCTGGATTCCACAGAATTTCGAGCTTTCATCTATGTTCGTTTTTAATAAATTCCCCTGTGAAGGAAATTGCTTTTTTTTAAATACTGTCCTGAAACGACGAATTTCGTCATAGAGATGTTTAATAACGTTTCTGTCCACATGTAACAAAGGTGTCAATATTCATCACCAGTTAAACTAAGTTTGTGGGAAACTGCTCTTGTTGACTGTGCTGTGCGGAAGTTCATGTTGTATTTGTAAGATGGCGAAGTCAACTTAAGATCTACCAAGTTACAAAGAACGTATAATATACAGTAGTTAATGTAATCACTGCCAAAAGCATTGCTCCAGTTCAAGCTCTGATGATTGTTGGGGAGAGAAAATTAACTTTTGAGAATATCTATAATCTTGCAGAATTCTTTCATTGTATCGTGAAAACAATTTTGACAGACCACTTGAATTTGTCCAAGAGCGGTTCACGTAGGTTACTCTATAGCTGAATGGAAAGAGGAAATGTTCCAGATAAGAAGAAGCTTTTTTACACAATAAAACATCGAAGCTTCATCCATTCTTCTACAAATACCTGTTTCCCAGTGACATCTGTCTGCTTTCAAACATGAAGGCTTCATTGCGAAACATACATTTATAGAGTCCATAAGTATATTCGGAAGTGTCATTTTCCAATGTCTGAAACCTATCTTTCAAAAAGACTTTTCAGACTATTCTGATTCTGGATACAAAAATTACAATGGTATGTAGATGTGAACAGGAATAGTGTTTAAAAGTGACTAAAACAGAAAACTTCGAGAGTTATGGGAAACGGTATGTAATTTTGGTATGCCCCTTGTAGTTGTGTTTATATATGAAATCGAGGATAACGTATTATATAGTTTTCTGTTAGTGTAACTTACGCGTTCACATTCTTAATCCGCACCGACATTACATCTACTTTGTAACATGTATGTAATACGAATATTATATTACATTATATAATATACGTATTAAATCTTCGAAACAGCGTCTTCTGTAGGCAATCCAGTAACGAAGCCACCGAAGCTTACTTGTAAACTTGCTTTGTTACTGTGATGTTCGTATTTTCATACGTCTCGCTACATTATGTAAGTTTTCTTCTGGCACTGTTCACATTTAGATTTCAATCGACAAACCTCTTTGAAGTAGCAAACGTACTTGTTGAAACGAAAACTACTTCTTAGTAAGTATAAAGCATGCTTCTTGGAGCTAAAGTTTAGTCTGAATTTTTAAATTACTGAAGCTCGATAATTTAAGGTTCAAAGATATTCAAACCATCCCAAATCCGAACGAAAATGCCTTCACTTAAACCGGATACTAAATGCAAAAATTCGAATAAATGTATTCCCATGTTAATAAGTGTGTTCAGTGTGCGTTTGATAGTATACGCTTCTCTTAACGACAATACTGAATAGTATTGCAAGTTACAAACCAAGTTTCAAAAGACGTTTATATGTTAAAGCTCATTTGAGGTTTAACGATACTTTCAGCATCGGTGTTATATGGAACGACGGCTCTACAGTTTAACGGAGGACCGATATTAATAACATTCGTATTGAGTATCGAAACCAGGCCTTCCATACCAAAATTCTTATCACTGAACCGAAAGGAAATATATTTAAACTATGTTCAAAGTATTAGCAATTTTCTCTCAATCAACTATATAGTTTAGACCAACATATTCACAAGGCGTGTGGTGTAGCTAGTTTTATTTTTAATAGTTTCGAAAACACTCGTTCTTCTTACATTTTTACAGCTTCAAGTTAATACACTTTATTAAATAAAAGATTATTTAATGGTGGAATCATTCTTTAAAAAATAGCGATTTTTAGGATATTTGTTCTTATATTTCTATGCTGATAAGGCTATCCTCTTAATTTTCATATACAGCTATGTTCACAATTATATCAACCACCACTATTTACAAGACCGTGTTCTCACAACCGGACATAGGAAAATATTGTCACAAAGCAAAAATCTAAAGTAAGGTTCTGAAATAAAATACATGTAAGTACAAAATTGATTAATATTTTTTCCCATTTATGGATAAGATTAAACTTGCTGTGAAAAGAAATGAGTGGTCAAGAGATTTTGAATGTGACTGTACATGTTTAAAATATTTCATTATGAGCTTATGCTTTACACATTCAATAATGATTGTCTATTTTTAACACCCTTGTCGTAAAATCGTATCATGTGTCCTAAACTCATTTCATGACACAAATAAAATTTGACTTAAAATTGAGAAACTACTGACTATTACTTCATCTCAGCAAAATTTTTAAATAGTGGAGGCCAACTTCGATTTTGCTAAAGTTTACACCATCCATAATCCGATCCACACAATGAAGTGTCACGTAACATGCAAAGTAAGTATACAGTACTTTTTCTTTTGCAGATTGAAGAGACCGGGAGAGTGAGGGTTTTGTTAACATTTTCTCCATAACAATATGCTGATAGCAAAACCACCAGCACCATCAAGGATTTTTTTGGTCTCTAATGGGATGTAACGTCCTCAAAGGTGGAAAGGTCAGAAAACTTAGTGATTAGCTAAAGAGAGAAAAGTGAAGAGAAATGGAAGTGAGGAGGGGGATCAGTTTTGACCACGCTTTAACAGAGACACGAGAAGTTCATTACGTTAGGGTTCATTCTGTAAAGGTTCAAATGTCATCATCTAATTACCATCACTTTTCCATTTATTTTCTGAAATATTCATAAGCATTCGTACATCGATTAATGTGTCTTTTGTAAGCCATTAGTATTAATTAGCGTAAACAGCAATATATTATAGCACAACAAAGTCTCATTAAAACATAAAACCCAAGGACAAAAGTAAGTAATCCCTTTCTGTCAATAATTTCATTTAGTTAACGCATCAAAAATAGTGCCAGTTTAACAGAGTGATAATAGTTGATGTCTATAATCAGTCCATTGCAATTAAATCGATCAAATTTTCACAAAGCAGCTATTACGTAGTCACATGTTTAATTGCATTAAATAAATAATAATCCACCATTTTAGAAAGGATTAAGCTGCTACTTTCTAGAAACCGGTGGTAGCTTCCTTCTAGTGTTTCCTTCGTTCTCTTTCTATCACGTCTGAAAAAGAGTTCTGTATAACCATGCCATTGAACATTTTTTTTTATTTAACGTAACTTCTATTACTTGTATTTCATCTATTAACTTTTGTACATTTCAAAATCAGTTTTGTTCTTACTCCAATTTTTCTATAAATAATTATAGAAAGATATATATATATATAGTGTGTGTGTGTGTGTGTGTATGTGTGATTTGTTAGTATTTTTTTGTTAGTACTGTTAGAAGTTCATTGTGTACCTACAGAAGAGTTGTTGACCTGAGAATCCACACAGGAAATTGAGCTGTAGCCATGAAAGTAACGAAAAATCCTTGATTTATTGCATAAAATTCAACCCATTTAAGAATGTTTCAATAAATTAATTTGAGTTTACCAAATAACAAAACTAACGAAATAGGTATGACATGCTTTTATGGATGCTGCGATATAACTCCTTATTCGCGTTCCATAATTGGGTTGAGCATAGTGAAATACGATTACTCTTTCCGTTTGTTTGGTCTCCTGTCTAATTTTCTGTAGAAATGCTGTGCCTCGGATAAAGCCCAAGTATTAGTTTTTATCCTACTTCAAAGAGCAGGCTCATTCTCATATAACCTTACTAGGGATGATTCCATACCGATACAATGAACATGGGAAAACCTATATATCGTCTGAAAGCTCTTGCCATGAGAAGTAAGAAACCGTTTTCAAATCACAGGCAAACCTGCAACGTGACCCTATAAGGGACCACTTTGTTGGTGTTTGTGCTCATATATACGGCATATTGGACAGAAATAAAAATGAATGTTCCACGATGCATCATGCGTAAGCGCCTGAGCCCATCATGCTTCTTTTTGACTCGTTGCTAGAATGTGACTCGGCAAAGGGTTTGATAATATCACTTTGCACCTAGATATACTCATTTGGTCAGTGTTGCCAATGAATTGCAAATACAATGTGGCGGATTGTATCTGTACCACTGGATCAATATCCGTGAAATGTGGCATAAACATCAGTCGTCACTCGAGAAAATATACTTTGGATGTATTCCTATCCCAAGAATCCCAATCTGTCAGTATTGCCAACCAAGTGAAAAAATGAGAAGTAAAACATTTTCCGTTCCATGAGACGTTTATACACCAAACTTGGTAGAAACATTACACGACATTATAGCAAAAATACGTTGAGTGTGACGTCTCCCAACCATTCTAGGTTTTCAGTGTTGCCAACCAAGGGTAAACATCACAATGTTGAAAATGGCGTGACAAATACACGTAGACTTGTGTCAGAAGCAGCATTGAACAATGAAAAACATAGTGTAATTGTCCCCGTCTCCCAAACACCCCAGTTTGGCAGTGTTGCATGAAGTCTACAGCATTGGAGGAACATAATTAGACTGTCTACAACTGACATACAGACTGACATACTGACAGACTGGAATGCTTGGGGAATGGTAACAACCAAAGCATGTTTGCTGTTGTGTCGAATAATGTTTATGCCAAGTTTTGTTTCTATGCATGCAATGGTCAGGCAACCTTTCGAGGAATTGTATTTGAGAATGGTTGGAAACACTGACAACATGGGTGCTTATGGGTTCACACTAACATACTACAAACCTAATATGGGTCACAGTATCGGGTGATGTTTCTGCCAAACTTGATGTCTCATCGAACGGAGCCTGTTTTACTTCTCATTTTTTCATTTGGTTGGCAACACTGACAGGCTGGGTTTTTCAGAAAAATATGTCCACAGTATATTTTCTCTAGTGACGAATGACGTTTATGCCGTGTTTCATGGATATACATCCAGTGGTACCGCCACATTGTATTTGTAATTCGTTTGCAACACTGACTAAATCATTACGTCTGCGTGCAAAGTGATATTATCAAACCCTTTCCCCGAGTCACGTTCTGGCAATGAGCCAAAAAAAGCATGATGGGCTCCGCAGCTTACGCGTGATGCATCGTGTAACATTCATTTTTACTTCAGTCCAATATGCCATATATAGGAGCACAAACACCAACAAAGTGGACCCTTATTGGGTCAGATTGCGGGTTTGCCCGCGATTTGAAAACGGTTTCGTACTTCTCATGGCAAGAGCTTTCAGACGATATACAGGTTTTCCCCAGCTTCTTGGACCCGGTATGGAATCATCCCTAGTTAGTGCTGAAAAACGCGCGTTAAATTTCGTTCAATGAAATACCATCAAAATAATTAATTTTATATATTGTAATGTAGGATATTTCTCCGTCAACATAGTTACATTACAGGAACGGCATAGACAAATGACGAAATATTTAGATATAGTGTGTCCTCGTAGACATTTTTGAGTCTATTATCTCAGAATAATTAATATTCTCGAAAACTGTCGTGATACCAGTAATCAAATTTAGCACATTTATAAATCTCCCTCCAAAGCAATATTAACCTGATTTAGTATTTTCACAAATAGAATTGTGCAATTATGGTGTATAAACCTAGCATATACAAACATACATACATTTCTCTCTCTCTCTAGAAAGAGAGAGAGAGAGAGAGAGGAGAGAGAGAGATGTATGTGTGTATGCCATAGGTTTATATACCATAATATATATGTAATGTAAAATAGATAGTATAAAGTTTTTACATCTAATATTCCAAAATAATATACGTGGGGTGGTTCTTATCCGAGTTTCTTCGAGCCTCATCCCCTAAACTGGTTCCATACCAGAATAAACTAACTCACGAGAAAGATAATTTAATGATATTAAATGAAGCCCTGCCCTGAGCGACCAAAACCTTTTAATGTATTTACAGTATATAATATGAGGCAAAGATGTTCTGTAATTTTGAAACGCCTAGACAGAGTGACACCATATCTTGGATACGGGTAATGTGGATATAACAGCATCTTATACCCTATAGTACCATCATTGTGGTCTTCTTGAAGTCTACCATCTTAGATTTAAGTCCAACATTTTTAATAACAAAGGGATCACGTGACATCGTTTTGGCGTATTCTTTTTACCACTAGCATACATCAGAAGCAATTTCCAACTTATCTGTAATCACTTAACGATTTTTATATTCATAATATCTGTTCACTAACTTACAATTGCCTTTCCAAACTCACAAGATACCTCACGATATATATATATATATATATATATATATATATATATATATATATATATATATAGAGAGAGAGAGAGAGAGAGAGAGAGGGGTGTTTTCGTGAGACACACATATCTATCACTGAGCTGTGTGTAAACGCACCTACATCAGGTAACTATCACTGATATTCTAATAGCCTTTTTTAAATTTTCGAACTGTTGCTACTAATATTTACTATCCAAACTAAAGAAACAGACTACTTCGAAAAAATGTTTTTTAAAGTGGGTATGTATGTATGTGTGTGTGTGTGTGTGTGATAGAGAGAAAATACTGAAAGAGTACTTCGTCGTGAAAATTTGCTCTTGAACAAGCTGTTGTGAAGATAAAAGGTCAACAACCTAATGAGTCATGTGTGAATTCTATTGTTCAGTACCGAATGCAAATGCTACAAAATACTAGACAATCAGCGAGGAAGGTGGTATATATTCGAGGTAGTACTTAAAAAGGAGCAGAAAAAAGTTGTAAGCGAATGAAGCAAAAAAAGTAAATAAAAGTGAATGTAGCAAAAGCGAATGTAGAAACCGCAGAGTCGTGATGTGAATACAAAATGGAACTGAAAGAACTGGCACAAGTCTCATTAAATAGGTAACTCAGAAATAGCTCCCATTCAGTGGGGAGAAATATTGTACGTTGAATGTAATGTGTGATTACATAGATAACGCAAGCAGAGAGGTAATATTGCACATTGGACCATGTGAGAGAAAAAAGTTTCAAATATATTTAACTAGTATTCTGTCACATCTATGGCTTAAATCAACATTTTCAATACCTTTTTTTTAAACAAAAAAGATTATTCTTCCTAGAAAAAAATTCAACAAATTTTATAGTTCATTATATCATTAAATCTTACAAAATTCTACAAATGAAAAGTGTAGTAAAAATGGCCTAAATAACAACAGTATGCATTCAGACTATATTGTTCAGGTCACACATATGGGATAGTTGTTAATAACATATGTCAAACACAAAAGCTACCTAAAATGTATATAAGCCTGAAAGCAGAAAATTTTGAACCTCGTCTTATTTTGAACATTGAAATATAACATTTCTGCAGCACATTTTGGAAAGAAAATATTTGATGTATTTGTTATAAAATCAACGGTATTAGAAAACAAATGTAAAATTAGAATTTTTAAATTGTTGAAAATAGTTGAACAGTATAAGAAGACTGAAAGAGATTTTGGAAAGATTTTGTTGTTCAGAATCTGTGTGTTAAAGGTATCACGATGGTAATAAAAATTGAACACTTATTGTCCACTGGTTGAACAGCATAACGTAAGGATGGTTGAATGTGTAAATTACGTTCTTCCTTAACATTTATAATGTTTTAAAGTTGAATTTAGTTTGTGTGTGTGTGAAATAATGCAATAAAAATAATATAATAAAAACACATATTAAAAGATTTTAATAACTTGTTCCATAGTTTCAACTTGATATGGAGTAGATAAAGACTTGCAGTTCATTAGTTAAAAGTTGGGTTTGTTATAGATAATGCAAACAATTAGCTTAACAAATAGACAAAATTTCTATTATTTGGTGCAGATGCATGACATACAAATATTAGAAACATGTTTTATATTTGTATTATGTAAAAGAAATATCTTCTTAAAATTTCCCGAAAAATATTTAATTTTAACGGAAATTATAATATTTTTGTAAGTTTAACATACATAGAGAAGGAATGATGTAGTATTCATCAACAGAAAGTGCAGTTAATGAAGTCACCTAAAGTTGTGGTTGGAAAGCAGAACATCGAAGTACGTAATGTGACAGTAGAGAGGAAAATGGCGATATAATAATTGAACGATGCAGTAATGCTTGCTCCGTAATTTATAAAGTGCATAATTCTGGACCACAGAATATTTATATTGAAAACTAATGTTAGCGCATGTTTCTTATGAAGAGAAGTACATAAGATATATTAATGTAACAGCAATAATTTATATTATATCATGTGTGAATTACAAAATAATAATTTTCGTATTGATTTTCAAACATTGTAACAAATTTACCTATTATGATGCTGAAAAGCCAATAAATGAGTACTAGCATAAAACCATGTTTTGTTTGAGAGAGAATATATACACATAAGCAATTTTTGTATGAAAATAATTGATATAAGGAAGAATTCGAGTTGGTAGAACAACGAAGTAAAATCTGTGGACATGAAAAAAAGCTTTTCGTAGTGTAGAAGGGAACAAATCGTTCAAGTTTCTAAAGCAATGGTTCCCAATCTAAAGGGCATGAAAAGCGAATAGGCGTACGAGAGCTACTGATAGATAGAAACTACAATTGTAATCAAACATGTATAGGAAAACAATAATTTTGGAGTGTTCCAAAAAATAGATCAAAAGATTGTGACCTTGGCCAAGAATTTTAGGAATGATCAAAAAAATATATCAAAAGATTGCCATCTTGACCAATAATTAGTTTTTGGGTCAGGGGCACAAAATATCGAGTTTCATTCTTTTTTCTTTTCTTTTCTTTATTCTTTTCTTTTTTCTGCGGAATAAGCACATCATACTGAGTTAAATGATAGTTTGGGTTTGGCTGCACTATATGTAATTTTCGAGATATAAGTTATACAAGAAAATTTTTGATTAAAATATATTGGATGTTTTGATGCATTTTTGGATCAGGGGTTACAAAATTTTTAAACGGCCCTTAAATCGAGTTTTTGTATTGTTTCCGGAATAAGCACATCATTCTGAGTTAAGTGATAATTTGGGTTTGGCTACACTGAATGTAGTTCTCCAGATATAAGGCCCACAAAAAATTTTGCCTGAAATATAATGGATCTTTTGATCCAAAAATCGAACTCATCTTGTTTGTGATCGAATCACGGAAAAACAGCTAAATCGACTGAAATGATCTTTTTGAATATGTAACCGGATTTTTATTATGTTACTTCCATTAAAAGGTATCCTAAGGGGGAGAGCTGGATCGTAATTTATGCGAAAAATTAAGTATCTCATGCACCCGTCAAACTAGGAAGAATGAACGTCGTATATAATCTCATCAAAAATAAATGGACACGTATCTTAGTGTTTCTGAAAATTCTCATTTTAAGGGAAGCAAGGAGATATCCTTCTTCACTACATTGAAAGTGGTTTGCTGTTCGTGATTCGCATCACGGGAAAATCTCATTTCGATCCAAGAGCGTATCCTAAACAGGTGAAAGAGTGGAACTTTTAACCTAAAATAAAGCATCACGATTCCACAAGGTAGGTCGATGAAACTTGGTAAATAAATAAGCGGGCCAATGTTCTAGAATTTTCAAAATTCCGGTTTTAACCCTTCGTAAGTATGGCACGGTCTCAGATTCCGGCTGGTGTTGATTTGTTGTTTATTTTTTTCGCAATAGGTGACGGTAATTGAGCCTCTTAGTGCAGTGCTATTCAACCGGGAATACGTGAAGATGTTTCTGGGGGTACTTAATCGTAAAATAAACATATTTCCAATATTTATTGAATGATATCCAATATTTATTGATCCATAAGCATTGATCATAATTTCTTTAGTTGGAGAATTTATTGAATGATCAGTGCTATTTCTCAATTTCTTCCATTTCCATTAACGTATTTGTGTGAATCGGTTTTTTCTGTATTAACTGTAGAAACGAAACACAGAAATTGCTTGAATCCGGGATCAGCTCCAATTCTTGCACTCTCAAAGATTCGACCAACAATTGAAGAGTTGCCGTTCTTGAAACAAGCTCAGTCATCTCAGTTCTAAAATTTCTTGTTTTAATATTGTCGTGTGTACGAATTATCAAGAAGGATGACGGGAAAATCCCCTCAGTAGAGCTGGATGTCCCTATATGTTTTGAAATTTCCTATGTTATTTTTCTCAGATGTGCACTTTATCCTCCTATAAATAGTCTTTTGATTGGCACACTGATTGCCCTTTTATTGGGTCTCCATTTGTCCCCCTTTTTAATCAACAGAACATGTGAATTAAGTTTAATAAGTTCATGTCCTCATGTGGGTGTCAGGGAGTTCCTCATTATCGTTGCGACTGGAAGTCATTATTCGGTCTCTGGTGGTCATATTTCTAATTTAAATATTACATAGGTTCTGTGGAACGAAAACTAAATATATTTCTGTATAATGTTAATGTTAAGAAGAATGTGAATCACAAGAGGGATGTGAGAAAATAATAGAAAAGATATTAGTTTCATTGTACTTATTTTGTATCTCCTGCCATTATCCAAAATTTGCTGTTTTTCGGTGTATTCAAGTTTTTCATTGTATTTCATTTACGGCTCAGAAAGTATTTTTATGGTCAAAAATGGAAATGATCATATAGTTGTATACTGATAAAGGTGATGGTAATATAATACAACCATATTTAACATTAATAACGAGAAAGAATGCATGGGAGAACGAAAGAAAAAGTCTGTCTCTGAGACCAGTCACACTAAAGATGTTCTAGAGATACACCACACTTACGAAGGGTTAAGAGGGGAAGGAGGATTTTCAGCATAGTTTATAGACGTTTTCTGTTGTTTGTGATCACATCACAGGAAACCGATTGACCCTTTTGAAATGGATCTTGAAACAGTAACTACCTCAAACTGTACTTTTATCATGTCACTTTGATTAAAGGGTGCATCACAAGGAGGATATGGTTTAAAAGTTATTTCAAAAATAATTATCTTATGATCTCTTATCATCATGCGTTTATGGAAATGCGTATCCTAAGAGACGAAGGTCTTCAAATATTTTCCGAAACACTATTTCTCCTCTTAAATAACGGGAATTTCACAGCTAAATTTCAAACATTACGAATGTCGTAAAAAGAGACTTTTGCGGAAGTTTAGCTGGAAATAAATATAAATTGTGATATTATTATTATTATTATTATTATTAATAATATTATTATTAAAGATTAGAAAATTCAAACTTGAACCTGCAATCGCAAAAGAGATCAGACCAACGAGCGACAAGGAAGTAGTGCAGATAAACAGAGTTAGGAACGATTTTTCTAACGATCAAAGAGCAATATACGGCTTGTTCAAAGAGCAGAAAGTAACAAAGTGGAAGGAGAACTCCAAAGAGTGATGCAGGGCTCCTCACTATCACTTATCATGCTTAATCTTAACAAAAAGGAATAAAATGAATCAAGGAGTCCCACAGCTTAGAAACAACTGTACATGGACAAACCTACACACACCTAGATTTGCGGACAAAATTATGCTATTGGCAGAAACTGAGATAAATTAGACGCAGGTTTAAATGGAATGCAACAGGCGCTTAGCAAATTCAACATGAAGATTTACAAGAGAAAAAGTTTTACGAAACAAGAAAGAAGAGAAACTACAAGAAAAGTAGAGACAAAAATGGAGATTGGTGAAATGAATAGAAATTCCGTGTTAGGGAGAATGAAACAAGCAATAATAAGAGCAAAGATGTATAATTCGGAATAGCCCAGACAGAAAACCCTTTGAAGAAAATCAAAGCTTCTGACCGAAAATAGAACTGAAGGGAAGACTGATAAAAGCACTTGTTTGAACTGTAACGTTATATGGAAGTTGGGTATGAACTGTATAAGAAGGAAAATGAAGGATTAAAGTATTTAAAATAAAAATGTATTGAACATTGAATGGGTGGATATGTAAAGATTATTGGAAATGGAAGAAGGGGAAAAGGTGTAACGAAGACTATGTAAACAAGAAAAGAGGAATTTTGGACATATTATAAGGCATAAAGAAATCACGTGACTGTCTATGGAGGGAATACCAAAAGAAAAACAAAATCCAGGAGGAGGCCGCGATCAAAACGTAACAACCAAACAGTACAAGATGGGATGAAAAACTACAAGAAAATTAAAAATCTGGCTCAGGATAGGAAAGGATGGAAAGTTACGCCAAAATACTCGAGCTATTGCTGAACAAAAAGATGATGATAGAATATGTTCACACACAAACGCGTAGTTAGCGCAGATACTTTGGTTGCATGATCCCGTGTTCGGTTGTTGTTGAAACATAATGTTTTAAAAAGAATTGTGAGACAAATGAAAAACTACTTATCGAATTCTAATCTTAACAGCTAGAAAAAGCTGCCAACAAGCTTTCATGCTGACCGTAATATCGCAACTTTACTGAACTTCCTTATAATACAAGACTCCAAGACCCCCCTCCCTATATATATATATATATATATATATATATATATATAGAAAATGATTAGAGCAAGCCACATTATGCTTTATTATGCTTTATTGTTAATTTCAATCATTGTTTTACATTAATCGTGTATAATGTATAATATTTACTATACATTAAATATTCTAAATATCTTGATTTATTTATTAATACTTTATGCAACCAGTTTCTTTCATATTTAATGGATTTTCTACTTATTGCGCTGTAAAAAGATATGCTTTACTCGAGTCAATTTTTTCTACCACTTGTATGTGCCTTAGAGGTGCATATACAGTATACAGATAGGGAAAGTAAAAATGCCACCAAAAAGTACAGAAAGTGCCCAAGTTCAAGAGGTAGACATAACAATACAGTGTGGAGTTCCTGTGTACTATTCATTGTTAGTGGAAAGTTTTCTACGTTTCCTTTTTTCCCTCAACATCAAAGGATTACACCGAAAAATTTACAGAAATAAAAATAAACTTTTCATTGTTGCATTTTTATGTTCTCAATGATTTTGCATTGTAAATATTGGTTTTAAAAAATATTAATGCAGTATGTTAAACTTGCAGTTAAACAGAATTTTCCAGGAATTGTTCTAATAGAATTTTCCAAGAATTGTGCTATATATTTTAAATTATACTTTATGCTTTATTTTCTAAAATTATGTTTTAGTATGCTTTTAAAATTAGTTCCTTTTGGACCCTTAGACAACCATATTCATGTTCAAGGTACGAACCATATGTCTAAATTACTATTATGCTTTTTATGCTTTTGAGTTGCCCTAGTAATGATTATGTAAGCGTGGTGCATAACGAGAAACTGTATTGTTAATAAGGTTACAATAATACCCACATGATTGTCTCAGAGACAATAAATGTTAAGCAAACAAACAGCGAGGAAATGTGGCTTCCATTTTAGGTACATTACCTCCTGGAAAATCATTAGAAGAAGTTTTTCTTTTATAATTAACTGTTCAGAATTTGCTGTTTATCAGTCTGTAAAAAAAAAAAAATGTCAAATAAATTTTAAAGTGTTGCAAAATGCCAAAACTTATTGCAAAAGATAGGTTACAATTTTATTTTGCATTATTCCAAAGTTTACTTTGGTTAGAACCCCAGATGAGCATTGCTGTCACCATTTTTTAAAATATTGGTTTTAGATTATAACGCAGAATTGCTATTCTTTATGGCGTTTTCGTTCTTTCTTTTCCAAAGATTGTAGATCTTTGTACATGGCACCTTGATCTACTACTCTAAATTGTTAGACTTAATGTTAATATGTGCCTGTGCATGTAATATCAATCGTAATTTTGGGAATTCGTCCTTTCTCTTAAAGTTTTTAGCACAAATCTAACGCTCAATTTGTATTGAGTATTTCTGTGCATCTTGTCATTCATTCTGACATATATCTTAATATTTTCCAAAGTAAGGCACTGCCAATTCCATTGCTGCACCGTAACTTGAAAAGATTTGTTTGCTTAATTTGTTCTCATGTACAGCCTGGGTGTATAGGCAACCAACTTGGCACGTGTAGAAGGGGTTGCATATAGACAAAGGCTCTAGAATAAACGTGCTGCTGTGTATTGTTTTATATCTTACTGACATTGCTATGTAATTGAAGAGTCCTCTCATCTGCAATAACAAGGTAAGTGGAGTTACCTCGATTCCTGGAAAACAGAAAAAGAAGGCGTGTGAATTTACCTTACTTTCCCGCTGCCTCTAATGTGTAATCAAAACGTCAGTTGCGGGGAAAATAATATTCACCAGTATCGAATCGCCATTTCCCGATGCGAATAACATAGGGCGCCACTAAGAGGCAGATATAGCCCGGGGCCAGGGGGCCTAGGTCCCCCAGTTATTTGAATGACAAAAATAATTGAAGCTATTACTATATAGTTTTGAACGTTTATAGTAAATTAATGATATACCTATCTAAGTCTGGGTTCTGGTTCCTCCCAAGTTTTTACCTTCTAGATTCGCCTCTGGCCCCACTATCTGCAGCGAGCGGAACAAGTACTGATAGATGCAAGGAGGCGACGCGACATGTGTGTAACTTTGTTGTGCAATAGTCGGTTGAAGTGAAACCACTGGTATGGAGACATATGTGATGCTTTTGTTTCGAAATGTACAAGACTGAAGCAGTCGAAGAAGAACGACAGAAGCGGGAGGAACGAAAGAGAAAAGAAAATCGTGAACTCTGGCAAAGAAATGTAGCAAAATCAAGGCGAAATGCAGTGTTTTGTTTGTTTTCTCGATGTTAATGTTGAAATTAAAACAATGCTATCAAAAATAAAAAATCTGGATTTGAGCGAACTCGGATTTTGCAAAATTCGAATTCCGGCTATCTGGATTTGGATTTAAATCCGGATTTCAAATCAAAATCCGGTTTTTTTAGAAAATAGGTCAAAGAAAAGGGGTGAAAAGTTCCTAAAAAATGTGAAAACCCCCCCACTTGTGTCAGGTTCGGAAACGTATCGTTGTATAGAAGAAAAAGTAGGCAATTAGCCGCAGGCACCACAACTAGACACAATTCTGTCCTCTTTCAAGAAGCCAGCTAAACGGGAAATCAAAGATTCAAAGAAGAAAGATGTGGAAACTCTGCTACGATTTATTACTCTTGTCAAGCAGCAATTTTACAAGAACGTGTTTAACCCTGCTGATGTTTTTGTATCTGAGCTCCCGGATTTTGAATCTGAAATGGACGTATCACATTTGGAGTTTTAACTAAGCCTCAGGACAATGCTGTCTCTGGTTTTTGATGCCTACAACGCTCAGATTATAATTATTGTATGTTTTGTATCTTTGTGTGTTGCGATATATAAACGTTGTCACGCAAGACGTTATGTTCTCACTCTTCTTTTTCTTTCCACCGTTACTTTAGGATATGCAATAACAAGGTACATGGTCACTTTTCTACATCCGTTATGTACTATTCCTCATTTTCAGTTCTCACCATTTTATACTCCAAAATACAGACCAGTTGCTACACCACTTTTCTCTATAGGCACATATCCGCAGATTTACTACTGTTAATTACTACATGGCAGTTTAATTTTATAAGCTCTGTAATTCCATTTTGCACTTACCTCGTATTTGGGGAGGGCCCTTCAATTGTTAGAAAAATAAGAATGAAAGAATGAACTTTAAATTTCACTAATTTAACCATTCAATCTGAAAATAATGGATTAGCACTGGAGAATTCCAAGAATGAGCTATTTCTCGACCACAAGAAGGTTCTTAATGACCACATACAATTATCCTGTGGCACGTTAATTAATTAGTCAATTTTGCTAGGGTAGCTTCTGCTAGTGATTAAATGGTGCAGATTATTTGAACTAGCCAACATGTGGTATGACGGTTGTTGCTTCAAAGGCAAATGCGAGTATTTATATTGATACGTGTGTTAGTTGGAGTGGAGCATGAATTCATGAATTTGGATTTCAAAGTATGGATTTGGCGATGATCTTATTTGAAGTCGTAATGCATTGACGGAATTTCATTACGAGTACATTTACAGAAGGAAACGACTGATTCATATAGAAGCTTAGTTTTTCTTTTGATGTAATATTCTTATAAAGTGTATTATGAACTTTACTCAACACTGATGATAAAAAAGAAAAAAAAAAGAACATGTTCTACGTAATCCTTCTTTCAGACTTTCTCAACTAATCTGTAGATATTTTCGCTTCAATTTTTCTAGTGTTAAAATGTGACTCTCGGTGCAAATTGAACTGGCAAGGAAACATAAGGACACGCGCATATGTGGTACGAATCTTTAGTACTAGGATTAAAGGATCTGATGCAACGAGATTTGGTTATCGATATAACCCAGCATAAGTATCTTCAATCAATGAGTATATGAAAGGTATTTTTTAAATAAAATATTATGTGGAAATCATGATACTCGAAACGTTTTATTTAAAAAAGACAATTGAAAATATCAGTTTGAACAGGAAAATATTAAACGTTAAAGGACGATATAAAAAAAAACTAGATAGTTACGCAAAGCACGTATTTAATGGTTAATATTAAATATTTCATAATTATTTGTAATTAAAAGAAGAAAAGGAGTATACAGATGGTGATCAGAAAAATGGAAACACCTGAACGAAATTGCAACTTACCAGATTAATATGGTGTCGGGCCACCTTTCGCCTTCAGAACAGCCTTGATGCGACGTGGGATGGAGGCATAGAGGTCGTGAATGGTAGCAAGTGGAATCCTACACCATTCCTCGTGCAGGGCATCGGCTACTTCTGTGAGAGAGGATCGAGGTGGAAATCGTCGCCGGAGTCGTGTTTCCAAGACGGATCACAGATATTCAATTAGTTGAGATCTGGGGATTGGGCGGACCAGGGGAGGTGTTGAACTTCATCCCGATGTTCCTCAAACCAAGCTGCAACAACGCCAGCTGTGTGAATGGGTTCATTATAATCCTGGAAGATGGCATCATTGCCCGGGAACAACATCCGGACCATAGGATGCAAGTGGTCTCCTAAAATTGCGACATAATCGTTGGCAGTGATTCGTCCGCTAAGTATGACCACAGGACCCAATGAAAACCATGATATGGCGGCCCACAGCATCACCGAGCCACCGCCATGTTTCACAGTTGGGCGTAAACACTGCAGATCATAAGCTTCTTTGGGCGTTCTCCACACATAAACACGGCCCGTGGTTGGCTATAGGATGAAGGATGACTCATCCGACCATATCACACGTTTCCTGTCCTCAACGGTCCAAGTTGCATGGTCGCGGCACCATTTGCGGTGTGCGAAAGCGTTATGGTCCCTGATGAGCGGTTTGACCCGTGCAACACGACCCCGTAAGTTCATGTCATGTAATTCGCGGCGGACTGTGATTGTCAAAACAGGGTGGGGGAGGTGCTGATTGAGTTCCTCCGTCACTTTCTCCCCAGTGGCACGACGGTTCTGCGTGACAATGCGCTTTAATACCTGGCGTGACCTGTCACTCATGATTTTCTTCCGCCAACTGTTCCGCTTCCCCGATGTGGTTTTCCCGTGTGTTGTGTATACCGTCATCACCTTCGACACTGTCCCACGCGACACACCTAACACAGTAGCCACTGCCGTCACACTCACTCCACATAACCGCGCACCAACAATTTGCCCTCTTTGAAATTCTGAGAGGTCACCCATTTTACACTACCTCCGTCTGCTGCAACCACTAGACACTGCTGTTCCACTGCGCCTGACGTAGTATGGAGACCGACCTAACACACCACCACCAGCGGTCCGGCGCCGCGGGCGCCACGACACCACTGCCAACACATACATCTGACGTGTTGCCAACTACAGGTGTTTCCATTTTTCTGATCACCATCTGTATGTTGGAACTAACAATAAGGTTCGAAGCAGAGTTTGCAGCGTATTAAACTGATAGCTGCCAAATACGCTAATGAATATGCAACTTTACTATTATGAACATATATATGTATCTGTATACTTTTTGTTATCCCTTGGGGTTGCGGTGGCTCAGTGGTAAAGCGTTCACCTCTGATGCATGGGGTCCCTGGTTCGATCCCAATTCGCGGAAAGTGAGCTTTGTGATGGACAAACATCGTGTGCGTGGGGTCTTCTCGGGGTTCTCCCATTTAATTTCACTTCCTTCATTCCACCATTTCATACATTTTTCATCATCACCTTTAGTCTACTCCAGACATATTTGTTGATCAATAGGTCTCTCTTGTTTTCTTCATGTGCTCCAAACCCTGTCTTCCTGATAAACTTCCACGAAATTTACAACAAACGGCATCCGATTCACGTTGCAGAGTAGAAACAAAGAAAAATATAAACAAACCCTTGTTGCTTTTACACCCTACTCATTTGCAATGGCACGAACAATTTACCGAGGGTTTTCTCCCTCGGTGCTCCAGGATGTCGGTCGGTATCCAAGGCTTAGTTTGCAATATAAGGTCAGCGGAACAAAATTTGACAAAACATTCCTGACATAAATGCCTTGCTTCCTATGCTGCATGTTTCAGTTTAAATTCTTAAAGAAAAATCATTCGCAATAATGTGTTCCCATAGTCCTCTTTCATACGACCCCATTTAACAGCGCACTACCTCCTGCCTGTGTAAGTATCCTGGTCTGTTGTCTGGATATGGTGACTACGTACAGCATTTGTGACGTTAAACGTGCGACCTTAATGTTAGTCCATCTCTTTGCTAAGTTTTCCACCAAATGTTAAAATGGATATTTCTATCATATCCACCTAACATTACATTATTTTTTTCTTTTTGCAGAAATAGTTTTAATCTGTACTATTTGGTCGATTGATTTGAAGATTAATATCCCTTTCAACTGGCAATGAGGGACTGGCAATGAGAGCGGATGTAGTTCTAATTCCACGTTCTGCTGTTAGACTACGTTTTATATATTTTCAGTGAAACCAGTCCCTGTCGTACAAAAGCAGCATACATTGAACCTATAGCGATATATAATATATATAATGTTATATTATATAAACTATTATATAATACATAGGTATCATAGTACGTATGCGTCAATCTAACATTATTATAGTTATTGCTAAAAATGCATCTTTTTTCTGTAAGTTGGCCACCTATCTAAGTTAATCACTTTCCAATGGAGCCGATTGTGGTCAACATACAGAGGTTTAATTATATCTACTTACTTTCACAAAGCAGTTTTTAAACTTAAAGTGATTAAATACACATTGTTTGCTATGTGTAGTAATAAGAACAACACACAGAACTAAAATGTTTACAGAATTCTCTGTGTTTGTTTGTTTCAACCGAGTTTAATATGAAGAATTGGAAATGATTGAGAAACTTTTCAACGGAAACAAAAATTATACATTACGTTAAATCACACACCGATTTCCAGCATTCCACTACTAAATCTTGTACAATTGTGCTGATATTTGAACTAACGGTACACAGTATGTGTTTGCGTCAGTATGTATGTTGTTCACTAAGGCTAGAAGCGTTTATTGGAAAGCTAGCAGATATTTTGCTTTGGGGCTATATATATATCTGTAGGTGACAGGTGTTCCTATCTAATAATCGTGACACTGATTAAATGACAAACGTTGCAATTACTGTAGCGTTAAATTAGAAATGTTCATAGATTTGAATTTATAAACATTCACAAAAAATACTCTCCCCTTATATTTGAATACGCGATAGGGTTTTCCATCTCCTTTGTAGCTCTTCAAACAACACACATCGAGTACAGTAGATTTTTGTGTTCATTCAGATCGATACTTCAAATCACTTCACTGATTTTTTTTATTTAGGAATGTAATTAATTACTTCAGCAAAACACAATATTAATTTGTGGTGTTCAATGACGAAACTTCAAGGTCTTGAATATTTAATGTTGCACTAGGTAATGAAGTATTGCTATCTGTTTGGGGCTTCCAATCACAAATGCGTGAGAAAGATAAATAAAGAAAATAACAACACTAAAACATTAAACTGTAAATTAGAAACAAAAAAGAAATTCATCATAGACATTACTTTCCGATATCGACAGTTACCGAACCAGTGGAAAGCAAAGAGCCCTTTTGTTATCCATCGAATCATTTCCTGGTACGAAGAATACAAGTTTCCTAAAATATTGTTCCTGATAATTGTAGTTCCATTACTAAATAATCCGCTCTAAGCCAAAGCTAATGATTTCTAAGCCTTGTTATAAACATAACATAAACCAACAACTTCATATAGAGAGATGTATTTTGGACTTCGTAAACACGTAAACCGAGAGTAAATTATCCAAAATTTAATGGTAATGTAGTTTATATTTAGACACAATATTATTGATTTATTTTTATTTTTGATAAACAGTTACTCAATTATTATGTGAATCGCGGTTACCCGAGGTCAGATACGACATAAATCAATGTTTTGAGAAGTTTAGATTCCAAAATTACAGAAACTAGTATTTTGGTTAATAATTGAGTGGCATGGGCAAGACCATGGTAAGCATTACTTCTGGCGAAATTGAGTTATTAGTTGGAATATGTTGGGATCTGACGACAAAACAGTATGTAAGTAGTTAAAGTTCAGAATTGTACCTGTATACGGCAGAGAAAGTTAGTTTAGTACATGTCATTGCATTGCATTACATAGGAATATTCAATTTTCTTTTCCAGTTTACTCGAAAGTTAGAAAATGACACTTACCATTGTCTTCCCAAAACCAGTAATTTTAGAAAATAGATTTTTAATTCGATTATTTGCGAATTAAGCATTTCATATTATTATTTATAGTACAAGGTCCATTCAATAAATTACCGGAAAAGTTGTATAAAAAATACAAAACTTCGACACAGTTCTTTTGCTTCATTGTTATTTTTTTTATTAGCGTCCTAGTACTATTAGAAGATGGCGCTGGCACGCCTGCCTCGCGAACGGTATGCTGGGAATCAGTGGAAGAAGATGGCGGCACTCTTGCAGGTTTGCACCAACGTGAAGCAAAGGATTGTCATTAGATTCCAATTAGCTGAAGGCAGGGGTAAAAGTGGATCTGAAAAAGTAAGGGGACGCCTGGGGTGCATGATGTCACTTCGTCCCCCATGCTCATCTTCGCCCATTGCAATTTTTAGAAAGGGTGATATGCCACAGACATTTTTTTAAAGTGGGGAGATGGCGTCCTCCTGCGTTCCTCCTCACTTTTATCCCTGCTGAAGGGTTCAAACTAATTGGAATTCACTGTCGGATGGAAGTTCAATATGGTGGAAGTTATTAGGGTCGAACACAAATGTATGAGTGGGCAGACAATTTCAAAAAGCTCCCTGCACACACCCATGCTCCTTTCTTTCATTTCTGATGTCAAATGTTTTGGAACCCACCTCGCACACACTTCCTTCAACATAAATATGTCATGTATAATATGGTGGGCTGATCCGACACTAATGTTCATATCAAACAACTTTCACCATATTGCACTGCCATCTGAGGGTGAATTTAGTTTGGTTTCAACCCTTCAGATAACAGAAATCTAATGACACTCCGCTGCTTCACCTTAGCACAAACTTGCAAGGGTGCGGCCATGTTGGTTCACTGATTTCCAGCATCCCATTCGCAAGGTAGACGTCCCAGGCCCATATGATAATAGTTCTAGGATGCCACCAAAAAATAACAAAGAAGCACAAACTTTTTCGAAGTTTTGTATTTTTATACAACTATTCTGGTTATTTATTGAACGGACCTTGTATTTTAAAGGGCGAGTTTTTACGAGAAAGAGATAGAGCCATTAAGGACAGTTGCTTTTCCCTACTCGTTCTATGATCAACGACTTCGTAACGAGTTGAACTTTCTACTCTCAATTACTTATGCCTTCTCACATTAAAGAAAACTGTACTCAAATTAATTTGTCACAAAGTTATTGATACAAGAATGAGTGGGGGAGTGTATGCATACTTTTGTTTCGAAGTGTACAAACGTATATGCTTTCTGCTAACAGAAGTTAATTTCTCAAATTTATATTTTGTTGCAGATTTATAAAGTAGCTTCGTTGTCGCTATAATATTAAATTGTGGTCTAATTTAGTTCCAACAATATGTTAATACAAGAATTTATGATCTTTAATTAAAACTATTTAGAGGATATTATGTAAAAGATTCATAAACAAGTTATAATTTTTGTAAAAGTATAGCTAGCCATCATTAGAGTTCAAAAGTGAAATAGACTTTTAAAAATTTTGTTGTGAAAAGAAGAGATTAATCTGTCGCGAAAATTATGAAACAAGAAACCTTTGTCTGACTTTGAACAACAACATAACATCAGAAATGTTAACATCCAGTTCAACTTTGTTGCTTCCTTGCGTATATGGTTCTATTCAAATCATTAGTGGAAACTTTCCTCTTTTGTATGTTAGGTGTCGCTTTGTTCTTCGAAGGAACAGACGTTTCGGTGAGCGTGGAACAAAATCTTTTGTCTCCTTCATTGACCACTGCCGTGAGAGGTAATCAAGAGTTTACTCGTCCCAGCATCAGTGTGATTAATAGACCACAGCTCAAAAGAGTAGCGACATTGTTAAGACACGTTAATGTCCGTTTATTGTTAAGTAAAGCATTGCTGTGAGGACCATAATTTCAACGGCTACATTGTACTTGTTCGCACAAACTACGGACATATAGTTTGAAGACAGAAAGAAGCCAAACTCCTGCAACATTTTTTCTTAAGATGATTTACTCACAAAGAAGAAAAAAACGTATTGTATAAACAGGACTTATGGCTTCCAAATTATTTTGAGTAACACATACAAACACACACAAAATTAACAAACAATATTTTTTCGTTAAATTAAATTAAGTATTTCCATTGTCTTTCAACCCTGCACATAAACACTTATTTTCTGGCTCGTAACACACACTGAAGTCTGGCAAACCCTGAAAGGCTTGGGTGATTTTAGATAAGAGCTTGAAAATCATTAATAGAATTGTGACTGAAATATGCCTTAATGTGGGAAAGTAAAGAGCGGAACACAGTCAGTGAAGCGGACATAGAAGCTCTCGGCGTGCAAACCTCTAGAATACAATTTCTTTTACCAAGCTGGCTGAGCTTGGCCATCAAATAGGCCTATAGCGAGCTTTATTTCTTAGATGATGGGTTACTTGCTCACCAAATTTCGTTCAGGCCCGGCCAGTAGTTATCATACAACGTGCGCACAAAGTCACCTTCTTCAAATATTGGGGAAGGCGACTTTGTGTCCATCCTACACACACAATATATATATAGGGTGGCGCAGTTAAAAGTAGTCTACATCCCCCTTGAATGTGACAACAATAATTCGACTTCTGAAATTGACTAAACAGCTACAACAATGGACGGTTTAAGCAATTATCGATCATTATTTCTTCAACAATAGATAATATACAACAATCGACATACAATAATCGATAATATACGACGATATTACTGCACGTGGCTTTTGAATAACATCAAGCATGGTTTGTTATCCCTTTCCATTACATCATGAGTTATGAAACATAGTTTCATCTTTCCGGTCATGTGAATTCACAGAACACGACGTACTAGGCAACGAAGAACCCTAACACTGATTGTCAGCAACAACTCCATGATAAAAAAATTGGCGTTATGTACCGTGTAACAGGAAGCGCATCATTGGACCGATATTTATTGACACTATCCTCAAAACGGTTGCATATATGGAAATTTTTTAAGCATTTTGAGTTCAACTCACGGACTATGAAAGACAATACTGCTTCTTCCAGCAAGGTAGGGCAACATGCCACACTTGTAAGGTATCCCTGGAACAAGTCCATGATGTATTGTCTGAGGAATGATCTGTCATCAAAGGCTTGTGGCCACCAAGTTCGCCGGATCTAACAAAATGTGATTTCTTTCTGTGAAGACACCTGAAGACCAAGGTCCAATACAGGAACCGAAAGACAAGCCATGACGTTGCCGCCATCCATAGCCGAAATTTGAGTCGGGTGTATCTGAATATGCTTACACGTGCAGAGCTGTTATTGATGTTGCAGGGGGTCACTTTCAACATCATCTATAATATTTTTTCAATTTACTTTTCTCCCTATTTTTCATTGTAAATAAATGGTAAGTCAATTTCAGCTCTTCGTTTCTGTAATTAGATTGTATTTCCTTTATTTTTACACGGGCTACTTTTACCTGCACCACCCTATATATATAAGTCAAACTATTCCGTGTGTTAATTCCTGGAGCTAATATGTAGACAGTTTTTCCAGAACAATCATGTGAATTTCTAGCGTAGGGAATCACAAAAAAGGCCTATCATTTGTGCTAAATTCGAAATAAACCACCTACACCACAGAAGATGCCAGTATAATTAGTGCTGGGTAATAATTTTAAAAATCAATGAGAAATGTTTCTTTAAAACCAGGGCTCAGAATCAGTGCATGCCACTTTTAGTAATCCAATGACTACAATTTGACTCAGTTTACAATTTATTGTGTGTTTACGTGAGCCTAAATGAAACACGCTACTTTCAACATTATAGCTTACAATTGAAGTGGGTGAAGTGGTACGCAGTTGAAAAGGTCACACCAGTACACCTCACGTGTGACATATCTCGCTTGAATGGTGACTATAGGGAGATGTGGCGATCATTTGAAGATCCGAGCAAGGCACGCTCCGAAACACCAGAAAACGTGGACAAAATAGGAAGTTATGATGTAATTGTTTTGAGACGTGGTATGCATAGGTTTAAAAGGTAGGTGAAGATGAATATGACATCAAACGTTTGCAAATCAAAATGGTGGACACAAAGTACAAGCTATGGATCTGAAATTGCGTGTATAGAGATATTCGACATCGCTATGTATGAATCGAATACCAAGAGTGTACAATTCAAAATGGCGGATTCAAGATGGCGGATAAATGCAAAACACTGCTATGGAACTGAAACACCGAGATGGCAGTGAGAAAGTACGCGTTTTAGAGTGAAATGCGTGCGAGACCGCACGCGTTTTGAAGTGCGAGACCGAGACGAGATCGAGACTAGTCTTGGTGTCGGTACAGTCCCTACTTATGAGAGTGGACATTTGTCATACATATGGCTCATATGTACGCACGACATAATGTGATACCCGAAAGACAGTTGTGAAAGCATAACGATGTTTTGAACTCCAATGCGCACTTTTCACTGTCATTGTTCGGATCTTTAGATAGTGTCTTCAAAAAATTGCAACGTACCCTACAGGAGCCATTCAAGCAAGATGGGACAGATGTAAAGTGTACTCGATGAGAGCTTTCCAACGATGCATAACACATGTAGATTTCCGCATCTCTCTTCGAAGGCTGAGGAGAGAGTTCGTAGTAAAATGACTATTGTCTACTATTGCATTCTGTTCACATCACAAAACTTTTATGTGCGCTACAAAACCTTCCCTGCATTCCGTGCCTCAATTTTGGCATGATTGGCTAGTAAAACATCACCTGCCTCTACTTTTTCCGTTATGTACTATACGTACGCTACATGTGTAATAATCACATATGTCCGTTCTGGACATATTTTGTGCACTTTTTGTCCGTTATATTGGATCCATCAGGTTGCATTTTCCACTTTTAGCGTTGGATTTGTACTCCATGACCACGTAAACCTCTACCTACTCACTTTCTGTTCCATAGATGTGTTTTGCATCTCGTCCATCATTTTGTACACTTCTGGTATCCGATTCATAAATAGCGACATTCCAATTTCAGATCCGCATCTTGTTTTCTGTCATTTGTGTCCGCCATGTTGGATCCACCATTTTGATTTGTAAATATTTGATGTCAGATTCATATTCAGCTGCCTTTTAGACCTATATATACCGCGTCACAAAACAATTACATTATAACTTTCTATTTTGTCCACGTTTTCTGGTGTTTCGGAGCGTGTCTTGTTCAGATCTTCAAATGGTTGCCACGCCCTCTTCAGGCACAATTCAAGCGAGATGTATTTCACATGTGAGATGTACTCGGTGTGACCTCTCCAACGATATATAACACATACAGATCCCCGTGTACCACTTCACCCACTACCCTTGTTAGGCTTCCAGCAGTATCATAATTTGACAACACAAGTGTTGAAAGCAACCAGACTAACGAGAAGGTTACTATAGAGTTATAATGTGACTGTAATTTTCTCTATAGCATTCCTACTCATAGACAATTGAGTCTCTAAGAAGTCAGCGATATTCTTTCCTAGATACCATATTGACAAGTTTTCCTTTAAGTAATAATAACTTACAACTTCTCAATATCATGTTTTCTGTATTTTACGAAGATAGGAGCTAATTCGAATAATAAGGTTATATTGGTGTGGTCATAAATTACAATTAGGAAATTTTGTTAAATATAATCAATATTATCAATCCAACACTTTTCAGCAGAAGGAAGAACCGATATAGATTTGTCTTCCTACGATTTTTCTATATAATGTGTTTGATATATCCGGAGCTCGAATTCACTCTTACGATGCTACAGATTTTTGGTTCAACCTTTTGAGAGTATTTTCCTCTTTTTCGTCCCTTTGTATTATTGATGGTAAAAATAATATACTATAATCACAAACTCTCAAGATCAGCTTTGTCAGTCTATTTTTATAGGCACCCTTAGCACTGGTCACCTCATTTGCTTACTATTTGTTTCTGTAAGCGAATACGTCTATGAACTGTTGGTTGAAAAGTTAAAATTGTTTATTCTTCTTACAGAGAGTGATTTCGAGCCATAATTGGTATTTGATATTGTTTCCTTATTACACTTCAAATGCATTTAGTTTTTTTGGCTTAGAGGACATATGATAATGATGTGTAGTGATACATATATCAAAACGTCAACACTACGTTAACATATTAATTTCTGCTACCTTTATTTGCTTTCTAAAACAGATATTTTCAATTAGCTGGAGCAACTTTTGCAAATGGTCACCATATTAGTTTTTGCTTTGTGTTTGTGCCTGTAGGGTATTTGAAGAGCAATTACATATTGCTAGAAGCATGATAAATGTATGATGCCAATACACGCTAGCTTTTGCTTTAACTTCCACAAATGTTAAAACAACAGGATATTATGGTACCACTACCAGTGTACTTCTAAACACCGCATTTCTACGTTTCGCATTGAATCGCGAAGATAACTTAAAAAAAAAAAACTATATCAATATTGCGAAAGTGATTAACATAATTCCACACAAGAATAAATTTAAACACAGTTTGTATTAAGTACATCTCTTATCCAAGGCTAAATAAATATAATTGTGCAAAAATATTCTTCGATTCCTAAAACCTTCAAATGTGTTGAATATTTTTATGATCAATATAAAGACTACAATAAATTAGTCCATTTCTTTAACATTAATGTATTTCTTCGTATATGTCCTGTCTTACAACAGGGAATCGAGCCCAAACTATAGTTAAGAATAAAAAAGTTTTGATTTTTGCAGTAGGAGATACGGTACATGATTTTATTTAACATGTTATTGAAGATCATTCATATAAAGTGTTAGTTTAAAAGTAAAATCTGTTTATTGATCCATTCTCACTCGAAACTTGAACAATCGCCATCATTGCTAATGATCAAAGATAAGCGTAGTAGCTAAGGGGTCATGTGGTTTCGACATTTTAATACCGAAACAACCCGGTAGCCTCATGGCTTAATAGTTACCTACAGTAGAACTTAACCTACAGTAGCTATGTTCAGTACTATAAATCAAAGTTTGTGTATTCCTTTTTGGAGAATATGAAATTAGAAAACACAATTTAATTCTGAAATATAATACACATTGAACAGCACGGATATGGAAAAGTGAGAAACAATTAGTCAATACTACAATACTACAATTCTACAATACAAGAAACAATACTACAATTAGAACCTAAAATGTAAAGTTCATAAGAATATATTTGTAAAGAACAATAAAATTCTAAACGGAAAAATGTCGAAAGAAAACATACACCAAGTAATGAATCTAACTGAGCTGAACAAAATTATATTGATCAGTAAATCCTTATGCGCACTTTTCGATTTTTATTGTAAATCTAAAAATCTATTACTTATATGTATGATAATCAATTTCCCTATTAAGAAAAAAAAACTGATACCAGCGTGGAGCTTCACTAAGACAACAGTACATAGTATGATTAGTAAGATATAGCTCAAAATTTGGATCAACTCAAAAACTTTAATTTTTGTTTACCTATACTGTGTAAAGATGAATTTATATCAATCAGTAGGTCCCATACACATAAGATCACAAAGAGAAAGCACAATTTTCAAAAATAAAGCATAATATGGGTTACTCTATTTATAACAACTAATCTATTACTGAGTCCCCACACTGCACTAGTTAAGACACTGGATGAAACTTTTGTGGACAGCTTGTGTGATAAACTGTAGTCCTACAGCGGTACGTACTAAAACCTTTTTCACTGAATCCTTAATTGAATGTGCATTTTAAAGAGTCGTCATTGTTTGGACTCATGATCTTCAAGTACAGTGTAACTCATGTGAACAGCATGTATGAAATATTCTTGCGACTCTTGTAACTCAAGTACGGTGCAACTCTTGTGGACAGCTTGTATGGTTTATTCTTACCTCTCTTGTACAGAACTTAATCTACAGTAGCTATGTTCATTACTATAAAATTAAAGTTTACAATAATTGATTTCTCTTTCAAAAATATGGAATTAGAAATAAATATTTTAATTTTGAAATACTCGTATAATAGAAATAGAACAATACGAGCTTGGAAAGAGTAACTCGTAACTTGTGTAACTCTTATAGGTGGTGTAACTCCTGTAACTCAAGAAGTATAGTCTAACTCTTGTGAACAGTCTGTACGGTATACTGTAGTATTCATAACACTGACTTATTACTGAGTTCCCACACTGCACTAATTAAGATACTGGATGAAACTCTCGTGGACAGTCCTATGTTATACATTTGTCATACATATGGCTCACATGTACACACAGCATAATGTGATATCGAAAAGACAGTTGTGGAAGCATAACGATTAAAGTAGTTCATTTAATGCTTACGTGAATTTAAATTTTAAGGTGTCACCATTGTTTGGACTCTCGATCCTCTATTCATCCGGAATGTATTTGTCCAAAAAAATGTAATTTCCGTGAAATTCCTATTTAAACAAAAGTTTATTTTAATTGAAACTTTCAATTTATGTTCGGTTATTTCTGTCGGTATTTCATCAGCCTCATAGATACTGTATTTCTCAATTTTCATTTTTAAAGAATGATCGAATAGTTCACTTTTATTTTAGAAACTGTAACTGGGCTTTGAAGTGAAAACAGCGTTGAATAGTATTAACAGATAATAATAATAATAATAATAAACAGCGTTGAATAATAATAATAATAATAATAATCTTGATATATTTTACCCTTTTGGTTTACGGAAATCCATACGGATATCGAAACCAGAAGTAAACTCAAACACTTCCGATTTTGGTAAAGTGTTGTGAATAGTCTTGATATCTTGTCTTAAGACGTTAAACCATTTGCAAAGAAACGCTTCTAACTACCCAGACAGCACAATGCACGTACAGTATCCGTATAGTACATGTACAATTGCACGGATGCAACATGTGCATCATCTGTATAAATGCACGCCGTACATGTGATACACATATACGTCACAAGTCCTATTCAACATCTTCACGTGCACAGAACATGTGCAATGCACACGTACACGTCCTGCACAAGTGATTTACACCTATCGCGCAGGTGATTTACAAGTAGACGTATTCGATTTACATGTAGTTCACAGGTGATTTACACGTAGCACAAAGATGATTTACATGTAGCACACAGGTGACTTACACGCAGTAACCAGGTGATTTACACGCAGTACCCAGATGATTTACATGTAGGACAGAGGTGATTTACACGTAGTACATAGGTGATTTATATGTAGGACAGAGGTGATTTACACGCAATACCCAGATGACTTACATGTAGGGCACAGGTGATTTCCTCGTAGTACAGAGGTGACGTAAAAACATATTCGAGATGCAACGAGAAAAAAGAGTTTATATATTTGGTGTCTTACGCAGTAACACCATCCATAACAGCAAAGACATCATCTTCAAAGTATATCACAAGTAACTAATGATTGTCAGTGAGAATTTTAGTTTTGGAGTTTATTATTTGCAACGAGCAAAGCTTTAGGTAGTATCTTTGACATGTTTGCCAAGTAACAAATAACGCAACATATTCTGCTGTAATCAGTCACGAAAATAATTTTGTAAACCTATGAACTGTCTGACAGTAATTACATCAGTACAATGCTGCCACCTGTTGATGTTGTAACCTAGCAAAGTGGACGTTATGGAGTTTTTACAATCATTCAGCTGTTATTCGTCGAAAAGTCTCTATAACACCGCTTGGAGGAAAAGCGACACCTACCAAAAATGGAGGTTATTTTCTGTTGATGAGAATGAGAGTAAAAGAATGAAAGTAATAATACACTTGCACGGTATTATGGACGTCTCATACACACGTGCAGTAGCCGTGCAAATACCCATGTGCACACAACGGCTTAAGCATCGGTAATTTAAATGTGCTTCATTTACGCAAATGCACATGTGCAAATGCACGGCTCAAGAATGGGTTATGTGCATACGCTGCATCCACGCAAATGCACATGTGTACATAACGGCTACAGCATGGGTTATATAAATGTGTGCTTCATCGATGCAAATGCACATGTGTGCATAACGGCTTAAGCACGGGTTATATAAATATGTGCTTCATCCATGCAAATGCAAATGTGCACATAACGGCTTAAGCACGGGTTACGTACGTGCGCTGCATCCATGCAAATGCACATGTGTACACCACGGCTTAAGTACGGGTTATATAAATGTGTGCTTCATCCATGCAAATGCACATAACGGGTTAAGTACCGGTTCTGTACGTGCGGTGCATCCACGCAAATGCACATGTGTACATAACGGCTTAAGCACGGGTTACGTGCGTGCGCTGCATCTACACAAATGCACATGTGTATATAACGGCTAGCACGAGTTATATAAATGTGTGCTTCATCCATGCAAATGCACATGTGCACATAACGGCTTAAGCACGGGTTCTGTATGTGTGCTTCATCCACGCAAATGCACATGTGTATGTAACGGCTTAGACACGGGTTATGTAAATGTGTACTTTATCCATGCAAATGCACATGTGCACATGCACGACTTAGTCACTGGTTATGTACGTGTTCACATACACGGGTTATGTATGTGTGCTTCATCCACGCAAATTCACGTGTACGGCTTATGCACGGGTTATGTATGTATTCATCATCCACACAAATGCACATATGCAAATGTACGGCTTATGCATGGATAGTGCACATGTGTCGTACACGTACGTGTTGTCTGGGTATATATTCCTAGTTTTGTTCTATGTTGATAAATGTTGAAACTGGAAATTGTTAATTTGAAACACTTCCGATTCAAGTAGAAGGTTAACAAAGGAAATGGAACCTGCTCCCGAGACGCTGAACAGACTGAAAGAAACATCTCGAAATATCTTATCGTCTTTTTTCTAATACCCGTCGTCAGACGGACGGACAAACAGACAAAGCCATTCTATACGACTTCCGACACTTACGCATAGCATAGTTTGGAAGTATAATAATTTTATTGTACTGAAACAAATTGTTTATGTATTTATGTACTGTTAATGTAAAAAACAAACACTGTTAATTAACATATTGTATCTATTGTTTTTCGTCTCTTCTTAACAGTGATGCACATACAACTTGCAAATGTATGGTATCTAAGGAAAATGGAGGAAGAAAACATTCATCACAGTATGATTAAGAGAAAAATAACTCCATGGAATATACATTGTATTTCTTATGAAGATGTCTTGCTCCTTTAATTATTTAGGTATTGGTCTGAAATGAGAGAAGGTTGAACGTTGATAAAGTAAACTTTTGCCAAGTGAGGGCAGACATATCTTTGGCGTCAAGTGTCAAGTTTGTAGTTTCTTCTCAGCGAACAGGAATACTGACGTAATGAGCTTGTGACGAGGTTTTCTTCTTCTTCTCCCCTGATATAGTATACGATGTGAAAAAATCAGTTGAGTGCAGGAGAGAAAGAGAGCCCTGCCACCCGAACATATACAAACACACATATATGAATACTAGTCGGTGGTACCTAATTTTAAAGTTAAATCCATCCTTGCGAACACAAGATGGGTAGAAAAAGAGGAGTGTGTTGGTTGCGGAAAAGTCCGGGTGTCGGAGTAGATGGAAGGCAAGCGAGCGAATGGAGAGTTTTGACTTGTAAGAGAAAATGGTAGAGAATTCCTTACAGACTTAACTAATTCTGACATCCAAGCACGTACGCTAAAGCGTTATTCGGTATTCTGAAAAGACAAAGCTGCTTCTGGTGGAAAGAGACTTTTTTCCTCACGACGGAATGGTTGGTTGGTTGTGAAGGACGGTGGAGTAATAGCTTTCAGCTGGTAGAATAAGTAATAAGCAGGGTAAACTTCTGATAAAGTACCATTGAAGAGATAGATGAAAATCATTACTTCCAGCTTCTTTGGTATTTAATTAATTTTCTTATATATATCATCAAATAATAAGTGATTATCCATATCATGTTAGAAAAGGATGTAAAGATAGAATGGTGGAAAATTCAAACAACCGTGCAGCTTTATTTAATATTTCATTTCATATCAACGTAGAAATGAATAAATTTAAGTACTTCTTTCATTGGTTTCTTTATCTCTAGAATACCAGTCTCTCTTAAGCCATTGGTTCTCTATTAATTTAAAATATTTTATAAAACTCTAATTACCTAATTTTACTTTAAATTGAATCTTACATAAAATTCACATAAACCACTTCTGATAGTAGAATTGAAGTATCATTTCACACTTCTCTGTTAGGATGGCATCTTTTTAAAAGCATTTAAAAGACATTCCTTTTAAATAATATTGAAGAAAACATGAAAATTACAGATCGAATTCCTAACTTTAATCTTCATCGAAAATGCTGCTTGGTCTAATAGTCATAAATATGCAAATTTGTTCGAGTTTTTGTAAGAATGTAATATTACAATTGTGCTTTCATATCCACTTGTTCGACATTCATTAGTACTTACAAAATATAAATCAACTTGAAGAGTTCGGAAAATGGTTCAAGATCAAAATAAAATAAAAGAACAATTATCAATTTGAACGCGTGAAACCGACCAACAAGCAAGAACAAGCTGTTGCATGAAATTTAATGTATAGTTCTCCGTCCCATAATTAGCTCCTAAAGAAGGCGACTAAAGGCTAAAGGAAACGGATGACTAATTAAAATGAATGAATGATAAATATCTGGTGGAATGAGAATTCGGGAGGAAATCCTTTGAAAATCCACGAAAACGATGCTCATCAGAAACTCGGTAAAGAATCATAGCAGGGACATCTTACATGCGACTCTATCCATCACGACTCTGAAACTCACTAAAGAAATAATAAACACTTCTGACCAGAGTATATACACTTGTTTATTAAAAACTAAGTTGCAGTGTAATGGTTTCGACAACTTAACGTTGTCTTCGTCAGACACTAACTGAAAGAAATATCTTAGAGCGTAGTGTCTGATGAAGACAACGTTAAGTTGTCGAAACCGTTACACTGTAATTTAGTTTTTAATTAACAATTGTATATACTCTGGTCAGAAGTGTGTATTATTTCTTTAGGGACATCTTATACTAGACATAGGTACTTTCATCTCTTTCCACCTTTCCAAAGCTGTTAAACCTCATACTCACGCTTCGAAATGAAATGTTAATTTAATTTGTCTTCATCTAAATCTGTTATATTAGTCCGATTCAATGCAGCACTGATTTGAAAAGGCACGCATTTGTTGTAAAATGTCCATGTAGCCTAACATTAGTGATATTCGAGATTGTTTTAAACCTAAGAAAAGATGTTAAGCACTTCCTAATAGTAATAAGTCATTTTCAATGTAAGTGAAGAAAATTATATGTGGAAAATAAAGTATAAATACAACGAACAAAACTTCGTCATACATGTCAATTCTTTAATTAGGTGGAATGTTTTCCAAACATAAAGAAAATTTTAAACAAACTATACAATCCAGGGGGTCAGCTCTCTTCTACCTATGTGGATAGCGTACGCGTTTCTGGCGTGCAAACCCGGGTTTGATTCCCGGCAGGGAGTTCATGGCTCTGAGCACACGTTAAGCTGTAGGTCCATGTCTTATATAGCCTTGCTGTGGTACGGAACGCTCAACTCAATCCGGACAAAGGGGGCGCGGTGGCTCAGTGGTAAAGCGTTTAACTCTTGTGCTTGGGGTCTCTGGTTCAATTTCAGCTCGCGCCGTGTGGACTTTGTGGTGGACAAACAGCGTATTCGTGGGTTTTCTCAAGGTTCTCCCGTTCCCTCCCACGTTCTTCATTCTACCATTTCATTTATTTCTCATCATCACCGTCTCCTTTAGCCTAATCGGCATAATCGTGGGACGTAAAATTTAAAGATTTCATTTCATTTCATTTCAATCCAGACCAAAACCAAAACAAAACCATCCAACAGTTTTATCACAGGATTTATGTCTAAGTTTGCAGTGTTATAAATTGGTAACCAGTTTTTTTTCTAAGTAGCAACAATCAACCGATATTGGCTATTAAACGTCTCTTTCTGAGTTGATTCTGTGGTAATTGCCATCTCAAATCCACTGAATGTTTATGGTGTGTTTGAAGCTCTTTTCATGATTACAATATAGTGTTAGTTTGCAGTATTACCTTTGGAATGACTATAAAATTACTGGAAGATAATTTTATATTCTGGCAACGGTGATTAACCTCAGGTTACATATCTTTGTAAGCTTAGAGCAACCATCCTTCACTAAGAACTATTTGTATCAAAATTAATTAGTCTTTATCATGTATATTCTGAAATCTGTGGATCTAGACCAGCGTTTCCCAACCGGTGTGCCGTGAATGGGCCGCTGGTGTGCCGCGAGGAAATCGAAACAAAATTATTAATTCTATAGCGATCAAATTACAAAACGTAGGGGAAAATGTACATTTCTATTTCACACTATTATGAACCTCTATGAATCTACAATTTTAAGTTCATACCCTGTTACTTTTTGTTCATTTTTAATGTTGAAAAAATATTTATCATTGTTATGACCATTATTGTTTCTTTATTGTTGCAGACTATTTCGTAACTTGAAAATCTAAAATATCATTCAATCTTTTCACAAAGCAAACGTGCATACAAATTACGTACATTTATGTTTTAAAAGTATAAGAGATTTGTTTGTTCGTTCGTTATTTAGTGATCTTCCTTCTTAGTGAAAGGTTGGATACAGTTTTCGAAAAAGAAAACGTATTTTTAAAAACCTGAGTCCAATATTTCATTGCAATTGTTTTCTATTTTTAAATTAGAATGAAGAATAAGCATAATGTTTTGCCACTGGGGAAAACTAGTGATCGAGCTTTCTTCTCTGTGAGAAGATGATCAGTAATCACAGAAAAAAAATATACTGTGTTTTATTTTTACAAATAATAATATCTGTAAGTATGCCGCGAGAATTCAAGTTATACCCGTAGTGTGCCGCAAGCTGAAGAAGGTTAGGAAACGCTGATCTAGACTTATAAAAACTCCCTCCTATGCCTTTCTTAAACTTTTCGGCATTACTGTATGTGAGATAGAGTTTGTTGACTGTTACATACGAATTCTAAAAATATTTCTTTATGGAAAGGTATTCACAACAAATTCCTTAGTGGGCATGATTGTACTAGTTACGACTTTGGAACGGAACTTTTCAGACACACTGTATAGTATTTATATATATCTAAAATTTCTCATTGATTGCTTACGTGAATTTGAAGATTTTTGTTGTATTTTGAAGATATATGATTCTGAAGGATTACTTACTGCGCCATTCTTTCCTTACTTCTCCCCTTCCCCTCAACTTTAAAGAGTCAATTAAATTGCTAGAAACCTCAAAGAAAAAATACGCTTTCTGATATCCACGACAGTCCACGCAAACATGGACATTCCTCTACGCAATAGGTCTGAGTTCGAATTTCGGTGGTAGCCCATATGACTAGGAGTCCCTGAACTAGGACTGTAGATATCGTTTAATACAGCTTCGTATCAAAAAGGAAGATCAAAGTGAAAATAAAACAGAAGAAGGCCACAGGAACACACTGACTAACTGCACACCAGTAGAGCATAATAGATCTTACAAGGAGAGGTTGTGTCCTTTGATAGAAATAAAATGGCGACTCAATACTGTTTATCAGAGGCAATTTTCTTCCATTTTTCTAGTAACCTTAAATCTTGATGTAGTCCAAATATTGAACCAGAAACCTGTTGTACAACATTGTCGTAGTAAGTTACGTAATTCTTACGTAAATAAAAAACAGAATGATAACAAAGTTTCCCACAAAAGAATGCGTAAGTTTTATTAACTTCTGAGGACGACACTGTATTCAGAAATAAACTTTTGTAGTTGAATCAGAGCATAACGAAAAGATTTGACATTTTTTTTATTCTTAGATAAAAGAAAACAAAAGCAAAAAGAAATATTTAACATGTTGCAGACATTTCTTCTTTCACAGTTTCTACTGTCTTCCAAAAACGTCAAAGGCCAAAAGTTGTAGGAAAAAGTTTTCAATGAGTTTTGTGGAAGTTGGACAAGAGATAGAAAAGTTTCTTTAGAAGATATGTTTGAAAGGAAGCCGGAAAAGTGTCAATATTTGAGTGAGGATTCATTTTCCTTATTCTTTTCTTTATTTATTTTCGTGAAAAGTTGATAAAATTATTGCACCTTTTCTCCAAGATCGCATTTCTCTACTTCCTAGAGAATAGAAGTATTGATGCTCTGTTAAAGTTATTGTTTGGTACGTCTGGTTAAAAAAAAATTGTGACCACAAAAGTCCGATTTGATTCACCAGAGTTCGATATCCTTTTTACTGAAGTAGCTTGCTATTGTTTTCACGATAATGAATGAACGCTGCATGACTAACACCTTGTGCTTTACCTCAACGGTTATCCTATGAGGTGCCAACAAAATCTAATGCTTATGGGAACGAATGGACGAGAACAAATAGCATGTTGCTATAGTATTTATTTCATGTTTAAAATTTGTATGATCCCAAAGCAAGCAAATACATATGTCAGAATATGAGCAAAATAACATACTAAATATGAGTAGCATGTCTCCCCTTTCTGCAAAGCGAGTCAGCAAACGTTTAGAAGTATCAAGGTCCAGGTGGATCCCTATGACGTAGGGATACATAGGACCACCGATCTAAATTTGTACACCAGTACCTTGACTCACCCGCTTAAATTTCGGGAGGAGTGCATAGGAGCACTTCTTAAACTTTGGAAATAACCAAATTAAAAGAAACTGGTACGGTAGTATACGATCAGAGTATGTACTTACTCTATGTAAGTTTGGTTGATCCATTTTGCTATTTTCTATGGGTAAAAATGATTTAAAAAATCAGATTTGGGAGGTTTTAGACCTATTTTATCTTTTTCGTGGAGGCTTTCCGATTTGATATTATCACGTTATTGTTATATGGCTAAATACAAGGGTCCATTATCCTTCATAAAACACGAGTACATTGATGAACTTTCCTAAAATTTTGAGAAGGATGTTTAAAATTCTGGATCACCCGTTAAAATTGGAAATTGTCAAAAAATTGGTAGTTCTCTAGAGATCGAATATATATTTATGTAAATTTGGTTGGTAGTTCTTGTCTCCTTCTACAGATAAAACTGTCAAATATATACGTAATCAATACGACTTAATATATGGTTGGGTTTTGAAATGAAATGAAATGAAATTTTTGAGTTTTACGTCCCACGGTTATGCCGGTTAGGCTAAAGGAGACGGTGAAGATGAGAAATGAATGAAATGGTGGAATGAAGAAAGTGGGAGGAAATGGGAGTACCCCGAGAAAACCCACGCACACGGTGTTTGTCCACCACAAAGTCTACTTGGCGGGAGCAGGCTTTGAACCCGGAACCCCATGCACCAGAGGTGAACGCTCTACCACTGAGCCACCGCGGACCCCGTGGTTGGGTTTTGTCCTAATTTATCTTCTTTGTATTATATGGACTTTTGAATGTACACATAGGCACTGTCTTCCATAGAACATGGATACTTTGATGCACCCTTCTAAAATTTTGGAAGGAGGAGTGTGTATATCCACCCTAAATTTGGAAATTATCATAAACGTAAAAATTGGTAAATGATATCTGGAGCTCAAATACATCTCTCTTTAAATTTGGTCAGTTTACCTTGTATCCTGTTCTGATGAAACATGCTGAAATATATGTAAGCAGGTATTTTGACAGGTATTTTGGCAGGTATTTTGAATTTTGGCGAGAAATTTCAATGAGCATGAGACGGGATTTTTATTGTAGTGTTCCAAAGTTCACTAATATTAGGATTAATTGCAACATAGATAATCTGAATAAATACATTGACTTTTTCTTGAATAGAGCATAGTTAAATGATACACTACTTTGAGATGTACAATAGCCCATCCTGAAATTTTGGAAATTGTAAAACCTAAAAATTGGTAAATAATCTCTAGATCTAAGGTATACACTTCGGCAAATTTGGATGGTTCATTCTATGGGTAAAATATTGCCAAAAATTCAAATTTGAGAAGTTTGTGAACTAATTTACTTTCTAAAATGTGGTTTTACTATAATGATGATGATGCAGGTAACTATAGGGACTAATTTGGATTGGGAGATACATTTCTCGTATTTTTAGAGGAGTTTAATTTGGCCTATTCTTAAATTAAGGAAATGTCGAGAAATTTTAAAAAAAGTGGCAATTGTTCTCTATAATTGGGATGTATGCAAGGAACTTTGGTAATTTTGGATGATCAGCGCTGATCGTTTACATGGTAAAAATGCTAAAATCATAAATTTGGAACATTTTGATCTAATCTGAGATGTGGCTTTATTAATGGAATTTGTTTTCTTTATAAGTCAGTAGTTGCCCGTTAGATCCCATTTATAATTTGACAGAGATACGATGGACAATCCATAAATTAAGAAATTATCAAAAATTAAAAATTGATAAAGTTCTTTAAGACTGTCTATATGTACATTGGTAAATTTAGATGGTTCAGTTAGTGAACAAAACGTTAGTGATATATTTTTGAATCTAATTTATATGTTCTGACGTCACATCACATTATTTAGTCCAATCTAGTAAGTTTAGGACTTGAAACATAATTAAAATTAAAGTAATAATGAAAATCAATTTGCATATAATAACAACAATTTCATACTTTGATTCTTAGATTTTGTATCATAACCTATATTCTAAGGTCATTGGTGGAAGTCGAATAATGTGAAATATGAGTTGATCCTTGTTCATACTTTGAACTGTATAATTTGCAGTCATGATTTAGTCTTTGGTCATAGCTGGAAAATTGAATATTAGACAATTTTAGTCAAAAAATATTGCACCCACTGAACATTTCTTTAGTTTGAATGTTTTCCCAGTCAGTGAAAAATTGAGTTTCAAAATGTTCTCCGCTCATTGAAAAGATTTTTTGAAATTTTCTAGTCCACGAACTTCTAATTTGAAATTTATGGACTCATTGAAAATTTTTAAGTTTTATGTTTCTTTTAATTACTTTAGTTTAAAAATTTTGAAAACTTTGTAAATTTTAATTGAACGTTTTTAGTTAAAATGTTTTTGCATTCTCTGACACTTTCGTTTAAAAATATGAATAAAAGTCTTTAGTTTGAGAACTTCTGGACTCACTAAAACTTTTTTTGCATTCACTGCAAAAATTCAAAATTTTAGCACTTACTGATTTTTTTTGAACATGTTTTGCACTGAAATACCATTTTTAGTTTGAAAGTTTTTGCGATCACGAAGAAACTTTTAGTTTTTAAATGCTTTTGCACCCACTGATTTTTTTTTTTGAAAATTTTAGCATTTACTGAAATATTTTGTATGAAAATTTTTGCACTCACTGAAAAAAAAATTGTATGAGAATTTTGTCTGAACCTTTTAACATTCACTAAAGCATATTTTATAAAGCTAACCACGAAAGTTTTGTTGCTTTTTCATCCACCTTCGAACATTGATGTGTCATGTAGGACGTATCTGGAAGTTCAAAATTGGTCCCCATCAGCATCCACGATCTTATGCCAACGTTCTGGAAGGCCATGGATTCAATTGCAGTAGAACTTGATGGGCCGTGAAGCGAAGAAAGTATCAAGTGTATTTTGCACCTCTACTAGGGATTTGAACTGGCGTCCTCTAAGGTGATTGTCAAAGGAATTGAACAGGAGCTAATCGGACGGGTGCAATATCCGGATAATATGGCGGATGCAATAGTGGCATAGAATGGTGATCCGGGTCATCCTAGTCACGTTGGACTTAGCGTTGTCTTGCAACAGGAGGACACCTTTGAAATTCAGAAGTACTGGCTGCAGAATTTTGAGTTTTTCTTGAACACGGTTCAACTGCTGACAGTGCACACTTGCATTGATGCTCTGACTAGCTGGTAGCAATTCCCGATGCACGATGCCACGTGAAGTCTAAACACACATAAGGACCTTCTTCTGGTGCTGTACTGGTTTCGGCTGTTTTGGAACCGGTTCGTGGGATGCTAACCAATGATGATGGCGCGTGAAGCTTCGTACAAGACCCATTACTCATCACATGTCAACGCCCTGTCCAGAAATGTCTCCTTTCTCTGACGAGACAGCAAAGAAACACAGGTGTCTGCTCGTGTTGCCTTTGGTCCGGAGTGAAAACATGTGGGACTCATCGACTCAACTTGTAGTGCTTCCCAAGTTGATGGAGGTGCTGCGAATGCTTTCACACTGAATTATAGTCCCAATTCCTTACATGTCTTGCCACTGTTTGCCTCAGTTGCAACCTGAAGAGCTTCATTTTGTACATGTATTCATCTTCCGGCACGTGTTGCATCTTCGAGTGTTTCGCCACCGTCCTTAAACTTGTTAAACCACCGCTGTATTTTCCCCGTAGTCGCGGCACCCTCACCAAGGGCCTGTCATATCTTGCGCCCTGCTGCAGGGGCATTTGATCCTAGTTTGAACTCGTACAGCATACATGCCCTTATGACGTTCTATGGAGGTTTCACGTTTACTCTATAATTACGCAAGTTCACGGGGTAACTGAACTGCTACAATGGTTCAGTATGGTGAATATATCGACACCAACAACTGACCTTCGCCTTATCTCCATTTACATTCAATTCACGGCGTGATTGCTAATTAAACACAGACCTCCACAAAAAGCGGCAGAACTTTCTTGGATATCTTTATAGTTTCAAAATTCATGCATTCAGTGAAAAAATTTAGTTTGAAAATTTTTCACTCAGTGAAAATTGAAAACTTTTTAGAGTAAGGAAACCAATGAAAATTTAATTTGTAATTTGATTGGTTGTTCAACTGACACTTTAAACTTAGGGTAGTAGCCACAACTATTATTCTAGAGTCATTTGTGGAATGAAGTGAAACGACTAGACTCTTTATGGTCGTTTGTTATTGGACGTTACTCTAACAACTAAGTAGCTAGGTATTAATTATTGGACAACTTATGTAAAAGTGATGATTATACCAGCAATGTAAAGAAATTAAAATTTCAAGTTAATTCTATATAACTAACATCATCGTAACTGAACTACACTGATACGGCAGTAATTAATTTTTAAGTAACCGAGCAAATACATAAGCCGAAATGTATTTAGTACGTTGAAATAGTACGAAGTAACGGAAGAATACATTAATAGAATGGAGATGGATATAGTATACCTTCCATCTTAAATTTAAGCAGAGGACATATTTCAATGTACGTGCCTATAATCCTCTGGGTGAATAGGAGATATCTCCCCATACACAATTCAATTACTGAAGGTGGAGACAGGCTTCTCATTTCGTTAAAAATAAAAGTTTTTTTCTCTTTTTTTTAAAAAAAAGAGGGGAATGAGTTTGAGGAGAAAGAGAGAAATTGAATTTTGCACACGTGGCAATGAAACTAATTCCATCAGAATTACAAACGGAGCGAAGAGACAGAGAAAGAGAAGGCTTCCTTGTTTGAATGCTTATTCATAGACAAAGACAGACTTAGAGACATGCCTTGTTTTATCTGTTATATTTCAACAAAGGAATCGAAGCTTAAAGGAGTAAATAATAAAAAGGGGAAGATATTATTTTAAAAAAAGTAGCTTTTGTAGTTTCCTGCGTTACCACATGAAAGGAATCTTTTCAATAATACAGCACCAAAGATCTAAATGAATATATATTGCAAGAATTGTAATATATATTCAATTTCTTTTAGGTGACTTTTTAAGAAGCATAGTTTTCGATGGCATTATAAAGAACACAAAAGTTTAATGATTAGAATAGAGAGTATTTTGTTTGAATTAAACTTTTGAAAGTAAAACAGACGAATGTTAAATGAATATTAAATAACAAAGATGTATACAGATTTAATGCGCTTGGTGAAAAAAGGTAATAAATAATATTTAAATATATAGTGATGCTACAGGTTTCGAGGACAGCTTCACTCTTTACACATGATATTACAAACATGAAATAATAACTACTCTAACGTAAGATATATAATAATAAAGTAAGCACAAACCTCTAACTTCATGAATTTAGTTTTAGGTGAGGACTTTTTAATAAAAGATCAAAATAATTTCTTTACAAAATGTACTAAATATACTACATATACAGCTTCAAAATAAAATAAAATATCTTTAAGCTCCCATTTTGGACTTGGTTTTGTATATTTCAGTATTCAAAGTAACAGAAGAACAGAGGACAACATTGTAACAATATTATCAAAAAACAATATTATAAATATCATGACGCAGTCTATTATTATTATTATTATTATTATTATTATTATTATTATTATTATTATTATTATTATTATTCACATGGAGAACATACGCGAAAACTTTATTTCAGATCAATAATACTGAATTAAGTACAAGATTTGAGCAAGCGTGTAACAGAAAACGAACCTGGTGTTTGTTATAATCAAATAATAATAATAATACATGACGTTTTATCAATTTGTGATTATTTCTTCATCATAATACTGTGAATTGTTAATGTTAAGTTATACTAGTGATTAGGCTTATATGAGGATGTACTAATGTGTTACTTTTGAATAACTTTCAGTACTACATATACGTAATTATAGATATTACACACGATAAATAAAGTAACATATTTCATATACTTAAATTTTGTACCGTTTGTTTTTGAACCCAGGAAGGATAGAATGATCCATGGTCGTCTATCTCCTAATCTTCCATGCAAATTCTCGACACATGCATATTTTGAATCAACTAATGGCTTACAGTTACATTAGGATTCGAGGATTGAGTTTCACGTTGAAACTAACGAAGGATAATGACGTTTGACTCCTGAGGGTGCTCAAGATATGACTGATGATCAAATGTTATCTATCAAGTGCTCTTATCATTAAGTAACAACAATAATCACACTCATAATTCTATGTACATAATATAAATATTTAATTTACGTTTGTGATGTCATCAATCACGACTACTGATTAGGCATTTATATTCGTCAATATAGCATAATTTAATTCATAGATAATTTTACCAGTAGAATCAAATTAACATTCTAAGATCTTTGGTTATCAATTTCATTATATTCTAATGAGAGGTGGCAATGCCCTTCTAACTAATGATAGAATTGATTTTTCATTATCAATATTTCAACGCGTTTTTCTCGAATTTTAAATACCTGACAAGAATCACTAAATTATTGTCTCACAAGTTTCAGGGGCAGAGTGTGTCTATGTGTCAAGAATATCGTTTATTCCATTAGTGTCTACATCCTTTATAAGTGATTACAATATCTTGTTACCCTTTAGTTTGCAGCAAAAATTAACAATTAACAAGAAAAAATATGATTTTAAAAAATATGATTTTATAACTTTATTTTTTCTCTGGTGACGGCAGGTATCGAAAGACCGGCGCACAAAATTTGTATCTTATATTAAGAAAACAATGGTCAAACTGAATTGTGCAAGAAAGTTTAAGATCCTTCTGGTGTTGTTCCTCTCAAGCAAACAATTGTGTTCTGTTCGGATGTCTTTTTCAACTTTATGTCTGTAAGATTCATGTTATGTTAAGTACAGTGAAGTCACGATTATCCGAGTTAATGTGGATCGGATCTAACTTGAAAAAGCAAAAGTTCGGTTAACACGAATGGATACATAGAAAATTTTGTACAGAATTTATTATTGCTGTTTATTGATTATTTCCCTTTATTAGATTATTTGTTATTACTGTGTTTATTATTTTTATTAGACATACAGTACAGTACATAAGGAAATAGCCATAATACAGTAAATAAAATGTACTTTGATAATGATAAGCACATAAGTAAAACACAATACAAAACACAACAGAAACAAGGTACTGTTTACCATATATTGTTTTTATTTAAAAAAAAAAGTATTTCATAATCTTCTGTTTCATTAAGCTATCTCGTTCTTGGCAGCTATACTGCACGGACATAGCAACATCATAATGTCAGCTGATACCGTGTCGTCTTGCTATTCGATGTAGAACACTGTCTTCTCAAACTGAAACTCAAGACATGCAGCAATGAAAGCTCGCTCGCTTAATTGCGGCAAAGTCGGGCGGAGTCGTTAACTTCACGCCAGCTTTGTTTGTTTTGTTGCAGCAACAAAAACCTGTAGGCTGCTTATCGTAGTAACCTGATTAGTTTTTAAAACTTTTTATTTGTTTGAATTAAGCTCGGATAACACGGAACCTTGGTTAATCGAAACTCGGATAATTGGGACTCCACTGTAACTACACTAATTAACCCTAGTAACCTCAAATTAATTTAGGTTACAGGTCATCCCAAAGAGGAGGATCCTCAAGCCCACTCAGTAATATTTTTATATAATTAAAAGTATAAGAATTATTTTAAATTTTCTTAGACCATAAGCGCACATTCCCTCTCGCACATAAAACACATAATATTTGATTAATTTTCTTTACAGGAAGCCACGGTATTCATTGTCAATTACTATGGTTCACAAAACAGACTTATCTCCTGCTGATAGTACAAAATTGTTACCTTGTTGGCCAGTATAGCCTAATTCATATTTTATTTAATTCGGAGACATGTAAGATAAAATTATCTTTGACATTCTGGCCACAGATTATTCTTCTAATTAATTTACACTTCTTATGATATTGCAATAAAATGGTTCCAGGAGATCCCAAGGTAAGAGGCTACTTGGACTCACTATCCTATTTCCTAAACCATTTATGAACTATTTTTATATCACTATGGAAAATTCTTTAAGGAATCACAACTAACAAACAGCTAAAAAGGAACAACTGATTGATAATATTTTGTTGATATATTTTTTTTAATTAAAGCTACTTCGTGGGTTCAAGGAACCCCCTTTGGGTTTCCTAGGGTTAATCCTAATGATGATTTCAGGAATCATCCTCCTCGGAAATTTCAATACAAAGAGAGTTAAAGTAATATTGTGAAAATAATTGATAAACCACCTTCCACATGATCGAAGATATGCTCTGGGTGACAAATGCCATACGTCTGGAGGTAATTTCCGTCACGGAACACCCCTGAAGTTATTACTGGTTAATACTATATTCAGAAATACTTTGTGCTAAATTTTCTTTTCTTATGCTTAGACTTGATCTGCCATCTTTAACGTCATACTGGAATGTTATTGAGGAATAAATACGTATTATTTGAGTTAGTGTGAAATTTGGAAACTTATTGTAGGGAGAGTGCGAGGCTTATTTTATACTTCCCGCAAACTTGATATTCGCCCCAGCTATTCATACTAAGAGTTTATTTGCTATAGATAACATAAGCAGAAAACACTAATGTTTCCTATTCTCTTTTTCTGAAAATGGATGAAATAAGGATGTATTATATATAGGGTAAGTTTGGATGAATCCGGACAGTTCTGATGTTTGTTTCTTTTACTACTACCCCGCTAAACGAAAATATCCAATACTTCATCATATTATTTCATATTATGTTGGTATACATGTACGTCTGAAATAGTTTTCCTGAAATGGCATGTTAAGAAATTAAAAATAATTTTGACAAAATCTTTGATTTGCAAATTTGGAAGGGTGAATCCGGACAGTTGGTTGGCGATTCCGGGCACTGAACTTTGAAGGAAGATATATACATGATAGGTAAATTTTAGCTTACTATCTTGCTCCTCTAACATTCTAACATGATAAGTACAGAATATAAATACAACAAATACATGATAAATACATACAAATTACCAACATAGCAATTTCTATACTAATTACTGTTGAAACTGTAAGCTAAGTGCACAGTAGTGTTACTACCACTATAGTGCTTAATCATTAAACACAGCAATCACATTTGTTTCCATTAGTACTACATTGTACTAGTATATTTTGCTGGTAAAACTAGATTATTAGTAAAATATATAATATGTATGCACTGAGACTAGCGTTTGTTATTATATTTATATTTATTGAACAAATTCCCAGATACAGCATAATTGTGGCATTTTACATAGGGAAATGTTAACAAGCAGGAAAAAAAAGAAAAAGGATAAAAAACAATAAAAATAAATAACAACAACAGTAACATCAATAATATCAACAAAGAGTGCACAAGTAATATTATTTGGCCAGCATGCCTCTTATTGCTCTTTCAAACACCGGGTAGCTCGAAAAAAAAATGTCCACCTCACTAGTTAGATTATTATAACAGTTCGGTACTCGGTGAAAAAGAGACCTCTGTATAATTGTCAACCGAGGGCGGGCAAGATGGAATAGGTGGGTATTCCGGGTTTTGCGGGAAGGAACACGTAAGAATAGTTGTCGAATTAGGAATTCTGATCTTAGGTTCCCATTAACTATCTTTTGAAGAAACTTCAAATCCGGCGTCTGGATATATCGCAAAATTTCCTCCTTGGGTAATACTCGAAGTGCGGGAACACGAAAACGTGCTATTGCAATAAAGAAATTGAGAACAGACTCAAGTCTAGAGAGATGTGTAGCTGCGGCCATGGCCCATATGGGAGAGAAGTATTCGATCTTGGGTGCTATTAGAGTTTTATAGTGTGTTGTTAATAATGCCACAGTACGTAGTTCAGTGAATCAGTAAAGAAGCCCCAGCATACGCATTGATTTCTTAACTATTGAGGAGATGTGGTCAGAGAACGAGAATTTCGAATCAAAGATGGCACCAAGATCATTATGACTGGCAGAATGTGTTATACGGAAATCGTTAATATGGTATTTGGAGGGAAAAGGAGACTTTTTCAGAGTAATTGTAATACTGTCACATTTCTAACTGTTAAGTTTCAATTGCCACATTTCACACCAGTGTACAAGATAATTTATGCCTTCCTGTAGGGCAATTGTGTCATGGAAACATGATATTTCTCTATATAATTTGCAATCGTCAGCAAAAAGCAAAGGTCAGTACGATTAACTGATAAGTGAGAGCAGAGATCGTCCATATACAGGACAAATAGCAGGAGCCTTAGTACGCTTCCCTGAGGCACCCCAGAGATCACAGGTTGGGAGTTAGAAGTCCCCCCTGAAAGAACAACTTTCTGTTTACGGCCCTTCAGATAGTTGGTGATTAGAGAGAGAAATTTGCCATGTACATTAAATCTATTGGAAAGCTTGTGGAGAAGAAGAATGCGACTGACAGAATCAAAGGCCTTGGTGAGATCAAAATAAATGACATCTAATTGAGTATTGTTATTTATATATTGAACTGCACAGGAAAGAAGAGTATTTAAGTTTGTGAGACTTGAGCTTTTCGGTAGAAAGCCGTGCTGAGAAGTGTGAAGGTAAGGCGATGTGGATTTGAGAAGCCTGTTTTTGATTCTTTTTCGCAGATAATACATATTACAGAAAGGAAAGATATTGGCCTATAGAAGGATACTTGATCTTTAAGTCCTGGTTTATAGATTGGGGTCACGTGAGCTAGTTTCCAGCTGGTGGGATAATATCCTTCTCTGAAGAATTTAAATAGCTGAAGCAGTTTTGCTAAGATAGAGCCAATGTTGTCGGGCCCAAGAGATCTATGTGGAGAAAGCGACTACAAGAGAATCAAAACCTCACCCGGGGTGGTAGGGAGGTCTGATAAGGTGTTAGTTCGGATGGGGCGGAGAGGGGGAGACGGGTTGTAGGAGAAGGGCGGTAAATGTTTTACAGAAGTAGTTATTAAAAAGGTCGGGTCTTTGACCATCACTGGCTTCAATATTCTCGACATGAACTGTTGCTGGCATGCTAGGAGATTTCGATCGAGATTTAATTACAGTCCAAAATAGTTTAGGGTTGCTAACAGTAAACCTAACCAGGGTTGATAACAGTAATTATTATTATTTGCGTTAATGTCGTCTTCCAGTTTCGTGAAACACTAGTTATAATTCAGACAACTCATCCACAGATAAAATACAGTTCCTTATCACCTCCCACACATCTTTCATGAAACCAGGTCTTACAGTACAGGACACCCAAGAACCGTATTTGCTTGATGGTGGTGCATAATAATTATTCCCACAAAATCCACAGTTGTTTTCATCCATACCTTTGATTGTGTTTGAGGAGTCAGTTTGAAACAAAGTGCAATTCGTGACACTTAATCTTTTAGCAACACCTGGACTTTGGAATGTGGGTTTGAAAGAAGCAACAGCAGGAAAAGATATGAACTGTTTAACTGAGGACTCTGAAGGTGATTGAGACGTGTTTGAGGATGAGTCTGATGACACAGAAGAGGAACTGTTTCCTGCTACTGGCGGATATGGTTATTCGACAAAAGAAATTCATGTTCCCGAACTCGTTGCGGATCAAAAGGGAATATACCAGATGATGTAGCCATTCAGTAATGTAGAATTTCTGAGCACCTTATGATTAGCATTTTATAATTTAGTTGTGTTGGTAGATCCTAAGATAATTTTATAACTTTATCTCATAGTTCCTCGGAGTCCATTTATGGCAAAAATGAATAGACGCTAGATATAAGCAATAAACCTCACGTAGGGCCTTAGTAGATCTCTATTTCACAATCGTAAACGTGAAAATCGAGAGAGTGTTCTGAATGCTCTTAGTTCATTAATCACATTGTCCGGATTCAGATTAACATAATAAACGTGTCCGAATTCACCCTTCCCTAAACGTCCAGATTCGCCCGTTTTGAGCACTGTAAACTTGTACACGCGTTGATCAGGCACTCGCAAAGTAATAGAATTATTCCAACATGCAACGAGTAAAGCAGGGTCTTCGCTTCGATATATGTCTTACACAACCATTTGCTGACAACCACTTCTGTGTAAAACCTTAACATACTCCACTAGAAAGTTACATCAGGTCAACAAACGTGCATGAACTTTCCTGTTTCTTCTTCTTTCCCCAACCGTCGAAACTACGTATTACACTCTTTGCACTTCCTACTCAGCACTGAACTGTAGGAAGGTAAGGTGCTTCAAATAGGCATCACAACAAGTCTCCACATTACACATGCGAAGAACAGTATTATCGTAAGCTTAGGATGTCCGGATTCAGCGACTGTCTGGAATCATCCAAACTTACTATATAAGTAAATGGTCTTAGCACAAAATAATTATAAAGTGTGAATGATATTTAAAAACAAATCAAGGTTCTTAGCGATTAAAAACAAAAATCACAGCAGATTAACAATAGCGTTTTTAATTTTGTAGTGCAAAATTGCAAATCCTGGATGAATATTTTTATATATTTTTATAAACAAGGAAAGTATAGAAGCAGTCTGTATTTTTTAATATTTAAAAACAAACTATTAATATATATATATATATATATATATATATATATATATATATATATATATATATATATATATATATATATATATATCGAGAGAGAGAGAGAGAGAGAGAGAGAGAGAGAAATTAATTCTTTTTTATAACTAAAGGGTCTGTTTGAATGTGGTTCCTTTGCTAGTCATAATTAACTATTTGCAAAGCCCAAACATGACTATTTGCAAAACAGAAAGCTTTAATGATTAAATTGCTCGTCTTTGATCGTATAAAATAATTTCTATTATTTCTATCTCCAAAACAGATATACATTGAAACATGACGGAAGTTGATTGCAATTTCCACGCAACATACTTTGTTTTAGTTTTTTTTTTTTTTTGTTATTTATATAAATGAATTGGTTACAATGTATAACTCCACATACAAACTGACGCTATCCTAAACTATATTTTTAAAACTAGTTGCGCAGCCACATTATATATATCTTACCTTTAAACAAAGTAATTATACAACAATCAACACCGTGTTCTTCTGTGAGGAGAATTAGTTTTTGACTGACACTAGACAGCATTAGGTTTTAGGTCTTTTAATTGTTACTTAAGGCATTCTTGGAAGATGTCAATGTATATTAATTTCCATAATCGTTTGCTACATTGTACATTTGTCTTCGTGATATCTATTTAATTACTTAATGGTATTAAAATTTGTGACATCATTTAAATGTGAATTCTGGTTCCTTGCTACTCCCATCTTGATTCCTTGGAATCGTCCGCCTCAAGATCAAACTAGAATTTGCACTTCTGTTTATACTTACTGTATATTCATATTGTATTTATCGAAATATTATCCGATTTGTATAGGAATACTGAATGTTACCATTTTGTTTTTAGAAAATAAAATTATTATTACTCAAAAAGCATTAATAATTACACTTAATTTGTTAGTTCTTATCATATCTACATAATTTGTTCCATAAATTATGAATTCATTTTCTTGTAATTCGATGCCACTTTCCAGAACTAAAGCTATATATCTACAGTTGCACATTATCTTAGGACACAAAACTACATATGTTCCCTCCTGAAATTTAACGCACGTTTCCCGCAACAAGGTCCACAATTCTAATTAATTAGTTAGAAGAGTAAAGATAAAGTAGCTATGATGTGAGTGATCTATTTTACTATTTTAAGGGAGTTTCTCTTAATACAAAATTGGCAGGACTTTAGTGACGAGGGTTGATATCAAGGTAAATGAGTGTAGAAATACAACTTTATAATTTTTAAAATGTGTAGTTGTGAGAATAATTGGACCTCTCTTAGTCGGTAAAGTCTTAGAAACTTGCGCTGCTGACTTCGGTTTGCGTAAGAATGAGGATGAATCTCAAGTTCGAAGTTCTTCTTGCGAATGATAAAATCTTAATTAGTACTTACCTCTGACTGCTAAGTGGATCGCATGCCTATCAGTACCCTTTTCATTTTCAACAGCTAGGTAGTAACTACGAGAGTCGGACGGATCAACTTCTTTCACATGCAATTTTGCTTCATAACAATCCTTCCTCGTATCCTGAAAAATATAAATAAACATAGTAGTCCCTAAGTACTATTTATACTTTTGTTTTAAATATATGAAAAGTTTAACAATTAGGCACATATTATAGTATGCTCCTCATTCCAACTTTGGAACTACGAACAATTTAATTAACAATGCAATCCGACTAAAGCAACCACTTATTATTACTAATCTGTATTGCAATTTTGATAGATCATTGCCAAAGCTGTAATAGAGGTTAGTAATAATAAGTATTTGCTTTGGTCAGATCTAATTTTTATTTAAATCATAGTATTTTTTCCACTTCAATTTCAAACTGAGGATGTCAAAATTGATCGAAGATAAGGAGAGAATAAAACGAAAGAAAAAAATAAATTATCATCTTAAAAAAGCGCGTGTTCACAGTTTTTAAAAGACGCTACGCCTCAAATTATGAATATACATGTAATTCACTCTTATATTTTACACAATGGGTCTCACACTTTTATTTGTTTATTTTGAAGAAATAATAGAATTCGTCAAGATTTCAGTAACTACGTCGTTGAAAGTCTTACAAGTGGAAATATTTTAGAAGTGAACAGTTGTTCTCATTACTGAATGCAGAAGTTATAAATAGCGTAAAGTAAATTTTCTTTGGTTTTCCAGCTATAAGCCATCAGTTTGTAGCACATCTAGGTGTCATAAGAATATATCTTTAATTCAACGTATCACGATTGCTAAAGGAGGCGAATTATTACGGAAGACTTGGTGGAGTGAGAATGTTGGAATAAACGGAAGAATATCGAGAAAACAACGCATACGATGTTATCCATTACAAACTTACATGCTTTGTGATCGAACTACGGACCCATAGCACTACTAGAGCATCGTGCCTCCAATAATCATTACAATATGTATGTTTATAACAATTCTATTTTTCGAAGAATAATCACATTGACTTGATTCTTATCCTGTAACGACATTTCAGTAATGCAACTTCTTGATGATATCCAGTAATGGGAATCGAGGAAAATAGACAGTAAATAGTGTTTATAAAATTGTACTTAAATAAATCTACTTCGCAACAAATGTACCATTCTTTCTAGAATCAGTACAACAAAGAAGGTTTACTTATTGTCATTCATTACGGATTGTGTAAGAATCAATCATGCGAATTTTGCAACTATTTCTGAGACAATGAAATTGCTTCAGGGTCAACACATGGGAAATCTTTTGACCTAGAATGTTAAAAAAAAGTTAAATGGTGGTGGTTTAAGATACATAAATCTCCCCTATTAGTCAATGAGTACTAACTCCATGGTTCTCCTGAATAGATCAGCTGATAGTTACTGCTTGCATAAATCTTTGCACTCCCAGCAGACAAAAGTGTCTAAGACCGGCAGAATTGAAACAATTTACTTACTATTTCATTCCATCCCTATGGTCATTTTCAACTTACATGGATTTATCCAGACTATTGAATCAACTTGTATATTTTGCATATAAATGTTTCCAAAGATTGTTTATAGCGTTTGCGAAGTGTTTCTACACATGAATATAAATAAATATGTCTATTAACATAAAAACAAAAATACCTATACTTGAGTTAGGTGTCCAAAAATATAAACTGTGATTTTTTGGCAAAAAATAACAAAACAATTCATAGAAGTACAGTGACAAGCGAACCTTAAAGGAAAATAACATACACTGTCGAAAGAGCAAAGATCATATTGTATTATGAGCAAACAAAGGAGTTCCCAAAGGATGAGAAGGGTTACGAGTATGCTATAAAGATAGTTTGAATCTACAGGATATGTGTAGAATCTCCTCATTCATACAAAAATCCGTACTGGTGGAAGATCACAAACACAATCAAGAAAACGAAAGAACTCAAGGAACTCTGTGTTCCACAATCGGACAGGACGGAAGAGATAATGAAGTATAAGGAATACCTTACATAGGTTGTTAATGTTAGCAACAATTCGGAACATATGTTACAAGAAGAATGATAACACACTCATAAGGAGTGAAGGGTCTAGCAAATGCATTGTATATGCACAGTAACCGGTAGTACATATAGTTGCTGGTCTATACAAGAGATGTTTAAATAGAAATGTTTTAGGGAAGTTGGAATATGTCTACCATTAACCTCGTTACACAAGTGATATTGATGAATCAGATTTTGTTTGGTACGGCCAAATACGTCTGTTGTTTCTGAAAATATTACTCTAGATGCAATAATACGGGCAATAAGTTTCTTGGCAATTACTATATGGGATTCAAACATGGAACGTTTAACCATCCTCCCTCATAAAGAAACCTAACTATGTAAAGTCGGGCGAATACTAAAGGCACGGCTCATCCTTCCAATCTAACGGTTTGTGAAGATTTCGTTAAGGAACCTTCTGACATTCAAATCAAAATTACGCATTGGCCATACTCGCTATCTGAACATTCTCTGAACAGCTCGCTCGCTAATGTAACATTCTCTAAAAGTTTTCGGAACTCTCTCGTGGCTACATGGTTAGCGCACGCGCCTATGGCGCATGTGATCTGGGTTTGATTTCTGCTGGGAACTCATGTGATTTGGATTCTACGTCTAACTATAGATCCACGTCTAACATAGCCTTGCTGCTGAAAGGGGCAATTAATCCAATCAATTTAATGATTTGGTTGGTAAGGCACCGAGAATCTCACTATTAATCTCAGTGATCTCGAAAACTACTATGAATTCGACACCAATATCGGTCATTTTGATTATTTTGATATGCCACCCACTTCACATCTGCTTAAAGGTGCTAAGGTATCTATTATTCAAAGTGTTTGTTTCCAAATTGTAAGTCATATGTATACCAAGTTTGGGAAATTTGCCCAGGCGTTTTAGAGTTATACAAGACATACATACATTTATATATAATATATACATATATATGCATCTTTGCCCTCCTTAAGAGAGAAAAAAATCAAAAACCATGGAACGCGTGTCCTCTTCTTTTTTAAAGGGAGTTTATATATCGAGTTTCATGTTCCTAGATTGATTGGTTCGGGAGATACTCAATATTTCTCACAAGCTATTACCCCGTTTCCCTCTTAGAATATGAATTTTAATAAAAGTAAAATGGTAAAGGGTGGAAATCCACTCGAGGTAGGTGATAACTATATTCAAAAATTAATTTCAATCGGTTTACCCATGTGTACGTGATTTCGATGGCCAACAAAACCTTTCTCATTTTTATATAGTAGATATTGTAACGAAAAAAAAATTACGATTATCAAATTCTCTTAACCCTTTCGCTACATGCAACCTACCTTACTTTGTAAGTTATCTGCTTGCTGTATATTTATTTTTTTTCCATCAAGTGTTGAAGGAATTATTTGAAAGTTTTATCGTTCTCGAGTAATGACCATTTCTTTTCTCATTTCGACAATTTTCGGCAGAATACAGCCCCAAAATGATGCACTCATGCATCTATGTTGATGTTGGAACCTAATTGTTTCATGTTTCCGTATGAGAACTCATTTCTCAAAGCTTTTAGGGCTCAGTTGAATGCCCGTCACCTGCTGAGAAATATATTTTATTACCATAAGCAAATGATACATCTCCAACAATCAGCTGATCCGTTCACTGGTACTCAATCTTTTTACTTGCGGATATTGTATTTGGTTTAATATATCAATTCACATTTTAACAATTGATTAATTGATTGACTGATTGGGGTTTAATGGGGACGTCAGCAACGAGAATTTTTAATATTCAATCACAATTTTGTATAATGGTGTATATCAGAGATGGATTACAAAATGCTGTTTGTTTATTTTAGTCGGAAGTGGAATCGTCACTTTGCCCCTGTAGTAATTAAATTGAACCAGTCACTGTTGGAAAGGGATACACGATATTTGGTTATATAACATTACACATGATATTATCATGATGATTGCTAAACATTCATACTATTAATCATACTATATCCTATTTTATAATTAGCTATTCAATGCCTTTTCACATTAACTATAATTTTTCCTTTGTTATTTTTAGTTATTAAAAATTGATTGTCTAATAAACATCCTTAGGACAATGAAATAACATTTCCTTGAAAATATCTCCGTACTTATCTTCAAATCAGAAATTATGATTCTATGAGATGCACGTTAAGAACATAAGCAAAAGTTCTCTTTCGTAAGCATACACATAAGCAACTCTTTCTTTCAACCAGGATACCATTATTATTGCAGTGCGAAGGAGTTATAGATGGTCCAAGTGGACAATAATTCCCTATGAGGAAAAGCAATTAAATGGTATATATCATAAGTAAAAGATCTTTGAAGCCAAGATTAGTCTTGGCAAAATCTATGGTGCATTGCTTTGTTTACGCATAATACAGATTCTAAAATACCGTTTCCCGCTGTATCTGTTGGACAAGAGAAACCACGCGAAAATGTATCTCCTGAGAAAACTCCACATCAGAAACCTCCTTGCTTATCTTAAGGTCCAGATATCAGATCTTGTGTGTTCAAAGTAAGGAAGGGCGTTTGCTCCGTTTTCTTTAGAACTTGGGAGGAAGATAAATCTTTTCGAAGGGAAAGCCTGGGGAAACGTAGAAACGGATGGCGAATTCCTTACCCCGTGACTGCGGGTAAGGCGAACTTAGTCAGATATAGTGAGTTGAAATGAGAATTTCCCTCCCTCCTATCAACCAGTTCCAAACCCCCTCTTTTCCCTCCAAAGATAGATCCAAAATCCCTTTCTCCCACCTCTGGAACCAGCTCCTATTCTGTAGTTGCGGGAGAAATCTCTACCCGCGTGTTCCACCAATTAACCTCTCCGGCCGTTGCGGGGAAGATTTGTCACACAGCGTCACAAGTGGTCTGAGCGCTCACACGAGATAAATGTGACCTCTCGAGTCTTCCTGCACGGAAAATTCGTCTTCGTTTTCGACCGCAAACCACCGTAGAGGAGCAACAATAAGCACCACTAGGCACAATTGCTGGCTGGAGGGAGTAGAGGGTGATAAAATAGAATAAATAGAAGAAAGAGGAAAAAATGAGATAAAATTGAACTAATCTGTTGAACACGAATAATTTCACCCGATTGATCTGGTTACGTTCAATTATCTCTGAATCAGTTCGGAATTGAATTAAGTTCGACTTTTATATATAGCTAATTTTACACAGTAACAAGTAACTCTCACGGGAATTTCTCGTTTACGAGTGTGGAACACAGGGAGTTGTAGCAGAAAGTTAAACAAACAGTGATGCATATTATTTCTTTATTAATTAATTATTATTAATTATATTAATAACATGTTATATCTCAGATATTGAATTAGTGCACAACAGAAACAATAAAACAAATCTTTCTAATGCATAGATATAGCAAAATCATCGAATTATCTCGTATGTGGAAAAGAAAATATATTGACATAGGAATTGAATGAAGGCCCTATGCGAACAAGAAACACTAATGGTACTTGCTAGAAGACTTCCATCAAGCACTATGAAGAGAGGATTGACAAATCAAGTATTGAACATATGCTCATCCCCAAATTGCAAATCAAATTGCTAATACTATCAGCAAGAGGGTGGAAAGGAAGTTCTCAACGCCAAAGCCATACAGTAGAGAAGAAACGATCTTGGGTAGGCCAAACTTCAACACCAGCAGAGGCGATCTTAGGTGGAAACAATAATAATATTAATACTTGATTGCTGAAAACTTGAAGGTTCATTGCCACAGAAAACCCCGTTATTGGATATTATCCTGAACCTTAGCAACCAAGGCTGGATAGTTAATTATCATCGGCATACGATTTTGTTTTGGTATTGTCTTCAGACTAGAATTATATATACTCTACACATATTTGGAAAGTATGTATTCTACCTTAAATCCCTCAACTTTGTTTAGCAGTGTGATATTATCTGACCTGCTTATATTATGAAATTCTGCGTTGCGTAGTTTCTAATTTTACCTGATGTGTGTCTCTTTAACGCAAAATATTTTTCTCAAGATATCATGTTCCCGCTGTCTCTGATCTCTCTTTGTAAATAATCACATATAATATTACAGGCAGAACAACACTTTTATGAATGTTTTTAATTTCTTCAATCTTGCTTGTGGTATGATAATATGTTTTGAATATAGTAGTAACACGCATATTCCAGTAATAACGTATTTTTCTGTATCAATAAAAATATGTAATGTAGTAAAACTGAAAGTATAGTAGACACGCTTTATTTTGTACGTTAGAAACTACAGTTTAGGATGAAATTTTGTATTTTTATTGACGATGTTATTATTTTGCGATTTAAAACATTGTGAAATGTGAAAAAGTTGTTCAGAAATTTAGTTATCTGAAATAGTTCCTATCTTCCAATTTTCGTCAGTTGCTTTCACTCTAGTACTATTTTGTGTTCTCATTTAAGCATTTTTTTCCCATCAATCTTCACATATTTTCCTTCAGTTCTCTAACATTCTCTTAATGCTCGTTATAGATTCTGCTAAAATGCTGTATTATCTACATTAACCTTTCCTCGCTTAATCTTAACAACTTTTCTAAATAAATATTAGATAATGTTAATCGAAAATAACATTCACATCGGTCTCTTTTTCCAATTAGGGCGTTCAAAGGACAAGAGAATCAAATAGACTTTTAGTCATTTTAGACAAATTTCATCTTGAAGATCCAATCAGAAGCCCATTTTAGAGCTTAAAAGAATAATGTCCAGAGACCGTAAATAATTCTTATTAAAACCAGTGGTAACTTATCTATGTATTTAAGTGTACTGTTCAAACTTTGTCTCTTTCCCTCATACTTTTAGTAATTCGATTTTCTTTCCTTGTGCTCCAAACGTCCCAATTATAGTTTCTTCTGTTCTTTTCCGTTCCTTGTTAATTTACGTACTGGTTTACCTTTCCTTTTTGTCGGATAAAAAGATCCATATATGGCAAGAAATGTCATCCTAAACAGCATATACCTTAAAGGTGAGGATTTGATGAATAATTTATATATTTCAACTAATTTTATATTGAGAATTTATAAAGTTTACGTATAAATAAAATGGTTTAGATACCGAATATATAAAATTACACAGATCTTATATTGCTTACTATGCAGTATGAAAGACTGTATGTTATTGGAAATTGTAGTTCATGAATGAAGAACCTAAATCTTCGGATCTAACATACTCTTTTCCATGTTGCTTCATGTTACTGTTTATACTTACCATTGTTAATAAATGGGTTGGGAAATGCAATCTTTTGCCACTACCGTTTCATCTCTTGTCTATTTCACCTTCTTTAGTATTAAAATTTTTTTAAATAGACAACAAATCCATGCCCCGATTTCTTTTATAACTTTGCCTCGATCACCCTTAATAACTACTTAACTTAAAACCTCTCCTCAGCTTCATTTGATCTTCCATTCAATACTACTGTTCAAAATTTTTTGCTCACACGGATAAGAAATTGTTGCAGCAGATCCATTTCTAATCAAAAGTGATAATCCGATACATACTCTTCCGGTTATTCCGTACACTCAGATAACTGCACACCTTTAGATAGCGATCCTTGTTGGCCAGTGTCAACTTCTGAGTCCAACGTATTAATCTGACTAATTGCGTGGGGCGTCGAACGAAAGCGGTATAACATATGCCTAACTTGATTCCAATTGCGAAACACTTTTTCGAGGATCCGATTCCACGGTGTTATTGAGGGACTTACCAGAACATGCTATTGGTAGCTGGCCACAAGGCTCATTTTTCAATGTTGTGTTACCGACACGAAATTTCATAAGCTAACAGCATATGGTAAGTTCATTCACCACTTTTGATCCAAGTTTATCTTCTTCTTGTTAGATGTGAAGAATGTCTCAGTTTGAATCATTAATGTAAAATCACTTGCCAGTATGAATTTTCCATGGCGCACTTTCAAACAACCCTGTTCAAATCACTCAGCACTCTTTTACTGAACCTGTGACGTCGTACGCGTGATCTAAGTCCATCCATTGGTTGTATTACAGAAGATGGCTTCCTACGAAACGTAAACAACGGATATTTCAATCGGATCAACTAAATACCCAAAGGGGCTAGAGGTACCTTAGTTAAGATTAATCTCTTTAATCTTGCAGAAAGGGGACATTTGCTTTAAAAAAACGAGAATCGCCAATTGTGCTTATATTTTTTCTAAAAAAAAAAAGAAACTACAAAATAGAAAAAATAACCACCAACGAATAATGCCATCAGTAACCCACTACAAGATACTCTTCAGTGTTTTCGAAATACAATCATCTTACAAATAGATTAAGTGGTCGGGGATCATCAATGTGGTTTCAAAAGCGCTAGATAATTAATGGACTAAATATTCCATTCAAGCCGATACTACTAGAAGGAAAGGAAGAATTCAATGCAACAGCTCACCAACTATTCGTGAACTTTTAGGAAAGCAAATTATTCCTTGAAACGAAACAAAGTAGATAATATCTTGCAAGAATTAGAAATTAAGAAGATGAAAATGTTAATGAAGGCGCGTCTTGCTGAAACAATGAATAAGGTGCGAATTATAAAGAGCTTTTTTTAATTTTGGGGGATCTTAAACGGGCTAAACAAGAAAATGGCTCATTGTGGATACTTTTTAACTTTGCTTACAATACCTGATTAGAAAAATTATATGTATCAACAGAAGTTTATCATTAAATGTAACAAGTCAGAATCTTTGTGCCAGAATGACTTAAAGTTATAGGAAACTATATAGAGTCATTGCAAGGAAAAGCGAATATCCTTCTGGCGGCATGTAAAGAAAAAAGTGCATTTGGAGAAGTTGAATTACGTAGTAATAATCCGAGACAGTGTGGATGAAAGCATGATAATTATGAATAATAATGTAGAAGATATGAATACATTTAAGAAGTATTTATGCGTAATGATAAATACGAACAAAGCCATGGATAAAATAAAAAGATCAATAATTCGAAAAATGATTGTTATTGCTACGAATATGCCTTTCAACAATCCTGATTCATACTGAAGAAATTCAAGTAAATATAACAACACAATTCCTCCTGTTGTATTATGTGCACGTGATAGTTAGACGCTTTCATACAATGAAAATCAGAGACAAAGAAAGAGATTCAGAAACAAAGCTTTGAGAAAAAATATTCGTAGTGACTAGAGATGAGCAAACCGGTGAACTTCGAAACATATGCAACCCTCATCTTCTGATAAGCAAAAATTAACCGAATAATATATAGACACAAATGTCAAGATGTTTAAGTTGCGCGATATATTATTAGAGTGGGGAATACAATGATGAGCCAAAGACCGAGAATAGTACACTTTCCTTAAGCTAAAAAATGTTAGTTTAATATCTGAATATCAGTTTATTTAATTAGATCAACTAGATCAATGCAATTCTACGTTGGATGCCAGGTGTGAACGGGCAGTTTTGAGTGTTGATTACATGAACTAAAAGTTGGTAATCTCTCGTCTGAAAATTCTGAAATAGTAACCATTAAATCCGATGTGTCGACCATACATTACCAACTAGAAAGATGTCTAGCTAATGATGATAAAATTCTTCACTCTAAACATGAGAATACAAAGGATGTGAGGTAGAGCACTCACATCTAGTAGAAAGTGCCCTTTGTTCGACACCAAGTCATACAACATTGTAGCCAGTGTCATCATTCCTGGTTTTAATTCTTGGAGGTCTTGTCTCTTATCTTCCATTCATTCCCTTACTTTCTCTCAACGACTCTTTCGTTGTCCGCTGCCATTTATCATCCGTTTGATTTTACCTACGTGTTTAACACGAACTGTTTAACTGTTTTATCATAATTATGCCGAAAATATACGCGCAACAGAAAAAAATCTGAATATTTAATTAAAACTTTCAATTCTTACTTCGCGTTCTTGCGGCTAAATACATAAATGTTGGGAATATGAGACTAAATTTATCAGTTTTAGTTAGTATCGTGCAATAGACGAAATTATACTAATAAAAGAACATCTACAAAGTGTCAAAAATTTACCTTACTAGTGCTTCCTTCTTAAAAATAATACTATTTCTTGTGTCTTTTTATTAAGTATTTAAATTAATTCAAGGGCATACGTTATCAGGGTGTGTAATATCAATAGTTTTAATATAAAGTCCAGAAAATCTGAAAGTGAAGCCAGTTCAAAATTGAAGTAAACTTAATTATATATTCAGACAGCGCAGGTGAAGAATATAGTAATGCTTGTAATACTAGCCTATTTACACTGTAAAAGTCGTTGTGTTATGCCAACGACATGCCTGTATGTTAACGCAATTGTGTTAAAATATAACACAAACAGGTGGTTAGAACAACTCACTCTACATTTGCAGTAGTTCGTGTCAAATACTGGCAGTTGAAATGACATACAGCCTGTGTGTTAAAGTGTAGAATCTTCGGTGTTGTTTACTGCATCAAACAACACCGAAGTACGTTGGGCATCTAATTATAAAGACTTATGTACTAAAGCTACAGACAAACAATATAAGAAATACTTAAACAAATTCAGGTATTCACAAAATATCAACATGCAAACGGCGCGATGTATTCTCAATTGTTTTACATAATGTTTCAGGAGAAGTATGTCGACAGCGAGAAACAACGCCGTATTACTGTGTTACTTCTATACTGCACTAGAGCTCACTAGTCAACACCGGAAACCGCGTTTCAAAAAAAGGCGGAAAACAAGTAGAAACATGATTAAGAAGCAATCATATTATAAGGACATAGGTAAGAGTTTCCTATGATTCTTGAACAAGATGTTGATGAAGGTTGTGTTTCGCACCATTAAGAAATACATCACAATAAATGATGGAGAGAACGAAAAAAAAAAAAAAAAGATTCTAAACGAAGTGTTTTGTAGTTTACTATTCTTACTGAATTTGTTTCCTTCCTCGCCCTGTTAACATTTTAACAGGGCATTTCAAAACAGGGCATGTTCAGAAACACTTGACGAAATTGACGATGTTCATGAATTAATCAGTTGCAGTTCTTTTCGTTAAGTTTGTTCATTTCTTTATTGCCGAACGCGATGAATTGGTCGTCATGTTAACTACCTATTATTCAAATATGGCGAACCACCGTAAGCGTAAGCATGCACACCACCAGCTTTTCCAATACAGAAAAATTGTTATATCAACACTACACACGGACTTATTTCAACACCGAAATAGGTATCGCAGTAACACAGGAAGTAGAGTCGAACTAACACCTAAAACGGTGTTAATCTGGTGGTCTGACCTTGAATTTTAACACAGAGGGTGTTGAAATAACACCAAAATGGTATTACTTATATGGCTTTAACCTTGAATGACACAGATAGTGTGTTGAAATATCACAGGAACTGCGTTATATTGACACTTAACTTGATGTAATATTAACACAAAATAAGCAACACACTACACACTGTGTTACTTTCTCCGTGTTGGTGCAACATCTTCATAAAGTTA